>NW_023425584.1:16896632-17414132 GCF_014108245.1 Pipistrellus kuhlii
CTAAAGATTGATCAATTTTGTTGATTAAAAAAAACTTTTGGTTTTCTTATTTATTTTCTCTATTATTTTTCTATTTCATTTATTTTCTTCTCAGTTTTTGTTTGTTTGTTTGTTTTTAATCCTCACCTGAAGATATTTTTTCATTAATTTTTATGGAGAGTAGAAAGAAGGACCAAGAGAAACATCAAAGTGAGAGAAACACATAGACTTGTTGCCTCCTGCACATGGCCTGACCAGGGCCAGGGCCAGGAGGAGCCTGCAACTAAGGTACATGTCCTAGATCACAATCAAACTCAGGACCCTTTGATCAGCAGGCCAGCCTCTGAGCCAAAACCGAATAGGGCTCTCCTCAACTTTTAATATTGCAATCTTTCTGTTTTCTTTGGATTTAGTTTCATTTTAATTTTACCTAAGGGGAAGGATTGTTATATTAATTTGACTTCTTTCTTCTTTGTTATTATAGGCATTTACAGCTATAAATTTCCCTCTAAGCCCTGTGTCAGCTACATTGCATGAAACTTGGTAAGTTATGTTTTCATTTTGATTCACCTCAAAATGTTTTCTTATTTGTTTTGTGATTTTTCATGGATGCATTTATTATCTAGAAGTTTGTCGTTTAATTTTCATGCATTTGTGAGTTTACCAAAATTCCTTCTGTATTAATTTGTAATTTCAATTCATTTTAGTCAAAGGACATATAAGAACTATAAGTATAATTTGAATATCTTAAATTTATTGAAATTTGCTTTATGGCCTGACATGATTAACTAGGAGAATATTTTATGTGCTCTTTAGGAGAATGTTGCTATTTTGCTATTGTTGGGGATCCTGTTCTATAGATTTTTGTTAGGCATCTTGGTTTAAAAGGTCATGTTATAATGGTTAAGTCATCCTCCTACATTGGCATTTTATCATTTTAAAATGTCTGTTTTTGTATCTAAAAACAATTTTGTTTAAAGTATGCTATTTTTAATGATATAGCTATTCTGATCTCTTCTGAATTCTGCTTGGATGTTGCATGTTATATCTTTTTTTAATCTTTAGCTTTTAACTCGTGTCTTTGAGTTTAAGTATCTCTTAATGACAACATAAAGGTAGGTAATATTTTTTTTTAAATTTATTTTGCCAATTTCTATATTTCAATTGAAGTGATTAGTTAATTTAAATTTAATGTAATTGTTGTGATTGTTTGCCATTTTGCTGTGTTATATGAATATCTATCTTTCCTCCTAGCATTTCTCAATTACTGCTCTCTATTGTGTTAAATAGTTATTTTATGGTATAGCATTTTAATTTTTTTATTGTTTTTGTTTTTTACTGTATATATTTTAGTGTTTTTTTTTTCTTTGTGGCTGTTCTGGAGCAAACGTGTTACCATCAACCTTGTTTGAATTAATACCAAATTAATTTCTATTGTACTGAAAAGTTCCCTTCAAATCCTTCTCCTTCCTTTGTGCACAACAGCACATCTTTCTGCTTCTAAATCTTTTTTAAAATTATGTTTTTATTGAGTTGAGAAATGCTAGAAAGGAGGAAGAAAAGAGAGATGGAAACATTGATGAGTGAGAATCATAGATTGGCTGCCTTTTGCATACTTTTCTTGGGGATTGAGCCTGAAACCCAGGCTTGTGACCTGATCAGGAATCAAACTGGTGACCTCGTGGTGCACGAGGCGATGCACAATCCCCTGAACTGTGCTGGCCGGGCTGCTTCCATCTTAACCCGGGCTTCTTTTCCTGGACTCGGTGACTCCTGAGGAATAATTCAATTACTGGTCAAAATAAGATATACTTAAATCTTAGTTATGGAGTAAATGAGCAGAGTAGAAGTTTAGTGAATACCAATATATAGTGCATGAGATACAAATCAGAACTACTGAAGACTTTACTTAGAGGTGATCTGTGCAAGATAAAATTGATGCGTCTGTTTCTCAGAAAGAAGTAAAACAAACAAACAAACAAAAAAAACCTGTCTTCATTGATAGCATAAATCATGAGAACTTCTCTTCAGTAAGCAAGAAAGACTACAAATTGGCCCTGGAACTAAGGTATGGGCTTTTTTTTTTTTTTTTTTTTTTAGATTTAATGGGAAAGTATAATAAGCAAAGCTCTTTTGTAATCATAGCATTCATTTATTTAAAAAGGACCTGGGCTATAACCAAAGCAATCCTTCCTCTATTACCAAGAATTTGTCCACTGGGTATAACTTGAGTGACTTGATGGCAGCTGTCCAGTTCATCCATTCATCACTTAGATTGTATTTGTTTGATTTGACTGCTCTCTACTTCCCAGGTGACATGTGGATGAAACATATTGCCAAATTTGTATATGGATCAATCAACAAAAGCTTTTTAAGCATTATACTCTTTGTTTTTCCTGGGGAACACAGAGTTACTGGGCAAAGCACTTCCTTGAATGGCAAAATACACACACACACACACACACACACACACACACACACGCTCGCACACAGACGGTAATTCATAATTGACAAATGAAAGATAAGGGTGCTAATTTTCTGACTAAATCTAGAGGAAGAGTTGACTTTTGCAGATGTTTGAAAAAATTCAGAAGACCAATAGGGATTTTATACATAAAACTTATGGGTTGTCTTCAAGATATGAAGGCAGGATATGGGGAATGGAAAAGAGAAAAGCCTATTGAGGATACACAGAGAATAGACCAATAGATGAAGGCATCAAATGGGAAATAATTCTGGGACAATAGGTTAGGTTATGTTGGGAAGAGCCCCAAATTACACCATGAAAGCTTTATAGGTTCTGTCTCTGCAGTGACAAAGTAGATGATGAGTGAAGCAAGCTTGGGAGAGAGCAGAGGGCAGAAGAGAATAAGAGAGGGAGACAGAGAAAGAGAGAAAGAGGGAAAGGAAGCAAAAAAGAAATCAAGTCACTGCCTCAGCTGAAAAAGAACAGCTGGCATTTATTCAAGGACATTTTGTGTCCCAAGCATGTGAGCTCATCATGTAATTTTTCAGGAGGAGTGGAGAATCTGGGACTTTATGAGAAATATTTTACATTTCAAGGATGGGCAGCTAATCATTTTATAATCACTATAGGAAGCAAAACAAACAAACAACAACAAAACCAACATTTAAGAGTGTGATCTGTTGTCTGCATGTGTATAGAGGCTGTGTCCTCTGGGTTATCCAAAAAGCACAGAAGAGCATTTGTCAGTTTGGATTCCAGGAAGGACAGCAACTAGGAGGGACTGAGATGGAGAGTCTATTGGTATAGTCCAGGTGGGGGAGGTCATATGAACTTGACTCTGGCTTCTGGAAGTGAGAAGTGAAAGAAGCAGGTAGATGGGGGACAGTGCTGTAGAGGAAGGTGCAGGAAATACTTGAACTTTCTCAGAGAGCCCAGAAATGACTTTTGTGCTGTTTTTCCCCCTGCTGAAAGACACTGCCTCTGTTTTGCCCTGTTACACACCCTTCGCTGCCCTGATTTTGTGTTCTAATTGCTTTGCTATAATTTTATTTCCCAGTTCAGCACTTCCCATCTGCCCCCAGGGAAACTTGAGTGCATGTCCAGGTAACGTTGTAGTCTTTAAACTTGTCAAATAAGAAATCATTTTATAACCCTATTTTGATATAGGCTTTTTTCTCCTACATTTCAAGTTAAAGAAGATCAAGGGCTTTCAGCTAAATCACTTACAAGATAAATGAGTCATAGGGAAATGTAGTGTTTTGATGAAGAATATTCTCCTTAAATTCTCTTATGTAAATCTTCTTTGAAAATATTTTTCCCTAATTATTACAAGCTACAATCTTTTCTTCATTATTTTTTGTTCTTGTTGTTATTCTGAAAGTTTCCAGGGTGTAGTTCTTTTTCAAAGGTAGCAAATTATTGTTGGCTTTGATTAAAATATTGTATGCTAATTAAAATAGTTATTTCCAAAAAGAAGAAAACAGAACTTAAATATTCCCACAGCTATGTGTATATTTTAAATGGTGTCTTCTATATATTGTTCCAAAACTTGGATTTTCTCATTTAATTTTTTATAGTTTCCATGTCAGTAAAGTAAGCATTCTTTCCATTCATTTTATGTCTTTATCTAGTAATTTCCTCAGGATACAGAATTAAAACAGCTGTGTTGAAAGATGCAATTTTGAAGGATATTTAACAATTTTTTTCATAAATGTCACTTTTTACTTCCAGTAGCATATGGGAGTGTAGGCTTCCCCCCCCACCCCCCAGCAACCATGCATATTAGCAATCTTTACAATATTCAGTTATCTGAGAGGTAGAATGTTATTTCTTCAGTTTCTATAAAATAGGTTGGTTGGTTCTCTTATTTGGGAATTTAGATATTTATAGTTTTGCACTGACATTTAAAGATCTTTGAAAACATTTTTTATCTTCCCTTTTAAAATATGAATCCTTAAGACATTATTATTTCAATTTCTAATAGTTACCTCTGTCATGGGCTCTTCTTTTCTCTGTAGTTCAGTGCCCTTTCGGTCTAATATCATTTTATATCCTTCAAATAATTTAAAAAATTATAACATTTTTAAAATAAGTAACATGCTTTTAAAAAAATTCAAAGCAGCAAACATTTATTGATCACCTACTCTGTGTTAATTGTTTTATTCCTGCTGGGGAAAGTTCTGCAAACCCAGAAATGTATGTTGAGCAAATAAATGCAGCCAAGATCTGGAGACACACTGTCCAGTAAGGCAGCCACTACCGTAGACATGTATAACCATAGGACATTGAATAATAATTAGTCTGAATTGACACATGCTGTAAGTATGAAACACATATTGATTTTATAAACTCAGAAAATAATAACTCAGGGATAAATTTTATATTGATTGCCTTTTGAAATGATAATATTGTTAATATATAGGATTCAATATAATATGTTAATGTGGCTACTAGAAAATTTAAATAACATGTGGCTCATATTATATTTCTATTGGACAGTACTGCTCTAGAGATTTTTATAATATAAAAATTAAGACTATACAAGGCCAGCTTGGTTGTCCTATTGGATGGTCTTTAGGTCAGAATGTCGTATTCTTTTTTTGCAACAAGAAAGGGAACAAAGCACCCAAATACTGTTGTCATACTGGCTGTTCCCCTTGTCTTTCATCTGAACAAGCCTTGATGAAAGGAACTACCTTCAAACAGAATAGTTTATGGCCCTTTGGAAAGCAGCTTAAATTGAAAAGGAAGAGCTGAGTTGGAATAGTTCTGACTTTGAACGACTGCTCATGTCACCATAAAACATGGTCACCGTGTGATGTGTTGGCTAGCTGCAGAAAGGGTGAATCACTGTTCTCCAAAAAAAATTCTGGGTACTGCAAAATCCCAAAGGCAGAAAATTGATGAAAGAAAGCTTGGCCTGAGCTATGAGGAGGGAGCTTCATCTGGCTCCCTAGTCCTTCCCTCTGTAGGATCAGAGGAGAGAATGGCTGTTCACCTTGGCTTCTGATTGTATGCTCTAGGAATAACATTCTTTTGGTGGGAATATGGCCACCTTCCCATTAAAATGAACAATTCCAGCACTTTGCAGTTGACTCTCTCATTTTGTAGATAATATCAATGATTTAGACTAAGTAATGACATGAATGACCCTGGGCCCTAGAGTGAAATTATTCAGTATCCATTTAACATGGGTATATATCTTAGCTCCCCTACCACCTCCTAAAGTCTTCAATTCTAATTTCTCACAGAATCAGCATAATCAGTTGGTTCTGGACAAAGTCTATTCTGCTTATGTTATTTCAAACTCAAATTTTCTAGCTTATCAAGATATCTAAGCTTCTTTCCTCTACACCTAATATTTGGATTTATTTTATAATTGTTGTTTTCTGTATTCATTAGGTGTGGCAGAGGGAAGATAGCTTGAGCTCATTAAAGTCAAAGTGGGTTCTAATACCCACTCCCCATTTATATATGAGAAGGAGATTGTTAGATGTTTAAACATCATACATCCAGTCCTCCCATATATGTCAAGTATATGGCTGTGCACAGACTATTGCTGGAGAATGAAAAGAAACACACTTGCTCCACGTATCTCCCTAGAAATACTGCATTTGGGAGAGAAAATCAATATTCTGCTAAAGTGAAAGAACCAATGAAAGAGCCACTATATTGGCCATGACACAAGTCATTTTGTGCAGATTCTTCCTTTCTCACATTTAGTGAATCTCTTCTTCATTTTCCCATCCCTCTACACATCTACCAAATATGTATTGACTTTCCACTATATGCACTTTTTTGCTACTCTAGGCAAGATACATGCTTAATGCAAGGCTCTACTTTCAAGAAACATAGAATTATAGTTCTCACATTAAGAGAATCAAATTTTGAGGGTTGTGTTCTAGGAGACTGAATGGGGTGGGATATTGCATTCTGGTGAAGGCTTTGGCTGACCATGAGGTGAATATGGCTTGAGAGCCCTGATAGGATGATAAATGAATGTCTGAGATGGGTGGGAAAGTATAAATGATATATAAATACATGATAGTAATCTTCACTTTCTTTGTAATGTTGCTAATGAATGGTAGTCCCATAAAAGAAGAGCTGTAAATTGGGGCCATTGAATACCAATAGATTCATCAAAACCTTTGTCTTTAGACTTTAAAAAGGAAATAATTTATCATGGTTTGTAACTCTGGAGAATTTTTCTTGTGTTAAATAAGAAATAATTTGACAAAGAAAATTAATTTTGTTCTCTCTTTGATTTGCATTTTCCTTGAAACTTAGAAACATAAGGCTTAGCAGGCCCTGAATTAGGGAAACAAAGTCCCTTCATTTCTCAGTAAATAGCCATTTCCTGTAACAAGTCTGATTTCTTTCCCAGATGCTTGGAATTTGCAAGCCTGGTGATTCTATTTCTAGGATTGTTCATTATGTTTCCTCATTTCCTACTTCTTTCTTTCTCTTTCTTTCTTTCTGAATATACTGCTGTTACTTATTAGCCCTATTCTCCATCTCAAAGGAAGCTAACTCCGTGGTGGAGAAAATTACCACTGAATGTTAAGACTTAGCTAAATAATTTTCTTCTAGAAACTCTGTAATTCATTGCTTGGCAAAATTGTAATAAGTACTTGGTTAGGAATAATGAAGAATGAAAAGTAAAATTAAGTAAATGTTCATACCTTGAAGTCGCACACTTGTCAGATATAAACAGCTACAAGTTGGAAGTTGGAAGTCATAAAGTCTTGGATGTGATTCTTAGTTGAGTAGTGTGACTTTGAGTGAGTAGCTTTCTCTTGTTTGGACTATTTTATGATTTATTTTCATTTGTAAATCAAGAACTTAGTCCCTTTTTAGTATTTATAATCTTTTGTATTATTAGATAATAATAATCTCTTGTATTATTAGATAATAATAATAAAGCTGAAGCCACATTAATGACAGAAGTGAATTCTCACAGCTACTCTATGAAGTTAGGTACTACTGCTATCCCCATTTTACATATCAGGAAATTGAGGTTTATATATTGGTCCAAAGTCTTATAGCCAGTGAAAGGTAGGTTGTCTGGTACTTGTTGTCTTTGTATATAATCTATTGCTTGATTCATGCTAAAGATATGCCAAAATTTGACAGATAGATAGAAATATTGAGGTTAAAAAAGTTGGATATAGTTTTTTTTAACTATAGGTTTTAAAATATGAACTCAATATTATGGGGAATATTTGTATTGGCAACAAAAAAAGAGTGCCAACCTTCCAGGTTGGGTGAGCCAAGGACAGATATGTGTCAGGGGTTAACAGGATGAGTCGGGAACATCAAAACATTAGTTTGGCTTGCTCAGAGAGTCTTTGGATAAATGACATTGAATAGAGAATTACACTGTGTTATGGATGGCCTCAAATTCCACCCTCAGTAAATATAAATAAACTCATCCATTCTCCAGAAATCAACAGAAATGAAACACAGATGTTTTCATGTGTACATAGCCTGATAGAGAATGAGCATCACATTTGGGTTTGAATGTGGCTCTGCTATTTGATAGTTATCTGCCTTGAGTGAATGATTTAACATCTCTGGGCTTTAGTGTTTCACCTGTGGAATTGAAATAATGATTCATATTACATAGTTTCATGAGAATTCAGAGTTAAAGTGTCTGTATAATATCTCCAAAGTGATATACTCAATTGAGCAAATAATATGCTCTATATACACCAATACTATCATTGTTTGAATTAAATGAGACAATATATGTTTCTGATACAATGCCTAGCACTATATAAATGTCAATTTTTGTGCTAATAATTCTATCATAAGGCAGATACTGTGTCTCAAATTGCTGATAAACAAGTAAAGGGAAACAAATATTCATCAAAATGCAATGTAATTATTTTAGAGATGTTACAAGGTACACTGTAATTACATATGAAGAGATATCAAAGTTGGCCAAGAGAGTATGGATTAACAGAGAAAGCTTTACAGAGAAAGCCACACTTAGGAAAAAATCTTTAAAAGTAAAGTGGAATTACTCTAGATAAAGAAGTAGTTGGGGAGTATTTTGACAGAAAGCAAAGGCAGGAAGGTTAGTTAGAGGTCATGGAGCACTAACTGAAAACAAAATAGAAATGAATTGGTGAGACATAATGTGAGAAGTAAAGCAAGAAGTGGGGCTGGAGAAGTGGGGAGGGACCAGACTATGATGGACCATGTAGACATGTGAAGCAATGTAAGTTCCTATCGAGAATCAAACCAGAGAACAGTGTCAACTGTGAGGTGATTGTGAAAAGAAGACTTTGCAAATGTCAGATTGCCAAAAGAGAGGGAGCTGTTTTCTGCATTTTTAAAAAATTTTCATTGAATGTGTATGTCCTCTCCTAATGTAGATAGTAAACTCTGGACTATAATAGGGAGTTAATAGAAATAATCTTCACCCTAAATTCTATTCTCTCCCAAACAAAAGATGACAGCCTGAGGCTTGGTTCAAAAACAGAAGCATTACTTGGGAAGATTATGTCAGATTGGAGGTGAAATTACAGCTTGACACACAAAGGTATTGATTCCAACTGTCAGCAAGATACGTTCAAAAGGTCAGACTTGGGAGTCACAGAATGTTCTGCTCTTCTTGTCAAAATAGAAGGTGATGTACATTAAAACTATGATGAGATGAAATGAACAGGGAGTTTGGAGCTATATCAATTGGATGGAGCTGCCACACTCTAGATGCCTGCTGGCCTGCTTCTCTGCCTACCTTGTTTCCATAAATATTTATTGAGCACTTGCTGTACAACATTGGCGACTTTACTCCACCTCTCTGAAGCTTTTCCCTCACTTGCAAAGTGTGGGACAGTCATGACTCTTTTAAAATTTGTGGTAAGAATCAAATGAGAGACTATGTTTGAAATAGAGTGCCAACCACATGGTAGGTACCCAATAAGCATATTCCCTATTTCCACTCATTGTTATATAAACATTTATTGAGTGCTTTCTTATTTAGACACCAACTAGGAACAGATCTAGCAGGTTCTCTTGAAGTTTACATTCGCCGAGGGCAGCAGCAAATAAGCGAATAGATAATAAACAATGCAATTCCTGGTAGTGGTGAGTGTCACAGAGATAAAAACAATGATGCAAAGCAGGTGCCTGGAAGGAAGAGCCAATGTGGTAGGGTGATGAGGTGTGCCCCTTTGGGGAAGTGACACTGAAGTTGGAACACAAGAAATGGAGCCTCAGGTGCAAAGATCTGGGAACATGCTTTGCAGGCAAAGGGAACTGCAAGTTGAAGTGCACTAAGGTAAAACACCAGGAGTGTTAGAGAAGTAGACAGAAGGCCAGGTTCCTGCAGCCTAATGTGTGAGAGGAAAGTAACGTGTGGCTAGGTTAGCATGGCAGCCATCAGCCTACTGCAGACAAGTGTCCTGCCAGCAGAGCAAGACACAGCTGTCAGATGATGCACAGTTAGAAGACCAGCGTCCTCCAGAGCAGCCTTCGTCCTGCGTGTGGCTTCCTCCCACATTTCCAAGCCAAGTGAGCATTTCAAAGCTGCATGGACATCTGGACTGGAGAGATAATACTGCTGTTTCCTTCCACCCTGCAGTTCTCAAAAGCACAAGCTCAGCTCTTCAATCTTTCTCTAATCTCTCAGTTTGTGGCATATGTCACTTTTGAAGATATGCATTTGACAATAGAATCATAGAGCGTACAAGCTAATGGTAGGGATAGAGAAGCGCATATAATAGAGCTACTATGGCAGAGTTTTAAAAGTATGTGAGAGCAGGAGACAGACAAAATCTAAGTGTGTGGTCTCAGAAGGCTTCATGGAGGAAGTCTCAGTCAAATAGGGAGGTGTAGTATTCTTCTGTTTTGTTTTGCATTTGCTTATTGTTTACACTTTTAGCAATCTAAATATATCCAGATTCCTCTGAACTAATTCCTGTCTTCTTCCTTTTCTTTAGAATTGTCTGTAAGGTTAGAGGATATCTTTAAAAAAAACACTTTTTATAGTTGACAGTATTATAGATGTCCCCACCCCCCTGCACCCCACTTTGCCTCCCTCTCCAATTCAGGATCAAGTATGGCCTCATCTGATATTTGACTATTCTGGCTTATATTTCCTCTTACAACCTCCATTCCATGGCATGGTTTTATTTGCATTAGAATAGGTAAGTTCCTGTGGTTGCTGGCACATCCCCAGTAGGGGGTGTGCAAGAAGCAGCTGGTCGATGATTCTCTCTCATCTATGTTTCTAGCTCTCTATCCCTCTTCCTTCCTCTCTGTAAAAAATCAATAAAATATATTTAAAAAAAGAATAGGTAAGTTCCAAACACTTTCAATAGTTAAACATTGTCTTAAGATTTGTAGCTATATTAAAACCCAGGAATATTTAGCCTGTTTTTAGTTGCCACCCCAAAATTACATGATTACTCTCATTAAAGGCAAAGGCATAGAGGAAAGGTTCTTTTTTATCTTTCAAAGCACAATCAACATCTTCCTTCTTTTTTTTCCTCCACGGATATGTATTTATTACACATTTAATAGATGTAAAGTTTGACACTAAGGAATCAAACTTGGAACATATATTATAACATGGCAAAATTTGGTGGGGTAGAATAGGGAGGTAGAGAAAAAGGTATAGAATGGGAAAAATCAGCATGATCATTTCTGACTTGCTTGAGGAGTTTCTGAGAATAGGACCCATAAGGCTATTTTCTGGATAGAGAGAACACTTTCAGAAAGCAAAACTGAACCAGGTCTCAGAGACCCAAATAAAGGTCCATTCTTTATTCAGTTGTAGACTGAGTGGTTTACAATTATTTGTGCTAGAGAAAGAAGCCAGGGATAATTACATATCCAGAGATACATGGATTTTTCTGGCAGATATTGGCCATAATTCTTAGTCTTAGCCTTCAATATTACTAATACATTCAATTCATTACCCTCCAACTATTTGCTTGAAAAACAAATAGGTTCCAGGTATCTGAGCAACTTTTTCAAAGACTTGTGGGTAGGTACCTTCATCCTACTTGCTAGTCTTTAGCTCACTCGGATGGAGAGACTTGAAGGAATTAATCTTCTGAGATACATCGGTAACAATATTTTCTTGCTCTAACTTCTTATTTTGTCTGATGATAACAGTAAAAATTGATTGCACAAAATTAGGGAAATTGAGCATAAATAATAGGATGCAAATGAGCTATAACTTTAGAGCTTGGGGAAAATGTACTTTATTACCTGTATCTTTCTTCTGTCTCATGCCTGTTTCTGCTAAGGACGCCTTGCTTGCTGTAAACTTCTTCATAATGTAAGATGCTTAAAATGTTCCATTATGAGAATAAGCCATACTGCTTTCTGATTCTGGGGTAGATTCACTGTTCCTTGTGGTTGTTTCTCTTGGGTCGCTGTGATAGAAGCAGCATAGTAGAGAGAGCAGTATATTAGATTCTGGAGCCAGAATATCTAGGTTCGAGCCCTGACTCATGATAGCTGTGTGACCTTCGTCATTACTTAATATCTTAGCACCTTTGTTTCCTCATCTATAAAGTGGAGGTAATAGTAGCACTATAAAGTAGCTAGGTTCTTTGTTGAGTGAATTAATATGTAGAGACTAGAAGAATCCTGATGCATACAGAGTGTTCAATAATGCAAATTATTACCACAAGGGATATAAACTCCAATGCCCACAGGGTCTAAGCAGAGCATATAAATGAGTCAGGTCTAAAAAATGAAGCTCTTTTGGTCCATCTTTTATTTTCCCACATTGTATTAAAAACAAGAAGATAAAGAACACTTTTCAACTATGAAGAGAAAAAAGCCCATTGCAAGCACAATAAATGTAAGTGACCTTGACTTATTTGAGAACAATAGAGAGTGATGAGGACCATAGAAAAAAGACTTGAAAGATTGTGCTTAGATCCAGACAATTGCCGCCAAAAGAAGCTAAAAAAAAACTAGATTGGTAGGTGAATTTTCCCAGTATTTAAATTTTGGCATCTAATGCAATTTAAAAAAAAACAATTCTGTGTGACTTAAATAATATATACCTTCAGGCTGTATTTGGCCCTTAAGTTGCCAGTTTGCTACACCTGAATTTCTGATAAGTAGTGATTTATAAATTCTAGCCCAAGGGACTTACTTTACCTTTCTGTGACACCTGGCTTTAATGTCACACATGTATTCATCTCTATAACTCTCTTGGGTTGGAAGGAGCAAAAGATGTACATCTCGCCCCTACGGCGCCCATTGAAGACTGGTATAAAGATCACCCTGAGGCTGCAGTAAGGAAAGGCCAGTCAGGGCAGGTAACACCCACATCTTGTTCCTGTCCCTTGGTTGGAAATTCCAGCCTCTCCCTAAATTGCTGTCTGCTCATTGATAATGGAGACCCTCCAGGTCTTCCATCCGACTTTTGAAATGTCATCTTACTACTCATTCTGTTTAATTGCTCCCTCCTGTGCAAATACTGTTCCTACTGCCCATTAACGTGGAGAAATAACAAGTCTTAATATTTTTCCTAACCCTCACTGGCTGTTGATAAATGCTGGGTGCTTGGGGGGGCTGCTTTCTGAACCACCCTAAGGCAACAATTGATTATTCGGGGCTAAGGAAAGGAGGCAAGCACTCAGAGAATAGCTTTTAAAGAAGGCAGTTTATGATCAGGGAAGGTGAGGGAGGGAAGCCAACTCTAGCTGACCTCTTGGGGCTGTCCTCTCACCAGGATAAAGAGCAGTGTGAAAGGAGAAAGGCTGCAGGGGACCAGAGCACAACATTTAGCACCAGCCAAAGGGCTGCCTTGAAGCAGTCAGGTTGATTCTCTATTAACTGTCTACAGTAGCTGGTCAAATAGAATGAAATGGGGAAATTCTGACAATGCTGTTGCTCTGAATAATCGGCTCTCCAGTTGTCACAAACTTCCAATTGGATTTGTAGAAATAGAGTTTATGTAGTCGTTTCTTCACCCCATCCTCTGTTTTTCTTCCTGTGTTATGTTGTAAGACTAGCCTGAATGAGCTCTCTATTCCTCTCATTTGCCCTACAGTTTTTTGTTTGTTTTCTTTCCATGTTGCCTTTTCTATCTAGAATACCCATCTCTCATTTCAGCCTGCACAAATCCTGGGCTCATTTCAAATGTTGTCTCTACCAAAAAAGCCTCTCTGGATTTTCCCAATGCATTGGGATCTCCAGGCTTCTGGGGAGCAAAGGAAATTCTTATTCTTCGTATTTTAATCTTCACCCTCTCTCCTATCCTCAGGAAAATACACAAATCTGGCCAAATTCTAGGAGACTTATTGGACAACTTTTGCTGAGGGTAGAATCACTTTATTTACAAATGTATGTGTCTACATGTGCCTGTTTCTCTACACTATTATTCTTACAGAAAGAGGAGTGGATGGAATTACTAGGTCTGCTCTCCGGGGGACACACACACACACACAAGACGACGAGGACAAACTGGTTTTCCAGGAATCCTTTCTCTTTTGTCTTGTGCCATTCCTTGCATGAGTTGAGTTGTGTATCTGAGGCAGTTAGGTCTACAGGGTATCATTTGGGAGTCTTGGTAGGTCTTTAGGCCTCCATTTCACTGCATGTGTTCCAGCCCCATTTAGCAGAACCTCCTTGCCTCATGGATAGGTTTCCAAAACCATTCAACAGTATTTGCTAATGTCCCTGTATATCTCTCCCCCTCAGGGGCTCTGTGCAAGTGGTAATTTGTGCTCCATATTTTTAAATACCAACAAAGCCTTCCCTTTGTTGTAAACACCACCCACCTTTGAGGGGGCAGAAAATTGACCTGGTGATGTGAGAATTATTTGAAGTTTGACTCCCTGGATTCAAGCCCAGGCTCTGCCACTCTACAGCTGTGTGATATTAAGACAGTTATCTAACTTGTCTCTGCTTCAGTTCCCAGCTCTGTAATGTGAGGGTGGATATAGTGCTAGCCTTTTAGAATTGTCTGGGAAATTAATTAGAACAATATCTCCAAAATGCTGAGAGCAGTGGATAGAGCATAATAAACATTCAGCAAATGTACATTGTATTTTCTTATTATTCTTATTCTTCCTCTTCTTTCTTTCTTTCTTCTTCTTCTTCCTCTTTCTCCTCCTCCTTCTCCTCCACCTCATCTTATTTTTCTTCTCCCCCCTCCTCTTTTTTCCCCTCCTCAGTATTCTCCCCCTGCTCCCTAAGCATATCACTTATAATATCATCAAAGTCCTCAGCAGTTAGCCTTGTCACATTACATTTTTCACAGATACATTATTTTCTCCACATTTTCAGCTCTGCCTCAAGGCCATTTTGCTTGGTCACAAAAGGGATCGGAAGTTTATTATAAGTAGAGCAACAAAAGGACAGCCTGCTGATGAAAATGTGCCATGAACAATCTTGTCACAAATTTTAGAGCTGGAATGAAATGTCGAGATTATTGGGTCTGAATCCTTCTTTTTAAAGATGAGGAAATTAAGGCCCAGAATGAAAAGAGCACAGCCTCCACACCCCCTTACAAGAAAGAGCAGGGCAGCTCACTGTTGGGCACATCACAGGGAGCCTGTTACCCTGCAGGGCAGCCTGAGCACATAAACTCTTTCCTCCTCAGAGTCTCCCTGGGGGATTTAAAATTAAAGGTGGTGGTTCCCCTTGCATCTAAGAAAAGAGGTAGTGTGTTAATCTAAATGTCCCTCCAAATGGCTATATTTCCAATTTAATAGGAACATTGCTATCATGTGCTAATTAGAGACCAAGTTCCTGTTTCAAAGGATGCCTCATAAGGTTTTATAAATAAGTGGAGAGGCCAGTGCTCTATGTTCCCCTACTGAGTAATTAGTTTCACCCATTTATGATGAGAACTACCAGCAGGATTAGCATAATGATGTATATAATCTAGCTATTGCAGCAACAGACCATAATGATCTTTTCCCATTTCTCCCAGTCTATTATTCTCACCTACATTCTTTCCCGGTTTGCTTGTTAGCTATGTGATTTCCTGGAGCATTCGCCCATCACAAAAGCATGTGATTTGGGCAGTAACTAAATGTTTTTTAAGACTTTCAAGTTTACAACTAATTGATATATGAAAGGACAACTTTAAATTGTTTTTCCATTTTGTATTAAACACCAACAATTTTTTATAAGTTTCATGGGCTCTTTCCAAGTACCAGTGTGTTGGCAATTTTTAGATCATTATTTACTGATCAGGGCTTATCTCACAATCAGTAATTAAAATACCACTGAAGGTCCTTTTAAAAATCAATGGACATCAAGCTAATATGGAACATCTCACCAAAAGTAATAAAGAACATGAAGCACTTAAGTACAGAAGATATTAAACATTGATTAAGGCTCTAAAAAAAAATAAGCCAAATTTAAGTCATTGGGAAAATTCTCCTCGTATTCATTCAATCTATCCAGCTATTGGAAGACAGACTATGCACAGACTATCAGGGGTATGAATGGGATATAATCCCCTGCCAACAGTGTTTAGTTAGAGCTTTGGAAATTTGATACAAAGTACATTTATATTCAGAAGCAGGAGATAAATATGGGATAGTGGTAAGGAACACAGGCTTTAGAGGGAACAGATTAGAAGTTATATTTTGCCTGGACCATACACCATTTTTGAGATAATCAAATTTTTTAACTCATGAGTTTCTTTCCTGGGAAAGAATAACAGTGACATGATGGATGAAATTAGCCAAGTGTTTGGTGCTTCACCTGTTGGAAGGCTGAGGGAGGTGGTGTTTACACTGATTCTTAGAAAATTTGGATATGCTAAAATGATGTATTGGTAGAAGTAGAAGAAACTAAGGAAAACACCAAATCAGACAGCCATGGCATTGTAATGAGAATGTTAGAAACAGAAGGGTTGTCAAGGGAATACTAAAAACTTAAAAAATAACTTAGGACCAGATAATAAAGACATTCTATGTAATAAAGCAATTTCCATACCACTGCCTGAATGAGATCACAAAATTATCATGGCTTTGTCGTGGTTAAGAATGTGGGCTCAGTATATACTCTGCCTAGGTCTCCATTCTGGCTTTACTAAGAACTTTGCTTAAGTTTTCTGTGCCTCCATGGCCTCATCTATAAAATGGAGCCAGTACTGGTACAAATGCTTTCCACAACTGCCTTTATAATAATGAGCCTTTTGGGCTGGATAGAGAAAAAAATCTGTATTTCCACTGACCTTTCATCATCCTTCTAGTGATAATGGGCTAGATCCTTCAGACCACATCTCTCACTAGAGGACCACTAAAAATATTGGAAAAAAATATGTTTTACATTATCTTTAAAACTATTGTAAAGCTGAGATATAGTGAGGAATTGCCAGACCAAGAATCAAGAAATGGGGAAATTTTAGAATAGTCAGAAACTGCTGTGAACTCATTTTACATTGAGTGTATTCAGCCATTCAGAAGAAATAACAGAGCTAACGAAAAGGAGCTTGTGTATGACACCTCTAGGGGCAAGCAACTGGAAACTCCAGGCCAGCCTAAGGTGGACAGTCTGATCAACAGCACTTGCAGGTGAATCTAGGTGAGGACAAGCCAGACTCAACTCCGCTGACACTCATGGGCCTGGTGGCCACTGACTTGGATGAACAGATTTGGGATGGGTCTGAGCAGGAAGATAACCCATCTCTGGCAGGTAGGATGTTATGTTCTTGTCCTCTAGTGAAATTTCAGTACAATTTTACATTATAAATATGACTCCCAAACCCGCAAAGCTTGTATTTAGTTTAAAGTGGTTTCACATTATCATTCTCCAGATTCCAAACCAAAGGACATGAAAATTATCTCTGGAAGAATGTTTCCTTCATTCTAGGTCCTAATAAGTTCCTGAAAATAATATTTCAAAGATAATAATCAACCCACAGTCCCAAATATACAAATACCCGAAACAGTAAGGCACCAAAGAGAGAACACAGCAGAAACATTAGCTGTAGAGAGTAACTCTCTATGACTTCAGGTGGTAAAATTACAAAATATGGATTATACAACACGAGGCTTAGTGTAGTTAATGAAAAAAAGGCAAGCTTTAAAATATCTCTCTATTTAAAAACTATAATTCACGTTATTATAGACTTTTTAAGTTAAAAGCTAAAAATATAAACTATATCTGAAACTAAAACAAAAACAAACAAAAAAACAACAACAATGCATGGGATTGACAGCAGATTAGATGCAGCAGAAGAGAGAATTAATGGTAGGTGTGTCCAAAGAAATTAACCAGAATGCAGCAGAGACAGACAAAATGATAGAAATTATAGAATATTGCTATATTTTAAGGGAGAAGTTTAAGGACACTACCTAGTGGTTGCAGACCCAGTGGGGAAGAGGGACGGCACTGAGCTCAGGGAGGGTAAAGATCTTGTTCTTACCACACCAGATGGATCCATGTGTACAGTAAGCAGGAGTTGGAGGGACGAGGCATCATTTTACAAAACTCAGATCCATCAGAGTGCTGGGGCCTCATCCAGCCGGGACTAAGATGAGAGTCCTGTACACAGGTGCCATTTGGTGGCTTGCCACAGATGGAAGTATTTGCATTGCTTTATCAGGATGCTAGAGGGGCAAAACTCTTTCTTTTGTGAAGCTAAAGAAGGCAGGCATTTTAGACCTCATATGTACAAGTGTTCTGCAATTCTTCCCAAGTGTTAAAAATCAAGCACACTTGTAATTCAAATAGCATTTGTACCAAAATTCAAACCATCATGCATGGCATCTTGCCTGTATTTCCAGGACCACAGGACCAGTCAGGAAGCCTCTCTAAAAAGTAGCATTTATTTGGAAGGTCTGAGTTCCATACAAGAGAGTTCCTCCCATTCTTCCACCAATATAATAAAAAGGGAGAATTAGGAAAACAACATTTGCTGAGTGGTTCTGATGTACCAAATGCTGTGCCAAATAATTTACATAAATTCCCTATGAGGCTTACAACATTTATTTGAGGAAGAACTATTATCCTGTCTCCCCAGAGAAGTTAAGGAACTTGTCCAAGTTTAAATAGTTAATAGGTGATAGAACTGAGATTTAACAGAGGTCAACATATTCTTTCCACTGTACCTGTTTTCAATAAAAAATTATTTAGGGTAGTAATACTGTTGATTCTGTGCCATTAAGGATCGCTCTTTCTCCCTCCCCCTCCCAGAAAAAGATAACAGTTATCTAGAGTGATATAATCTTGCTTTGAGAAGAAAATGAAACTAGTCATAGGTGGTGATTATTTGGAATATTAAATCATTATTCATTTTTAAAATATATTGGATGTGCTTTCTCCCTCAGGAAGTATTCCAGCATAGTACCCTGAGCTGATTTGTTCATTATGGCTTCAACCTGACTGTAGTTTTAAATTCATATGAATTTTCATTCCTTCTTCATTAGTATGTTGAGACATCTCAGCAGTCAAACAGAATTCAGAGACTATATAAAAATACTATAGCTATTTTTATGTGTATTTGTTGCATAATTGCTGGCTAATGAGCTTTATGAAAATAAAGAAAACTGGGAAATTGAAAGCAACTCTATCTGTTTCCTTTTGGATAGCTGACGCATTTAAGAATCTGTTTCCTTAGAGAAATTGTTCGGCCCTGAGCATTTATTTTTATTTTTGTTGCCATTATTATTCAAAACACCTCCCCTGCTTCTCTATGGGAAGATAAAGCTGTTTCATGTTCTGAAAGTGCCTCATAATATCACTAAAAAATCCCAAAGCCTACTTATTCTCATTTTTCAAATAAAGAGGCAGGGAGCAGGTTACTAGGACTCTTGGATCAGATGGCCAGTTTCACAGAAAATCTAGAATATGGGGGCCCTTCTGAGTTCTACTACTCTATTTTGGGATGGTGGGAAATCCATAGCTCAACCTTGGATGCTCTTTCTCCTATTAGTAATGAACAGGGGGGGCGTGTAAAGAGGGGGCGGGGGGGTGATATGGGAAGAACTTTGAGCTGTGTAACACATCCCATTCCCATGCCCCACACCAGTGTTAAGTTAGACCAGGGGAAACTCAGTATAATAGATTATCCCTAACATCAAAAATCCTTTCAAAATATGCATATTTTCCAATCTTCCCCAGTCCCCAACCCCCAGGTAACTATCACAGACTTCTCAGGAATAAGGCGTCTAGAATCTACAGTTTTACAATAGCATTTAGGGTGGCTCTGATGCTCAGCAAGAAAGGTTTGGGAAGTATGAGGTGGTTCACCTGAAAACCCTCTTCAGCATCTCAGCTTCATTGTGGAAGTCCTGTGGCTTGGATTGGAATGCTAGTTCTGCCCCTTGCTGACCAGGTGACCCTGAACAAATTCCCTACTATCTCTGTTTTATGTGAGTTGTCAGTATGTTGAAAAGATTAGTGATATAAAGTAAAACATCTTCAAGCAAACAAACAAACCTGAGCAGGATAAGGACACAGGTGATAGTTTCTGCTGGTGGAGCTGGTGGTGCTGATGGTAGCAGTGGTGATCTTGGCTCTATGATAGTTAATGCCATTTGTATGTATTTGTTAGAAAATTCCTACTTATGTGAACTATTTCTCTGACTTCAGTTTCCATCAGCATTAGGCATGCTCTTTTTTGTTATGTTAATTCTCACCCTAAGATATTTTTCCATTGATTTCTAGAGAGAGTAGAATGGAGAGAGGGAGGGAAGGGGAGAGAGAGAGAGAGAGAGAGAGAGAGAGAGAGAGAGAGAGAGAGAGAGAGAGAGAGAGAGAGAAACTTCATGTGAGAGACACATTGATTGGTTGCTTCCCACACACCCCCAACCCCTGGGGGCTGGGGATGGAACCTGCCACCAAGGTACATGCCCTTGACCAGAATCAATCCCTAAATCATCCACTGAACCAAACTCTGCCCTTCTTAATGACAGAGTCCTTGGATTTCTTTATTCAGTGTGAGAGGCCTGTTCAGGTACTTAAGGTCTCCTTCACCTCCACTCAATTCTCCTTTTCTCTAGATCTCTTCCTTCAACACTTATCCATCTGAAATGACCCTGGTCCTGAGTCTCTGCTATTGGAAAGGCAGGACATCCTCATCAATGCATTACATCCCTTCTCCATTAAAATAGCTCTCACCCACGGACGACCATTGTCTCCACGCTATTGTAAAACCAGAGATGAAGACAGTATGCCCACTGCATCAGTGCTTCTCACTTGAATGTCCTCAGAAGTCTTATCTTGTTAGAATGAAGATTCTGATTCAGGAAGTCAGGGGCCAAGCCTGATACTATTTCTTTCTGTCAAGTTCCCTGGTGATGTGATGCTGCTGGCTGGTCCTGTGTTACACTTCGGGGACCGGGACACTACATTACTATGTGTCCTTTAGCCTTGGACTTTTGTGATAAATTCTTGCTTTAGTTTAATCCTACAAAGAGTAAAATAGTTTCTGCAGTATCACTTATATAATATCTACTGTAAGAAAATAATGATTCTACAATTCAATGCACTCTCCTTATGGCCTTAGCAATCCAAAAAAAAAAAAAAAAAAATACTACCTGACTGTTACCTCCTCAACGCTGCTTCCTGCAAACATCTATCATGCCAGATTCTTTGAGATGGGCATTTTCTCGGTTAATGCCTACTCTTGAAATTTCTTGCATTAGGTCATATTTAAATCTCCTTATCAATAAGGTTTTCATCATTCAGGTTTAACAGTGGCAACCTCTGTGTGTGTATAGTAAGGGACTCTGGGAGTTCATTTTGGCATCCACGATTTGCTGTTCCTCCAGCCACTGTGTTCTGTTACTGTGAAAAGATAAGCTAAACATATTGAAGCTAATGTCACAATTGAAAAAGACAACCCCCTTCAATTGCCTGTGGTATCAGTTGGGCTAAGTGCCACTCCAGTAAAAGAAAAATGTGTGGGACTTTCAGTCCATGGATTTGAGTAGGGAAGGACAATTTGGAAGTATTTTAATATTATCTTTCCCTTTTTATTTTATAAATATTTTTAAATGGGATTAAAACTTCTAGAAAACGCTTAAGGAGGGAGAGGGTGGTTATCTGCTAACCAGTAAGAGAAATATTCTGTTGAATATTTTCCTTCTAGAATTGTATTTTCTGTGCATGTATAATTTATGAAAACAAAATAATTTATTAGTAGGCTAAAGCTTATAAAATTGCCATATTTGTAGGATAAAACAGTAGAATTTTATCAACTTCATATGATTCAAACCATTTATGTTTTGACTCATAACATGGTTTTAAAGTTACTGCAAACATTACCCTGTTCTGTCTTCAAAATCAATAAAAATGGTAATATTAATGTATCAGTGTATATTTCCTCAATCTTCTGTTATTCCTTAGTTTATTCCATTTTTTTAATTGTTTTAAGCAAAGCTTCATAAATGTTCTTATGAAGAACTGCACATCATTTTCTGACAGTAGATATTGTATAAGGGCAGAAACAATACTTGTCTTAGGAGAATTCTCCACAGTTGAAATAATGGGTTAAAGATTTTACATATTTTAGAAGTTCAGTTTACAATGCCCATATCTGACATGGGCTTGTATCTTTCACTATATCTGTGCCAGCTCACTGTATCAATATATTTTAATCCCTTTTGGTTTAACAGACGAAAATAACATTTTATTATTTGATTTACATTATTAAGGTGAGTGACTTGTTCTATTAGCATTTTTATTTTATCTTTTGCAAATTGCATGCAATGAAACCATTTTTTTTAAATGTGTGTATCCTATTGGTTTAGCTATATATTTTTTCATTTCAAGTTATGTTTATTTATTTATTTATGGTGTTAGCCTTTTTCTGTCACTGATGCTGGCAAAAATTCAACTTTTTCAGTAACCTTTTAGCATACTTAAAAATAAACTTTAATCTTGTTATTTTAAATTCCTATGTAGCCTATGTATCTTCCCCCCCGCCCCCAATTATAGTTTCTGCATTTGGTGTTTAGAAATTCCTAATACCTTCATTATTTAAAAATATATATTTTTAGTTTCTTTTAACATTTATCTATTCAATTAGTCCAAGAGTATCTTAGGGTGTCATTTGAGGCAAAGAACCAACTTTCCTTTTCTCTCGGCACAATTTATTGAACAATTTATCCATTAAGTGGTGACTTAAAATGTCACATATATATCTCAAACTAAATTCTGTTATATATGTGTGTCTGTTTTTGGAATATCACTTCTGTTTCATTCCTCTGGCTGCCTCTTTAGTAGCCATTATCAGTATTTTAATGACTAACTTATGCAGATTTTGAATGGCTGGAAATATGTCACCCACCATTGTCTTTCTCTGAAAGTTTTCTTAGCTATTCTTTCTCATTTACTTCTTTCTAGTTATTTTGTACAGATATGATTAAAATAATTTCCATTAAGTTTTAATTATATTTATACAAGAATTTTAAAATTAATTTGGAGAAAATTAAACGTGAAATGTTTAACTTTTCTATTTAAAACATGGTAATTCTTTTTACTTCTAAAAGTCATCTTATAATTTCTAATTAAATATTTGTTTCAAATAGGTCCTACACATTTCTAGTTAAGCTTAGAATAATGAATATTCTATTTTTGATTGCTCCATATGTAAAATTTTTAAAAATCATATTTCTGACTGTTTTTTACATGGATACTAGGCAAGTTTTATATATATAATCATCTTAACAAACTCTAATAAGATTTAATAATTATTTCATTTTCCTTTAGGCTCATTAAACAATTCATCTTGTTCTGAGCACCCCAGGAGTTCATGAAAGTCCATTTATCTTATATAAGTTCATTCTACTTTAATGTCTAGAATTGCCAGAACATTGAGGTGATAGCATTATTTTCTTTTTTAGATTTTTCTTGGAATTTTATCTTCAGTACAATGTTTACAGTTGATTTTAGATAACACTTTCTTTCCAGGTTAAGGGTAGTGGCATTCTTTTCATAGATCAGCTATAAATTTTAGCAATGATGTGTGTTGAATTTTGTTGATTGAATTTTCACCTTCATTAAGATAATGTTATCTCTTCTGTTATCTGATAATTGGCAAATTACATTCACAGGTTTTCTAATTACTGTTGCATACCTAAATGATCCTTTTTTGTTCATGGTTTATTATTCTTTTAAAATGACTTCAGATTAGATTTGTTTTCAGTTTATTTAGTATTTCTACATTTTATTGAAAGGTAAGGTTGATACAGAGAGGTATTTATTTTTTATATCTTAATATGTTTTTTTTTAATCAGAATTATGTTAGCTTGTGACAATAAATGGGAATATTTCTTACTTTTTAATGCTTTTGAGCCAGGGTATGAAAAATAAAACATCTTGTCTACAATTTCATCTCCTTCCTACTTTCATATATTAGCAACTATCTATCCTTTTTTTTTTTTTTTTTTTTTTTTTTTTTTAGAGCCATCTATTTTGAGGATGTACTTCTGAAACAACATGCAAGAAATTGAAGCACTTTTTCTATATCTCTAGATTGTACTTTTTCACTTGGGCCCTGATAGCTTCCAGTTATTTAGAAATTATTTTCTCATTTTTCCAAAGTGAGTCTTATACTCAGCTACTTGACATTAGCTTTTTAAAACTGTATGTAGGTTCTGCATTTGAATCTTCTAAATCTAGACTTCAAAACAAAACAAATCAATGGACTTTTAAGTGTAGTTTTACTTGACCATTGGGAGCCTTGTGTAGGAAGAGGTTGTTGGGTGGTAGTTGAGCCAGGAAGCTTTGACATGGTTAGAAATACCTTCTCTGTGTATGCTTTGGTCATCCCAAATTAACTGAGCCAATATATTGCTAATAGAAAAGTGATATTTTGAGGAGGTATGCTACTATTGTGCCCATATTCTTCGGTTAGAACAGAATAAATATCAATATGCCACATGGGTGCTTCCCAGATACACTGCTAGAGTAAAACGTCAATTGTTAATTATTCTTTTCCTCTAGTCCCTTTATAAATTAGACAATATAGACAGATGAGTATCCATTGGAGATTCCATTATTCTCTAAGCCAGTGGATCTTTTATAAGTAGTTAATCATGGGTGGGTTTGTCCATCTTCAATCTGGTGGTCTCTGTGTTTTTTCTTTAAAAATATTTCCACTTTTTTTTTTTTTTTTTTTTGTAATAGGTGCAATCTTTACTCTCATTTCCACGACTGGTGTAGATTTCTACCATTGCTGTATTCCTTTGCTCATTTGAGTGGGAAGGCAGGATGGAGGAAAGTGCATGAAGCTAAGAGCATGTCCCCAGTTACCTACCTTTACTATTAGAAATACTTTGTCCTTTGACTTCATCCTGAGGGAACATGACAAACAGAAAAGTTTTCACAAACAGATTTCACATTAATCTAAGGGAAGGCCTTTCATATTTTACAGACTTGAGACAAAGTTTGTTATGGAAGCTTTTGGAACTAAGATCTAGCTAGATGAACCCATGGCATGTGAAGAAGGTGGTGATAGGGGTGGGGGAGTGATTGTTAACCATGAGGAAACCTAGATCCCAAAGTTAATTGTGTTGAGAGTCAAAGGTTCTCCTTACAGAAGACAGGAGCAAAATATTTTTAGATTTTAGTTAATATGTAATTTATATCAACTTCCCTCTTGATTCTCTATTAATTTAAAAATCAGTGCATTCTTAATTATGCCTTTCTAGGCTATGAGGCCCAAGGAACTAGGGTTGCATTTACACAGAACAGTCTAGGAAATGCCCATCATTCTAATTAAGATGAAACCAGTGCTCCCAAAGGTAGCCCATCTCTCCAAGTCAGACAGCTCATGAAATCTATGTCTTCAGATGACTAGTATGCTGTCCTTCTCGCCCCACCATTTTAAAAAAGTTATTTCAGAATTTTGATGTCCCTTCTTTGTAAGGAGGTTCCTCAGAGGCCATTTCTATTCCTGACCCAGGGCTGAAAGGTAAATGGAAGCAACTCACACTTTACCAGCTGAAGTGTTTTCCCCGAGATTCTTCAGAAGAATCAGCCAAAGGAAAATCCAATAATGCACCTAGAAAATTGGATGCTGCTGCACAGTTCTATAGGTGGTTTATTCTCTGACCCCAGCTTGAGCTCAGTGCATGCCTGACACCGGGGAGCTAATTGGCCATGTAATTGTTATCCTTGCTGGTAACCGCACAAGCTGTTCTCATTCATACAAGCACCTAATCCTTTTCCAAATTCTTCTTGCTTTAATTTGCCTCAATAATATCCTGCAGTACAGGATAATTGCACATTGTGAAGAGAAGGATTTTCTTTTATCTTCTCTAAATTTAGATCCCACTAATTTCACTTACTGTCCCCTTATGGGTAAGCAATGAGACTAAGTAATCAGGAACACTCAGTTAGATGCCCTACGACATTTTGTTTAGATTCTACTATCATCTCAAATAATACTTAGCTCCACCCATTCCCTCTGAAGAGAAGGACTTGCCTGGAATCCTCACTGTTACAATTCCCCAGCCATTCTAGTTATTTTACTGCAATCTGCTAGACCTGGTGGCATTGCTCAAGTTGAGAGGAAGAATAAATGGATATAAGATCATTGACTTCAAGTGTTTGGAGGGATGTCAGGAGGATGAAACATGAGACTTATCCTGAACGCTTTAAGAATTTGAACTAGCAACTGTATAGCTGTTGAAAAGTGGACTTGCACTCAGTAAAAGGTGGGGGTTATATATTAAATAGTTATTCAACTAAAAAATGGCGCCTCAGGACAGAACAAGCTTTCTGATGGGAGTCTTTGAAGCTGTTAAACTATGAGCTAAGGATTCCTGGATTCTAGGCTTACATCAGGGTGACCCTGGGTGACTCATGTTTCTAAGCTTTTGGGGGGAGGGGCTATATAAAGTACAAAATATTTTACATGCATATAAAACATAAATAGAGTATCACTTTTCATGTTAAATGGTGTAATCACAATAATAAAGGAGGATGTAGAAAAAGTAAGGAAGGTTTCCTGGAGGAGGCAATGATTAGTTACATTGTTACCTGTGAGTAGCCATTAGAAGCAGAGCTGGGGCAAACTGACTTAAGAATGGTGATTATGACAAGGACAATGGTGAAATTTATTGAGTAACTATTATATCCAAGGAATTATGCTAAGTACATGCATAAACCAATGTAACTTCCTTTTGAATACGAAGGCATTGAGGTTCAGGAAGCTTAAGTAACTTCCATAGTTGCATATACCATAATTGGTAGATCTGGGTTTCAAACACAAAACCTGTGTTTTAGTTAGCTTGTCTGTTTTTAATTTAATTTATTGGGGTGACATTGGTTAATAAGATTATAGAAGTTTCAAGTATATATTTTGATGATACACGATCTGTATATTTTGTATTGTGTGCCCACTACCCAAAATCAAAAATCTTCCATCGCCATATATTTGGCCCCCTTTACCTTTTACTGTCTCCACCTTCCTTCCTTCTGGTAACCACCATACTTTTGTCTGTGTCTATAAATTGCAGTTTTATATCTTACTATGAGTAAAATCTTAATGGCTTTTAGCTTTTTCTCAAAGTACATCCATGTTGCAAATAGCAATATTTTATCTTTTCTTATGGCTGAATAGTATTCTATAGTTTATATGTACCACATCTTCTTTGTCCTTGATTTTTATAATCTATCAAAGAACACTTTGGTTGTCTGCATATCTTGGACACCATGAATAGTGTTGCAATGAACCTAGGGGTGCATATATCTTTGTGAAGAAATATTTTCAAGGTAGATGCCCAGAAGAGAGATTGCTGGGTAATATGGTAACTCTTTTCTTAATTTTTTTTTTAATTTTGGGAAACTGCTTGAGATAGCTACATTTAAAGAGATGAGATCATTACATTTGGAGGGATTCTTAGAAATTGTAGGGAGTGGTTATATGGTTAAGCCTTAGACTGACCTGTTGGCAAAGCCACAAACAAGTCCCAGCTTAGAGGGCACAACCCTCTTAGCATAATTAAGCTTGACCTTATGAAGCCCCCTAGATCCTATCTGGGTAGGTAATAGGATGTGGGAGGTGCAGCAAGTGCTGTCAAAACAAGTGAAACTCCCAAGAACATTGTAACTATGGTGACCACTACCTTGTTTACTTCTGGCTATAAAATAAAGGTTCAGCTTGCCATCTGGATCTCTCTCTGTGGTCTCAGCCAGGCACAGGAAATTCACCTAGATCCAACTTATTCTCTTTGTCTTTTCTTCAATCTTTCACAGCCCTCCCTCAGGCTTGCTGAACCCTTGGTTGTGCTGGCATGGCATAAAAATGTGTCGGTTTTCACTGCATTAAGGTTAAGTTTTCATTCATAAATTTGTTAGGGAAAGATTGTAGGATAGGGCAACAGAGAGATTAAAAAGGTAGGCATGAATAAGGTTGATTCTGGGAAATGTCAGATCAAAGGAAACCTCATAATGACTGATAAGGTGAGAGTTCACACACCACTTAATTGTACTCTGAAAAATTGACTAGACAAAAAAGATGAGGCTGTGGACAAAGAAAGTTCTGACAAGAAATTGGTTAATTGATGGCAAGTTAACTTCAGAGTAGAGATTGGGTTCATCATAATGGAAACAAATAGGTATAGGTTCACAAATGTGACTTTAGAGAACTCTTAGTCCAAGCCACTCCTTCATCATCCTTTCCTCACTTAATAGAGAATTGGGATTTTTGTCTGCAATTTACTGGTGGGACAACTGATACCAAAAGAGGGGAAGAAATTTGTCCACAGTACAGAGTAGCTCAGTGGCCAAGCTAGGGGACTGGAACACAGATATAATGGATTTCTCAGTTCATTGTTAGTACCCAACTTTCTACAAATTGTCTCATTTCATGTGTCAAGTCTATTTCGCCATTGTAGCAACCAAGAATATTTTTGGAAAAGGCTTTTGAAACCACATCAATTCTTAACAAAAAAAGAGTACTATGATTAATTTGTCTGCTATGTGTGGGGGTGGAAATGGTGACATGTTATCTATGGCTTACCATCGAACATTTGCCTCATCCTTTTCTCCTGCCTGCCTATCCTGTGATGGCTGGGCTACTTCTCAGAAAAGTAGTAGACTTTTCACCTGCAGTATCTTCACATGACAGATGTCTTTCTTTTACTTGCATTCTGATTTCTAATTTCATTCTCTCCAGACAGGTGAGGACTGATTAGAGTAAAATTTCTTTTGGCTGAATGGGTCATGTGGACTAGTTGCCCAATAAACATCTACCTTTAATAGATTATTTGCCTGGACCCTTGAAAGTAAAGGAGAATTTTAAAGATACACCAAACCACTAATGATAATAATCACTTCTGCTCTGTAGTACTTTAACTTATAAATCACTCTTTTTTTTTATTTTTATACTGAAAGGAACCATATACAATAGATCTGCTAGCCATTGAAAAAGTGTTTTTGTATTTTATATTAACTCCCTCAAAAAATTTTATTTAAATTCCAAAAGGCAAAATGAAGCAAAATTGTGCATATAAAATTATTGCCACTTCTTTTTCTTCTTAAACTTTTCTAGCCTGTTCTAACTGTAAGCCATTGGATTGCTAATACATAGAATTCCTAAGAGCACTGCAGTGTAATGCCAGAGGCACTGAACCACAGAAGCTGGGTTTTGTATCTAATTGTGTGACTATGTTAAAATACCCCCGCCTTGGAAACCTCTTAATACAGGTGTACCTACCATTTGACCAGTTGCTATAATGTGCATGACCAGCAGGAGGCAGGCACTCAATGTAAGAGCTGCCCCTATTCCCTGGTGCTCAGGGTGCTCCCACAGCAGGAGCACTGCTCATTGAGCATACCGAGCAGCAGCAGGGCCAGGATGAGGAAGCAAAGCAGCACCTGGCCTGGCCTCAGGCTCCTCCCCAGCCGCCTGCTGCTTCGTGCACTACTACACCACTCGGGTGATGTTGGACTGCTGACTTCAGCCCAATCCCTCCAGCTGGGCCAAAACCAGCAGTCTTACATCCCCTGAAGGGTCCCAGATTGCAAGAGGGCACAGGCCAGAATAAGGGACCCCATCAATGCACAAATCCATGCACCAGGCTTCTAGTTTCCTTATAATCAAGGATCTCTAGTCATAGTTAAGAATCACAGCTCTGGAGTCAGACCTGAACTTGACCCCAATATCAGTCTCTGTGAACCAGAGCCATGTCACTCCACCTACCTGCCTTCATTGTCTCATCAGAGTATCAGAATCCTCATCTTTAATTTTATCCATCTCTAGGGCTGAATGCAATAAAATAAAATGATGTTCATAAGGCATTTGGCACTGTTCTTGGAACATAGTAAGTAATCAGAAAACGGTTATGGCAGTGAAGAGGCAAGGTGAGAGACTCAGGACAGCAGCAATTTAAAAGGAAAGTATGGTGATACTGCAGAATCAACTAGACTTATGAGAGCATTGCTCAGCTCTCATTTCTTGAAAGAGATGATACATTTTTAATAACACTATTTACTTAATTATGCAATTAAAAACACATTGATTATAAAATACCCTGTAGATTTCAATGCAAAATTTCAAGAGGAAATATTACCACATTAAATGTATGCATCAATTTTAAAACTCATCCCAAATTCAGAAGCAATACAATTTTACAAAAACAAATATCTTGGAGAAAATAGGTGATTGAGTATGAGGTATATGTTAAGCATTCACCTTTATTATATTACATGAGATAATTTGAGAACCACTGTGATTCTGTTAGTGTGTCAAACATTACTAGGTTGTTGTTTGTTTTATTCTTTGTTGGTATTTTTGTTTGTTTAGCAGTCCTCTTTAAAAAAACAAAACACCAAACTTGTCATATCTTTACTAGTATTTGGAGTTGCATGTTGATAGAATTGGATATGAATTTATTGTATAATTACTCGGTACCAAACAGTTGATCTACCTTCATTAATTCATTTAATTTGGGCACCAGGACTGTGAGAAATAATTACTAACAATGAAATAATTACTAACAATGATTTGTATGAGAGAGAGGGGGGGGGGAGGGAGAGAGAGAAATGACCAATGACCAATGGTCTCTGGACTAGAAGGTGGCAGAGGTAAGATTGAGATTAGAACCCAGGTTTATCTGACTGAGAAGCCTGTGCTACTAACTGGTTTGCTATATCATCTCCCTGGATAGTTTTCCTTGCCTTAGATACAATCAAATTCCTCATCCCTTTTCAACATGGGTACTGAGAAGAACCTGCTGAGCTCAAATAAGCCAATCACCCAATCCCAGCGCTCCCCACCACAGTCACTTTACTAGTTGCCTTTGACAGCTTTGTAATTAACATCTGCCCTGAGGAGCAGTGATTTCTGCACTATTGGTTTGCTCTGGATAAAGTAATTGCCCACATTTAAGCTTTCAGGAAGAGAGCATCCCTGGAGAAAAGAGTTAGAAGGAAAGTTAAAGAGGGGAGGGTATACATTGAGCGGGTTTGGTACGAAAAGTGTTTAATTATAGTTCATGTTGCTAATCAGGAGCTGTGACAATATGCTGATATTTTTGCTCTAACTAGCTTTGTAAAGTTTGTGTTCGGCATCACAAAAAATGAATGACTTCTAAGTTAAGTTGAGAGTGATAAAAAGGAGTAGAAGAGTCCAGACATGGCATCCAAGGAAACATTTGAACATCACTACTCTTTGGAAAAGTAGTCAGTCTTGGGGTTTCAGTGGAGACTAGAAAGGAATGATGAGTGGACTCTGGTGCTGAAGGTATCTTAGAGAACATGCAGGGCAAACAGTGCAGTAATCAATTAGTAATGTCTGCTGTGGGCATGGTATAAATAACAAATAACTTGTATTAGTTATTTATCAGAAGGGATATTTCAAATAACAATAAAGCTAATCTAACATAGCATGACATAACCAAGGCTAGTTTCAGATAAAAGCTCATGATTGAATATGAAATGTATGCTTGAAAATGGAAAGAGTTGTTCTAGCAACTTAGAAAACCCAATGGATGGTCTAAATTTCTTAAAAGGCAGTCAACTTTTCCAAATTGCCTGAAAGTGAAAAGGAAGAAACAGGTTTTTGTTTTTTTCTTACAATATCAGATTCCTAAAGATAAAAAACACATCTACATTTTAATCATGACTTCTCCAAAGTATCCAAGGCACTCAGCCAGGTTTGGAAACAAAGATGGCAATTTGCTTGAATGTTCTAATTAAATTAATAGTTGATGAATGTATCAAGTATGTTAATTGGATTCTGCTTTTATGAAATCCTGGCTGTTAATTGGTTGGAACTTTGGAGAAGAGCCCTAGAGATTTTTCATCCTAGCAGAGACAAACAATTTAATGTGAACAATTGGGGGAAGGTTTAAAAATACATACTCTAACACAAATCAACCTAAAAGGATTTCTGTGGAGCTTATCAAATTATATCTTAAAGACAAAGTGAATTTTTTATGGACACATTCACCAGCTTCCACTTATGATTGCTTTCCCCTAAGAAATAGCAGGGTCTTGTATGAACTAGAATATGGCTTAGAGGAAATCTATTTCTTCTTTTAGTGTAGAACCTTTTTAATGACACAGAATCTCAATGTGTAGAATATAGAAAAGTGGTGCTGCTTTGGTTGACAAAGGTGAGGAGGACAGACAGTCCTGTTCAATAGACACATTCTCACCCCACAGGGCCTTTTTGCAGAATATTTGAAATCTCTGATCTTATCCAGCCTCTCATTATGCAAAAGAGGATTTGCTATTCAGATGGGCTTAGTGACTTAGTCAAGGTTACACAGGTAGATAGTGACTATGTCCAAGCCTCTGTCTGGATATCTGACCCCCAAATTAAGGTAGAACTTGGCCATATGGCCACATTTTAGTATTTTTGCATTATTGTTTTTTTATAAGATCAGTTAAGTTTTTCTTTTCTCTTTTGATTTTGTTTCCATTTATTTTGGAATCTAAAGTCTGAATAATTTTAGAGTCAAAAGCATTTGCACTTGTAAGTTTTATTATACTACTTTTATTAGATTATTTCTTATATGTTAATGTATTCTTCTAGATTACAGGCTCCTTGAGGGTGGAGTCTCAGTGCTCAGAGTACTGAATCTACTTAATTAGCATGTGTTTAACAAAACTGAATGTGTAATAATAATCTGGAACTTATATTAAAGAAACTCTTTGTAAAAAAAAAAAAAAAGTTTATAAAAAGATCCCATTTCAGCATCCTGGTCCCAATATTTCATGATACTTGAACCAGAAGCACTTACTGACTAAGCCTTTAATTTGGTTCTTTATTTCTGACTGCTCTTTCCAGATAGCTTTTTCTAGGAATATATATATCTCGCCTTTTAAATTAATTTGTGGATATTTCTTCTTATGTTATATTATGCTATTATATGTATTCCATCATATTACCAGAGACATTAACAATATTTAACCAGTGGTATATCACACAGGCCCTGACCAGTAAGAATGGATTCTAGCAACGGAAAAGTCACTATGGCCCTACCTGTGCCTGTTAACTGAGTGTCCATGTCGTGTACTCCAAGTGAAGAAGGAAGTAGGATCCTGTGTGCATCCTCATTTTTCCCCTGCCAGCATCCCCCATAATCAATAAATCTATCCATGCCCCCACCTCAACTTTCTCAACCAAACGTTCATAAAAGTAACTCACTGAAGGTTTTGCAGCAATGATAAATGAATATTTTACAGTCCATTGAATTTCACTTTCCAAAAACATGCCACATTCCCATGCATTCATTTAGCGAATGTTTACTGAATACCTACCATGCACCAGAATGCCTCTTCTTCCCAATCACTCTCTTTTCAGCGTGTGTATCTCTGGCTCTTTCCTTCTCCCTCTCACCCTTCTCATGGGCAGCCATCAGCCCCATCCTTCTCCCAGAGGTTCCTCCCCAGCTTTCTGTCTCCTTGTTTTCTAAAGAAGAATAATCCAACTCTGCCACAGCTCGCCTGTGCCCATCATTGAAACATGTTTCAATATGAGGATGTTTGCAGAAAGGTGATTCATGCTCATCAAATAAATGCCACTCAGTTAAAAGAGTTTGTGGCCTTAGAAACTCCAAGAGGAAAAATAATTATTTTTGTCAGAAGAGAGCAACTTTCAAGGTTCCTTTTAGCATCTATACAGTGAAGTGCATGTAAAAATGCTCTGAAAATATATATTGAATGAAAATCACAGAACTAAGCTAATTCACCAACCTTCTTTTCCCATTCTTAAAATATATGCTAAAATACACAATGTTTGACAATATTTTGCTGAATGGAGGGCATTCATTCAACCACCAAATCATTATTTTTTGATAGCATGCATTGTTGTAGGGTTGTTGGTTTTTTTGTTTGTTTGTTTGTAGGTTTGTTTTGTTTTTTTGTCTAAGAGACTGGAGATCAATGAATCATGAAAGACTATAGGAAGAAGCACTTACTGTCCAGTGAAGGATGGGCAGCTGGAACTAAGAGGAATGGGGAGAGCATTCAAGGCAAGGGATGTGGCCTGGGAACAGCAGAGGAAGCTCTACAGAGGAGAGTTTGAAAGAATGAGTAGGAATTACGTAAGTGAAATAGTAGCTGGCCCATTCCAGGCAGTTGAGTTGGTTTGCATATAAACAAGAGAACCTCAGGGTCTTAGTAGAGTGTGAACCTAGGCATGGATATAGGGGTCTGGGAGAGCAGAGGGTACAGAGGCAGGCACCCTCTGTTTTGTTTGTTTGATGTTTGTCACTTTCATTTTGATAAAATTTCAACTTACAGAGAGGTTGTCAGAATGATCCAAAGTTCTATTGTTTTCCTATTTGTTCTCTCCTCTTTCCTCTCCTCTCTTCTCCCTCTCCCGCCCCCATCTTCTCCCTGTAATTTTATTTTGGGATCATTTAAAAATAAGTTGCAGATGTGTTGCTCTTTGAACTCTTCACACACTTAAGAGTATAAGAACAAAAACATCATATTACCAATAACCACAGTATAATTACTGAACTCGGGAAATTTAACATTGATGTAATGCTCATATTAAATCCACATTTTGTACTTATATTTTGCCATTGACCCAATAATAACTAATCCAAGACACCCATTGCATTCAGTTGTCAGGTATTTTAAGTCTCCATTAATTCAGAATGATTCCTTGGCTTTCCTTGACATTTTTGGAAAGTACCAGCTGGCTATTTTGTAGAATTGCTCTCACTCTGGGTTGATCTGCTGTTTTTTGTGATTAGATTTCACATTTGGAGGGGGGAAGGTCAGGAATATTACATATGTGCTATGGTGCTCTCCAGAGACACAAGATGTCCTTTTATTTGTGATTTTAACTGCAATCACTTGGTTGAGTTGCTGGCAGTCAGGTCTGTCCATTGTAAGGTTACTTTTTTAACCATTGTGAAAATATAACAATGTAATATTATAACTAATTTGTGTGTGACTGTGTCAGTATCCAGTTTTCCTTATAAAACTTTCACCTGCTGATTTTATTTATTTTATTTTTGATAGTATTACATATATCTACATAACTTCTCTGAAATACCACTTCTCATTTCCCCCCCCCCCTTTTTGCTCCCCTCCTTCCAGCACCTACCTCCTCCCACCTCCCCAGGTCTTCACCTCCCCATTGCCATTCGCCTACTGATTTTAGCCTTTCTTGATACATTTTTTTTTTGTCCTGAGTCAATTCTGAGTGTGATGGTTAAAATGCTGATCTTCCCCCAATTTTATCTTTTCTCCTCAATGAATTAATTGACATCCTATTACACAAAAAGGCTTTCCCTTCTCCTCCTTTATTTATTTGGTTGTTTGTTATCAGTGTAGAATCATGGATTCTTAATTCAGGCAATTGATTTCTGAATTCAGGCAATATGTTACTGTCATTATTAATTTTGAGGCTCAAAGTAGCCAGTGGGAGTCCCTTCAAGTTGTCTCCTGTGACCTTTTGATATACCTTTACATTTTCTGTTAGCCCTTCTTTCTGGAACTAGATATTCTGAACTCATCTTACCTTTTCACTATCCCAGCCATGGAATCAGTTATTTCTGATTCTTCCATTTGGGCAGGAGTTTATTTATGGTCTGGAGTTTGGGCCATGGGACACCCTATAGATTGTATGATAACTTGAAAGACTTTTAAGTAGGTGAGTGACATACTCAGGTTTGTGTTTGAAATCATTGTTTGCCTCAAAATTAAGAATAAGTTGAAGGCAGTACGACTCTCCAGACTGAGGCCAAATGTACCAGTGGCTCTAAACTGCATGTTAGAGTCACGTGGAGATGTTTGACAATTCTTCATGCCTAGTAACCATCTCAGATCTATTGACCAGAATTTCTGAGATTGGGATATAAGTATCAGTATTAAAAAATAAAAACTGTAAAAAAAAAACAACAAAACAAAACCAAAAAAAACCTCACTCCCCACAACTGTGTTCCTATCATTCCACATATTTAAGGTTGAGAATCAGTATATTAGGGGGCACTTGCAATATTTGGGAATGAGATGATGAAGTCCTTGAAAGCAATAACTGTCTTAGTGCAAAAGACACAGGCCTTAGGGCCAAATCTTTGGGTTCCGCATTTATATTCACTGCTTGATTCTTCATGTGACCTCTTGAGTCCTTTTATTCATAAAAGGAGATGCATTTATTTGTTTTTGCATTCTTCATATAATTTTTACAAAGATCAAATAGAATAGTAAGTAGGGAAGTATTTATTCATATGCAAATGTTTTCAATGTAAAGTATGTTATAATTATTTCATTGATTGCATAAATTAATTAGAAGCGTAGAATATGTTTCTCACCTTTTAGCACATTTATTTTGCTGCCAGATTCATTTATTCCTTCAACCAATATTAATTAGGCATAGGTACCAGACACTGAGAATATAATAATGAGGGGGAAAGGAAAAAAGTATTCCAGAACTCATGTTTCTTACAAGCCAGTGAAGCAAGATAGACATTAATTCAATGGAAATAAATGCAAATGCACAATATGATAAGTCCTGAAACAAAAGATGTATATGATGCTAAAAGCAAACATAAGGAAAGGAAATTTAATCATGGATGATTAGGAATGGGTTGTTTGAAGGAATAGGAGATATGGATTAATCTAAGAGTTGAAAATATTAAAAGTTAACAATGTAAGTAGGTGTGTGTGTGTGTTCATAAAATTGTGTTATCCATACACCTTTATCTGTTTGGGGCAATCCTGGTTTATGCCATCTGATATAACATCTGATTTAACTAGATTTTTCTTTTAAGATTTTTTTTTAGCTCTAGTGAGGTATGATTGAAGTGCAATAAACTGCAAATATTTAAAGTGTTTATATGGTGAGCTTTGACAGATGTATATACTTGTGAAAGTATTATCACAACTAAGATAATGAATATACCCATTTCCCCAGAAGTTTTCTTTGGCACTTTTGAAACTTACCCTTTCCTTGTCCATCACCCACTCTTACCATATTCCAAGGCAACCATTTATCTGCTCTCTGTATAGACTTGTTTGCATTTTGTTAGCAGGATAAATAGAATAGTAGGCTAGCTATAGCTATAAGAAATATTAATCATGTTCACAGAGCATTTTTTGGAGGCAATTATAAATGTGAACTAGTGGCTTGGTGCACAAAATTTGTGCATGGGTGGTGTGTCCCTCAGCTCAGCTTGCACCTTCTCCAATCTGGGACCTTTGAGGGATGTCCAACTGCCCGTTGGATCGGGCCTAAATGGGCATTCGGACATTCCTCTAACAATCCAGGACTGCTGGCTTCCAACCGCTTGCTTGCCTGCCTGCCTGCCTGCCTAATTGTTCCTAATTGCTTCTGCCTGTCATCCTGATCACCCCCTAACTACTCCCCTACCAGCCAGGTCACCTCTAACTGCCCTCCCCTGCAGACCTGGTCCCCCCTGCAACTGTCCTTCCTTGTAGGCCTGGTCTCTTCCAACTGCCCTCCTCTGTTGGCCTGGTCACCCCTAACTGCCCTCCCCTGCTGGCTTGGTTTCCCACAACTGACCTCCCCTGCATGTCTGGTCCCCAGCAGCTGCCCTCTCCTGCAGGCCTGGTTGCCTCCAACTGCCCTCTCCTGCAGGCCCCGTCCCCCCCAACTCCCTCCCCTGCTGGTCCGGTTGCTGCTAACTTCTCTCCCCTGCAGGCCCATTCCCCCACTGCCCTCCCTTTCAGGCCTGGTTCCCCTCAACTGCCCTTCCCTGCAGTCCTGGTCACCCCCAACTTCCCTCCCCTGCAGGTCTGATCGCCCACAACTGCCCTCCCCTGCAGTTGGTCACCCCCAACTTCCCTCCCCTGCAGGTCTAATCACCCACAACTGCCCTCCCCTGTGGTGGCCATCTTATGTCCACAAGGGTGCAGCCATCTTTGACCACATGGGGGGTGGCCATTTTATGTCTTGGAATGATCGTCAATTTGCATATTACCTCTTTATTATATAGGATGTTTCACAACTAACTCCGAGTACATTTCAGCTTCATAAAAATAACTTAGTTCAGTAAGAATATGATGATATATCCTAGCAAAATGTGTATTTTTATTATCACTAAAAAAATTATCTCAAGTGATGAATTTTACATTAATCAAAATAATGTCACATTTTACCAGTGGCAGATATAGTTTAAAGACTTTTATTTTGATTCCATGAATGGATAACAAATTGAATCATGATCAGAATGAATTATTTAATATCAGAAACAACTGATGATAATAGTGTATAAACAGGTATCATTAGCTGCTTGCAAAGCATTTTTTTATGTTAATACAGGCATATAATATCAGTTATTGTTTCATTTGCTGTACATTCACAGCAAAACTAAGAAGTGAGAATGAGTAAAATTAAATAACATTTACTTATTATTATAAATTTGTTAAAAATGCAAATTTTGACCCACCAACCCAGACCTACTGAAGTTGGAGTTGGACCTCAGCCATATGTGTGTGTTTTTAATTGAATTTATTGAGATAACACTGGTTAATAAAATTATGTAGGTTTCAGGTGTACAATTCTATAATGCATTATCTAAATATTGTATTGTGTGTTCACCACCCAAAGTCAAATCTCTTTCCAATACATCTGTTTTGACAAACCCTCCAGAATACCCTAATGCACATGCAAATTTCAGAACCTGATATCTAAATGAGAAGTCAAATTTCATGGAAGTTTTGTAGATATACAACTATACCGTCTGCAGGTACGAGTGTTGAATCATTGTCATGGACAAAAATCTTCATAAAATAACTACTGACTCATGACTACTGACTACTGACTGAGAATTGCACATATGTTTTTACCTTTCAACAAAGATGCCAAGGCAACGCAATAAAGGATTGTGTAATACTTTCAATAATTGTTGTTGAGCATCGACCTGGAGGTCATGGTTTGATTCCCTGTCAGGGCACATGCCTGGGTTGTGGGTTCAAACCCCAGTAGGGGGTGTTTAAGAGGCACCTGATCAATGATTCTTTCTTATAATTGGAGTTTCTATCTCTCTCTCCCTCTCCTTTCCTCTCTGAACTCAATTTAAAAAATGCTTTCTAGAGAAGAGTCATTGAAGTTGTCAAAGATTTCAAATTTATTAAACACAAAAAATACAGCTTTGAAGAAATTTACATGAACATATAACAAAAAATACATTCCTCAGAGGGAAAAAATACCAGTGACACATTTTTAAGGGCATATGTGGCCAAGAAACTGATTAAAGTACTTGATTAAAGCTAATTCAGCTTTTCTTTTTATGTTTAATCAATATAAAGTTTTAAAATTTTGTGCTTAAGTGTACAAAGAAACGTTGGTTTTATATTTTTAAAAAATACTTTTATTTTTGAAAATAGTTTTGAAATAGAACCCTAAATAGAGTAAAAGCAATTTAACAATCAGTAACCATTTCAATATTATATGCTATATTTTTCAGCATTATCTCTCATTATAATTTTTTTTCTGGTTTGAATCACAATCTCTCTAATCTTCCAGCTTGAAGGGAAGGCACCTTTGACTACATATCAATGTGTACACAGGGTTAGAGGCAGAAAAGAACACGACATTTGTGAATTGGAGAGAAGGCTGGTGAGGATTTTGCTTACTCCCAAGTGTCAGATAAATTACATTGTCTCTCTTTCCTGAGGAATTGAAATGTGTACCTCTTTATAGCCAAGTTCTGTTTAGCAGGAGAGAGTGTGCAAAGACTTGACACTTCATAAGATCCAGCCGCTCATTTAGAACAAATATATGTTGCCATTTAATAACCCAATTAGCATTCCTCTGCTAGGCTTCCGCTGTGCACTGGGTCTAAGTGGACCCTGTTGTATTGTTTTGCCTCTCACTCTGTTTCAGTTAACATATGTTAATTATGTCAGAGATGAAGTAGATCAAAAAAAGATAAAAATTCTCCATAAAGGTGGCTCCTCTGAGGGCAGTTCACAAACATTTAATCTTGGCTAATGTCTTTTTTTAAAAATTGCCTCTGCCTAAGAGGAGATCTCCAGGTAGGTTTCTTGCCTAACAGGACCTATGTAATCAAACATGAAAACCTTTTTTTAATGGGTAAAGTATTATACAATATCTTAAATACATATACACACAGAGACATATTTGACACATGTAATCTACTAAGGTCCTATTAAGGATCATTACAGTTCAGTCTTCTTCTCCTCAGCTTCTAAGATGTCACTTTTGCAGTTGACTGAGCTCTCTATTCCCCAAAACAGGACCTCCATACATCCATTAACAACACTGAAAACCTCTCACACTCCCTGCACATATCAGATTCTTGGAATTCCTCACAATTTCAGGCAAGATAGTTGATGCGCTGGCTATAGTTTTCAGTGGCTGCTCTATTAACTTAGATTATACTTCTCTGGGATATATTGTGCTTCAGTATCAGACAGTATTATAGCATTTTGACTAATTTGGTGCTAATTATTTCTTATCACCAAATTTCATTCTTCTCCACACATCCATCAGGCTAATAGCAGATAAAGTAAGCAGAACAAGGGCCTTTCCCCTGTCTAAGAAACCTGTGGCAAAAGTAAAATAAAAATTAACCTTTGTCCTTAAGCTGCATCATCTAGTAACTCAGCCGTGACTGAAAGTTTTGGAGTAGACTTGATTGGCCCTGGGGACACAACTTGGCTCATTTCTTCCTCTGAATACATAGAGCACTTAAATTTTTCTGTTCTAGGAACTGGAAGAAAAAAGTAAGGCATTTATTTACCAGATGCTCAATCTAGCTGGGGGAATAAGCCCTAATGTAGAAAGCAGTTAACTGCATTAGGCAGCATATGCTTTATACTTCCAAAAAAAATATGCCAGAAATACATTTACAAGGACTCTTAGGAAGGTTAACGTGGGTGGAGGAGACTTCAAAGAAAACTTTGTAGATGAGAAGAGAATTGGGATAGATTTTAAAGATGGCTAGTATTTGAAGATTTTTTTTAAAAAGGAGAAGAGACAGTATTTATAGCCATAATTTAAGATTCTCAACTTTTCATCCTAATAAATACTTAGCAAACACAAAGGCCAGTGTAGTCTACTATGTTCTTGGGACAAAAGGAGTTCCCCATGAGGTAAATGTAACTCTACGTTTATTGATCATTAACATGGAAAATGTATTTGTATCTTAGGAACTTTCTCAGAATTTGTAAACTTCTTGAGGCCATGCATATTCCATCCACCTCCACATCTTCTGCCTCTGAAACAGTGATGACATATTCAACTAAGTGCCTTGTCTCTGGTACTCAGAAATGTCTGATAAATCTATGCAGGCATGGATGTTTGAGGAACTGTGACTCAGAATTTCCCTTGGTTCATACAATCTCATTTTACCTAGATTACTGTTCAGATTAGGAATTTAGGCCAGACTGGAGATGGAGTTCCTGGCTAAATCTCAACCATTGGCCAAGCTCACAAATTGCCTATAGATTCCATTTCTTACTTTTTCAGAACACATGTTATTGTTACCTCTTTCTTTACCACCCAATGCATTTGGTAGTGGAATGACTTCTTTGATAACTGATCATATGCTTCTTTGTGAAATTAGCATCAAGACAGAATGCGAAAGTCTTCAGATATGAGATCTATTGCTATCTCTGTATGACTTTGGCAAAATCTCTTCTCTGGAACTAGCATGCTAACTTTTAAGACCTTGCCTGGTTTTACTACTCTAAAGATTATTTTTCAAGGAATTGGGAAAATATACTTCCTGCTTTGAAAAGGTTTCTGTTGCAATTTCTTTATCTTTCCCTAGGAATTTATGAAACACTCAGCAGCTGTTCCCTTTCCATGAAGAATGAAGTGAATGGGTTTGGCAGCTGTTTCCATGTTGCTCTGTGATAAGTGGGCTTGCATTATTCTGTATAAATGGAATGTATTAATCATTCCCCATTCAAGTCATCACATTTTATAAGCAAATTGAGAAGCTCAGGAAAGGAAAAAAGTTCAACTTGTGTGTAGACATCTAAAGACAATTGAATTTGCATTCCAACGATTGTGCAACATAACAAAAATAGTCATTTTTAGAGGCCCTATTAAAAATATTTTGTGGATAAGGCAAGCTCAGAGTTTGGGCTTGAAGTTTTAATGTGTAAAAAACTCTGGACAGTGGGTGGCCAGAGGACAGGTGAGCAGAGGGTATAATATCCAAATATCTATAGGTCTGCATGAACAATGAGACAACTGACTTCAAATGAAAGAATGGGAGCAATGGGTGATAGAGGAGATAATTATTAGCTTATTAGCAAATCATGAAGAAATTTCTAAAGTCAGCCCAGAGATGGAACTAACATATGACACTAAGCTACTAACACTTGGGTAAAATGGGGGTATGGCATCATTGAGAGCCACTTGATTTGGACATTTTTTTATTTTAAGTGAAAACAACAACAAATCAAGACTATACACTGAGTGGCCATATTATCTCTGAAGGCATAATAATCTGGCCACTCAGTGTGTAAGTGTAATTATATATATATTAGAGGCCTGGTGCATGAATTCATGCATGAGTGGGATCTTACCAGCCTAGCCAGAGGGAGGGGACATGGGCTGTTGGTGACCAGCCTGCCTGTTGGTTGAACTCCTGGTCAAGGGGACAATTTGCATATTAGCCTTTTATTATATAGGATATATACTGAGTGGCCAGATTATTATACATTCAGAGATCATAATAATCTGGCCACTCAGTGTGTATATGTAGAGGGAATTTATTGTTTCAGATGGCTCAATAGTGCAGACCCAGCTAGATCGAAGGCTCATGCAATATCACTAGGACCTCATGCCTTTCCATTTCTTGACTCTGTTGACTTCTCTGGTAGCTCCATTTGTCAGTGCCATTGTCCCAAGCAAGTTCTGGATCCTCATATTGGCAAGGTGGCTTCTGGAAGATTCAGATTTCCATGCTACATGATCAGTTTTAAGATCAGAGGAAATAAGGACCTCCTCTCTGCCAAATGCTCATGTAGAAGCCTCAGGATTAGTTCTGAGTTGAAGAAGTTTGGGTCCTATGACCTTCAACATGGCTTGATTTCCAAGTCTAGGTAAGCTTACCCTCCCACCCAGAAGTGTCTTCACTGCCATCTCAGCAGACAGTATCCAATGTGTGAAGGTGTTACTCCAAATAAAATCAGGACTCTGGTGGCATAAAGATAAATGAAAGATTGGCAGCAAAAGCAACAAGTTTCCATCATAGTACTTGGGTCCTAGAAAAGTAAAAAGCTTCAATCAACAATTTTCATAAATTGTTAGCAGTGGATACAACAATTTTTATAACCAACATCCAACAAAATATTTCACAAAATAAAAATATAATAACAAAGATGCTCTTCTGGTTGAAACATCATGAGTGCCTAGAGATCTAACAAATTAAACATTTTTACCCCAATTTATATATCTTCCTAAGAGTATGAGGATAAAACTTTGGATTCTACTGAGCACATTAAATAGTAAGGCTCCATAGAATCTGGAGTTTATGACTATTATCTTATATTCATTTTAGTCCTTGGTTCTAATAATTGGATGGTAACTCTGCTTAATATTTGTTGGGTTTAACTTAATAAGATGAATAGAATTTAAGTGGGGAAACACATCTAAATTTTGCTTGGCATTTGTATTTTCCAAAGTACTTTCACTTACCTTTTTATTTGTTTCTAATGACATCCTTATGAGCTAGACAGTGTGTTATTTTTATTTTTCAAATATTTATATAGACAATGAGGAAGAATAACATTATGAACCATTTGGTACCCACCAACTCATGTTTATCAAGTTTTAATTTCATATCTGCTCCAATTCTCTCTCCTTTTTTTATGAAGAAAACATTGCAGTTAAAATCCCCTATGTTCTACTTGTATTCAGTTCCCTTCCTCTCTGCCCAGAAGTAAACATTATTATGAATTTGAGTGTATGCAATTTCTGTGAATGTTTTATTTTCTACTACACATTTATATATCCATATAATATATAATTATTTTGCATTTTATATATATTCCTAAGTGTGTGAAGATAACATTAAACCATAATGAATAAATATATGCTGTTTGACCTAAATTATTTTAAAGCTTGTATTGATACATATAGATACAGCTTGTTTCCATTGCAACAAGGAATTGAGATGATTATTTTAAACCAAATGGTAAAATCATTAATAGAGAAGTATATTTAGATATTTTCTTGTGTTTTTGTTCCCAATTGACATTAACCATTATTCAGTGGACCTACAAATATGAAAGCCATCACATTGTAGCTAGATTTAATCTACAGAACACACACAGACATACAGCCATTGCTCCACAACAACTTTTCCTGCCCTGGGATCTCTGTGTAAGCTCCAAAGATTCCACAAACAACCTGAAGTAAATTGTGTTTGTATTGGAATTTTTTTGAGAAGTATCTTTATCTTTAGAATCTCAAAGAGAACTGTAACCTGCAAAATTTAAGAACACTGCCTTAGATGCTTTATAAAATATTTATAAATCATTTCAAACTAGGTGAATTAAAACAAACTTTTAGCAGATGGAATAAGGATATGTTTTAGTTTTTTTCTCAACAGTCAATAAAAATTATATTCATTTGTTTATCTCCTCTGTATCTAAAAGCAGAGGGTGAAGTTTGGTAAAATAATAGTCATGAAATTGGCTCTGTCCATTCATTTCACATATTTTCAATTTACAAAACTTTTAAAATCAAAGGCCTAACCTTTTGTTCCTTTTGTGATAAGCATTTTCTGATAAAATGTCATTGTTTCTTGGTCAACTAAGTACAACTCATTTAAAATCAACTCAACATACTCATTGAGAACTTAGGGGAGACCATGCTTCTCAGGATGGGATAACTAAGGTGAAGAATATACTCTCTGCCTTTCCCAGCCCCATTCTACTTAAACTGGTGAGAGAACACTGGGTTTTAAGATCATATCAGAGTCCCAGTATATCTGTGCCTGGGCTAGTGATCCTCCAAGCCATAGCTCCATAACGAAAAGGTTAAACAATGGGTTTTCTGTTGTTACCATTTAAACTTCTTGTTTCCTACTGAGCTTGGAGAACTGCTCTAAATCTTGTTGCCCTATATTCGATGCCCTACATTTAACACCCTATGTTTTTCTTAACAGGCCTATCCCTTTCTTCTCAGCTACTACAGAAGTCTAATACCAAAAACAATAACAGTGGGAAGGTCATAGTAACAACCAGCATTTATTGAGTGTTGGCTGTGAATCAGAAACTTTGCTCAGCACTTCATTCATGCGCCTGTTTATCCATTCATTTATCTATTCAATTAACGTTTGCTGAATATGCTACCTGCCAGGGAGAATCAGGGCTGATGATAGATACTTGACATCATGGAATTTAGAGTCTACAGGGAATGTGATTTAAGTATCAACTAACAAATACAAACTCAAAATTGTGATAAGAGCTACAAAGTAGAGGTGTATGGTTTATAGTAGGGGTGTCGAACTCAATCAGAGAAGGGGCCAAAATCTAAAATCCAGCCTAAATCGCGGGCCGAATGGTTTACTGAACAGTCATAAACTGTCATTGTGATGGAAACGCAGCGGAGTGCAGTGATGACAGCGCGGTGCGGGCCACATTGCAAGGCCTAGCGGGACGGATTTGGCCCGCGGGCCTTGTGTTTGACACATGTATGGTTTATAGGAACATGCAAAGAAGAAAAAGGGATGGAATTCCAAAAATTAATAATTAGCATTGGCATAGGAAGTCTCAGTAGGCATTAACTATCGAATAGAATAAAAGGAGAGGAAAATAATAAATATTATGCATATATATCCTAGATAATGGAAAAAAAATAAAATCCTGGTAATAGTCCTGGGTTTTAGACATTATTATCTTCATTGTACTACTGAGCTGAGACTAGGTGAGCTTAAGTAACGAATGCAAAGGCATTATGTCGAGAAGTAGCAGGACAAAATCAAAGCCATGTATAGCCTCAAAAGGCATACACTTAAACGACACCACTCCTAATTCTCAAAAATATGAAAAAGCACCATATACAGATGATTCCCAGGGGAACTATGTCAAAGGCGTAAATGTCACATAATCTCAGTGCTTATTATAGACAATGGAAAAAAAAGAAAAGTCCTTAAATCGTTTTTTATAAGACAACTATGGCCAATCTTGTTTTATATGTATATCTTCATGGGTAATTTTTAATCAAATCCTATCATCTCATCTACAAATATGTTTTTGGTTTCAAAGATATCACTGCAACATCATCATCACATCTAAATAGATACAAACAATAATTATGAAAATATTCAACTTGTCTTAGTTGATTGTCCCAAAAACTGTTTCTGTGTCTCTCTTCTGTGTTTCACAAATTCTTCAAAACATAAAACTAAGGCCTCTACATTTTAATTGATTGCTATATCTCTTAAGTTTCTTGATTGATATGTTCTCCATCTCTTTTTTTTTTCTAACTTATTTGTTGAGAAAACAATTTGGTTTTGTACAAAGTTTCTTATATTCTCTTCATTCTGCTGATTTCACAATCAGTGTTCTTTGGTAAGAATCTTCAGGAGTGGAATATATAGCTCTATCCGGAGGCACATAATAGTTGACTTTATTTTATTACTGTATACATCAAACTGATTGAAAATGGTCTGCTGGAATTTCTACTCATTGACTTTCTGATGTTACTATTCAGAGAGAAAAGGCAAGATAGATACTTGGTTTCTTTTTTACTTACTAATTTTCAAACTGGTAAACTCTTGTGTTTTGTTTGTTTTTTATCATACTCTAAAGCTAATCAATATATTTTTCTTAAATGCTGTTGTTTTGTTTTATTATAAAGTTATACATTTATTAGATATGTTTGTAATTTTATTAGGGACTAAAGGCCCAGTGCATGAATTTGTGCAATGATGGGGTCCCTTGGCCTGGCCTGTGGGGGTCGCAGCTCTCCAAGTCCCCTGAGGGGTCCCGGATTGTGAGAGGGTGGTTCTCCGGTGACACACCCCAGAATAGGGCTCTCTCCTCTCTGGTTCCAGGTGTGTCACCAGAGAACCACAGCTGCCAAGTCACTACAGCTCAGCAGCTCCTGCATTGAGTGTTTGACCCTGATGGTCATTGCGTGTCATAGGTACTGGTCGGATGGTTGCTTAGGCTTTTATGTGTATAGGTGTTTAAAGCCATTGCAGTTATTATTTTTTTAATTTTTTAAAAAAGTATATATATTTTATTTTGTACAGAGAGGAAGGGAGAGAGATAGAGAGTTAGAAACATTGATGAGAGAGAGTCATCGATCAGTTGCCTCTTGCACACCTCCTACTGGGGATATGCCCGCAACCAAGGTCCATGCCCTTGACCGGAATCGAACCCGAGACCTTTCAGTCCCAAGCTGATGCTCTATCCATTGAGCCAAACCGGTCTCGGCTATTTTTTTTTAATTTCTGATTGCATGTATCTTTTTATTAAAGGGAGATATAAATCTGTACTTGCAGTTGCTTGTATACATCTAGAGAAACTATGGAAGGATACATGAGACTAATCACAGTGATTCCACAGGGGACAAGGCAGATGGAAAGATTAGGAAGAAAGAGGAAAGGAGGACTTCTACTATATGACTCTGTGAACTTAAATTTTTCTGAACCTTGTGAATATATTACCTACTCAAAAATCAGATTTAAAATCTGAAAAAATGTTTTCACAAGTTACATATTTCATATTTTTCTAATAAAATTGATTTTGCCTAGTGTGATATTCTTATAATTAATTTTTCAATATTATTCTTATTGAACAATGTCCCATAATGCCCCTAGTTGGACCCATTCAAATTAGCTTCTGAGTCTTTTTGACGTGCCCCTCATAGTAATCAGTAACTTCTTTAATTTATGACATGACAAATTCTAGGGTCTTATGTATTTCTTATATCAAACCTAGAATCAACCTTTTTTTTTAAAAGCATCCTGGTTCCTTTTGGTTAGGGAATTATTTTGGAGGCTACACTATGACAATGTGAATACTAGGGGTGCTCATTGCTACTAGGTATGTATCATATATAGGTCAGTGGACAGGAAAAGACCTATCCACAAATAAAGTCACTATTATGTGCTGCCAGATAGAGCTGTACAATCCACTTATAAAGATTCTTGCCAAAGACCTATCATTGACTATAAACTATTATTTCCAATTCAAATTTAGGATTACAGGACTTTAACTTTTTTTTATTTTATATTTATACCTCATCTCTCTCATGCTGAAATTCTTGATTCCTAAGGATGTTCTTTGCTCTATCCTATAATTCATTTATAATTGTATCAGAAGTACATTGCCATAGTATTTTCACTAACAGGAAGATAATTAAAAGCTGCTGAGACTTCTTTGCAGTTTCCTTTGTTGTTACGATATGTCTCGAAAGGATGTACTATCAAATAGCTGCACTTCAAAATCACTTGAAGTAATTCCTCTCTGCGCAGTTATGTACACTTGACATATACTTGAATCCATCCGTCTCCTTTTGCTCTTGATTTTAGAAATTTAAAAAAAATCTCATTTTGTGATTATGTAAAATATATACAGGGTACATAAACAGGTAGGACAGATATAAGGAAGAAGTTGCGTCCTTTCCTGGTGGTGAAAGTTTGTGTCAGGGCTATGACTGCAGTGGGCAGTGGGTACATGGGTGGGAGGTCCCTAAACCAGAGCCACCCGATGCTCTCAGAGCCACAGTCCTGCTGTTGTAGTTGCATGGCCTGTGACTCCTGAGTTGGTTGCCCTACGGAACAAGAACTTCCCATATTGGTAAGGATTCATTTCATTCCTAGAAACAGAAACTTAGTTTCTCTGTGAGGAAAAGTAAAAACTAAAAGCAGAAACAAAAAGCTAGCCCAGTGGTGTGGCTCAGTGATTGAGTGTTGACCTATGATCTAATAGGGGTGTCGAACTCAATCAGAGAAGGGGCCAAAATCTAAAACCCAGCCTAAATCGCGGGCCGAATGGTTTACTGAACAGTCATAAACTGTCATTGTGATGGAAACGCAGCGGAGTGCAGTGATGACAGTGCGGTGCGGGCCACATTGCAAGGCCTGGCGAGACGGATTTGGCCCGCGGGCCTTGTGTTTGACACATGTGAATTCTAAGAGGTCACAGTTCCATTTCTGGTTAGGGCACATGCCTAGGTTGCAGGCTCCATTCCCAGAAAGGCGTTTGCAGGAGGCAGCTGATCAATGATTCTCTCTCATTGTGATGTTTCTGTCTCTCTCTCCCAATCCTTTCCTGTCTGAAATAAATAAAAATATATTTTTAAAAATAAAAGCACAGAAAGCCAAAAAATAGTCCAAAAATAAAAACAGGGCAAAAAAAGCCATTAAATTTTGAATTTACTTCTTTCCTACTCCCATTTGTGAACATAGGACATACACCAAGGATCCTGGTATGGTTTCTTAGGGTTTTTTTTCCTTCCACTCCCCACCCACTCAACCTCTCCCCACAACCCCCAAATACACTCCATCTCCCATTAATTAGATTCTTGTGATGCCACAGCAAAGCAAGAAAGGTGGCAATTCTGAGTCAGGCACACCTTTGTTCAAATTCTGCTTTCATCCCTAAATTATGTCTACAAAATGTATATAACCTCTGCCTTCAATTCCTTATCTACATAATGTATATAATATCTTTTTTTTTAATCTGTAAAATAGGCATCATACTTTAGAAAAATCCTATGCAGATTAAATTAGATAATTATTTAAGTACCTAATACAGTGTCTGGCACTTACTCAGAATCCACTTACCATTGGTTTTTTGTTTATACCAGTTTTAACTATAGAAATTCCTGTTTCTATGGTTAAAACTGGTATAAACAAAAATTTCGTTCTCATTCTTTTGACACATTCTCCTTTGAGAATTGCAGAGACTTTGTGCCCTATCATTTTTTTAAATTTATTTCTACTCCTTAACCAAGACTTAGTTAAGCAAAGCTCTCTAAATTTAGACTTCTAAAAGAGAAGGGGGAAGCTATTTGAATCTTTACTTAATCTGAGCTAGCTTGGTTTTATATTTTGAGTTTTTAGCACAGGACTAGGAATCAAGACCCGCGTAGTTCTTCCTTCTTCTTCTAGGAAGGATCTATGTGCTTTTCAAAGTAAGTAAGTGATACAACAGCGTGGAAAACATGAGGGACTCTGAGCTTCTAATGCTAGCATTATCCATTTCATGCTTTTAGTGTCCCTGAGAAATGTACTTCCCTTGGCTGTGCCCAAGTCTGTCTGTTTGTACTATTAGGTTACATACAAAGATCTCAATTTCCTTTCTGCTTTAAAGTGTATGGTTCTATATTTATCTAAATTTCTTCTTATATTTCATGCAGTCAGTTCTGTGACTTCTATGGTCTGTGTTTCTCTTGCCCAATGAATTGGTGTCCTTCCTTCTTTAAATGATGTTTCCTATGGAGTCCATAGGTTTTCCTTCATTTCTTTTGGCTGCCAATAAGCTTGGAGTTAATTTTCATGGAAAATAGTAGTAGCTCTTGTTTGTCTGAGTTTTCTGGTGCAATAATACTCTTCTCCATATCCTAATTATATCAATTTTATTATTTTCTCATAGCTTTCAGTTCAAGTAATATCTGTCCTGTTGTAAGTCTCCCTAATTTTGTTAATGTTATTATTATGAAACTCTTTGTATGTTATAAATATTGCAAATATTGTTCCCGGGTCTCAATTTCTTTATAACCATTTGAGGGAAATAATACCTCTCCTACCTATTTTATGAGAGAAAGGGGGGGTCATAGATATAAAAATTAAAGAGGTAACATAATTTTTAGATGTTGTGCTCAGTTATTAGTATTAAAAGAGCTAAACATAATTCCAAGGGATTAATAATTACTTTTTAAATAAGAATCTGGCACTGATTTTTCTAAAATCCAGTATTTCATCTTGTTCAAAGATTCTGGTTTTGGTTGCTGCTTTCACCTGAGTGGTAATCAATTTGCTGCTCTTCAGAGACCTAAGTTGTTTTACTGTATCAGATTGCAGAACTCCATTTTTGTAGCTTTCTTGGCAGCATGGCTATGTAATTTGCCATGTGGTGTGGAGAGATTCTAATTAGCTTTTCAAATATTCTCATGAGTACTAGGATGGGCAAAGGGAGCACGGTATGAGAGCCCAGCCCTTGGTGAAAAAAAAAAAAGGACATTAAAATTATCTATCAGCCGAGACGGGTTTGGCTCAGTGGATAGAGCATCAGCCTGCAGACTGAAAGGTCCCAGGTTTGATTCCGTTCAAGGGCATGTACCTTGGTTGCAGGCACATCCCCAGTAGGTGGTGTGTGCAAGAGGCAGCTGATTGATGATTCTCTCTCATTGATGTTTCTAATTCTCTATCCCTTTCTCTTCCTCTCTGTAAAAAAAAAAATCAATAAAAAATATTTTTTTTTAAAAAGATTATCTATCAGTGTTACCTGCTCAACCTGACTCTAATGATATTTTTTAGCTATTTGAGCAGGACATGCTGACTACACTAAATGCATTACTGAAATATGGCTAAGAGGACGTGCTTTGGGGAAATGCAGATGTGGGTTGGAATCTAAGCTCCTCCATGCACTATCATAGTGATCTTCTGGCAGAACTGAGACTAAGAATTGAGAGCTATAGGAGGATAGGCTTCAACTCATGAAAAGGAGGGACTTTATATATTTTTTAAAGCTTAAATGTTCTTCAGTTGATTAACTAATGTCTGGAACCAAGTAGAAAACTGTATATTTAAATACTTGTAAATTCTAATTTGAATTGTAATATTATTTGCTGTGATGACAATGGCCTTGGACAATGGTCCATGGATGGTAATGATGATGGTGATTCTACTCCACTTGGTGCTTATCAGATCAGTTCTCATATACCATTTCTAGGGAGTCTGAGGAGAATGCTACTGAATTCTAATGATAGAAACACATGAGAACAGGCAGAGAGACATTTGTAAGGCACATCCAATGAATACAGAATAAAGGACATGGTGACATTCAATCAAAAGAGACCAAGGTAGTCTTGGGAACATATTTGTAGTATCAAGTGTATAATCAGAACACCTTTTATAAAAATCCAGAAAATATAATCAGATTTACTAGTTGAAGCTCCAGAGAAATTAACTTTAATCCCATAAAAATAAAAATCACAGAGAAAGGATTTTGATATTAGATCGGCCTGGGTTTGAGTCCCAGCTTGGCCACTTACTATTATTGTGTTTATATTACTTCACTGTCCTGATCCTCAGTGATCTCATCTGTAAAGTGGGAATAATATGCCCTCAGAGGGCACTTGTACAGGTTAAAATGAAATAATACATGCAAATTAACAACACAATGTTTGATATGTAGTACATACTCAGTGATTGTTAGACGTGGTTGCTGTTCATTCTGGTGCTAATAATATTCGTCTATAATGTTTCCCAAAGTGTGGTACGCATACCACACTTTAAATTAAATAGGAAAAGTTTGGTGGGGATACAAGTTGCACCAGAGTTTGGTGGGGATATGCACTGCACTATGCTTAGCTGCACCTAATTCTACATTCTCATGAGTACGAGGGGTACTCAGCATTATGAAAATTATAGAAGGGGTACACATATGTCAAAAGTTTGGGAAACACTGGTCTAGAATGTAATAAAAGTTGGGCTGCGTCAAGGGGAGATAAGGTAGTTATCACTGAATATTTTTTTTAAAAAAGGGGGAGAGGAGATTTGAATACTGGACAGGTTTATTCATGACCTTGTGGTTCTGGCATCATTCTCTAGTTACTTCTAGTACATTTCCACTACTGTCCAGTTCTTTTCTGGCCTCTTTTATCCTGGGGTCCCTATCCTTAACATCTACTTAGGCATCTTCTGGCCCATATTTAGCAGCCTTCTCACCATATAATTATCTGCAACTGTTTGTGCAATTACATGCCTAAATTTTTCATAAATCACTTCATGTCATAATGCCAATGGCTAATCATAGAACTTTTGATTATAATCTCCTCAGCTCTGCCTCTTGTTAACAAACTGATTGCTCAGAACTTATAATAGTAGGAGACACTAAATACAGGATGGATGTATGGACAGTAAAGCAAACTAAAATAATATTATATGTGGAAATATGTATGTCAGCAATCATCATGTTTAATACAAGGTTGGGCAAAGTAGATTGACAGTGGGCATATGTGAAACACAATACAGTTTATTTTCATATTATTAATTATTATTTTCCATATAAACAACTGTAAACCTACTTTTGTCCCATCCTATATTTCATTCAATGCCTAAATAAATATCTTTACTACCTCTTCCAGGTGGCTATTTAGCCTCTGCTTGGAAGCCTACTAAAGATGGAGTTTCTCATTTCTTCAGGTGTCCCATGTCCCCTTGAACAAGTCTATTAACATGGACTTGCACACTTCTACCATATGATGAACTACTGTAGTGCATTACTTGGCTGCTGAATTAATGTTTTGTTCCTTCTAGTGGTATTTAGGAGACTACTGGAAGCACATTCTTGAAATAAAATAATTTGTATTTTGAGAGCAGAATTTCAGGCACTAGAGCTTACAAAGAGAAAAGAAAAATGCCAATTTCATGCTTCACAAATTTAAGATTCTATTGTTATGTAGGTGTGGGGGTATACAGGATGACAGATGTTTACAGGACTTTTTGTTACACTAAGAAATCACTTTTGTACATCAGTAGGTATGTGGGAGATGAGATATAAACTATGATAGAACTAAATACACGTTAGTCATTCTTCATGAATAGAAAAATTGTACAAATTACATTTCATTTTAAGAAGTGAAGTAGAAGCAAATTATTGTATTTTTAACTCAACTCTTTTTAAGTGAAACTTTTAAAAAATGAGAATCAATTTATTTGAATTGAACATTTAAAAGGGTATTATTGTAAGCGGCAATTAAGACTTAAATGTCATCATTTGCTTTCTCCCTGGAAAGCATTTATTTGCCATCCTATGACTGAGCCATTACATTGGCCACATCTGGAGATAAACCAAAGACAATGCTATATCAAACCTATTGTCAGAGGGCGCATCTGCTTCTTGAGGAAAAGAAAATAAGAAAAGGCAACCATAGAGAAATCAAAGAACCACAGTAAATATGGGAGGTGGGTGATAAACTGGTTACCATGGAGAGCTGTTGGATTAATTTGCATTCCACTTACCATTGTGTCCCTAAGTATTATGAGGACTATTGACAGGGATAGAGACTTGCACAGAGAGAGATACTATCTCAGGCCAAAGCTCTAGGTAAATTTGTGAATGTGTGATAAGCTCATATGGTCTTGCTCCTTTGACAGCTGCCAATGCCACTCATAGGGATGAGCCCTTGAAGCTATGTTGATGTGGTGTGATCCTATCCCCTCCTCATGGCCATAACTGACTGAGCAGAACAGGGTACACCTGACTTGCTGTGGATCAGTTGGTTTTTCTTACTCAGCTGTTTAGCCTTTGGGCTGGGACATGTTTCATTCTGGCCTGTTTATTTGAATAGAGAAAGTGATACCTCAGAGCTGTCAGGCAGGTATGTTTGTCCAAATGCTTTGCGAAGAAGCTGGGAGAAAGGTGCAGGTACTTATTGCCACACTTCTGAATGACTGTCCAGTCTGTGCTTTTAGACTTTCAGCTATCCTTGGCTTTTAAGAAATTGCACAATATCTCTCTAATGCATCTCATTTACTTGGTTGAGATATTTGAAGTCAGTTTCTACAAATTGGAAGCAAATAAATACCAGCTTAAAAGGCCTTAAAAATGTATCTTGGTTTCTCAGTTGTGATCACACATTTTTCAGAATATTCAAACAGGGAGCCCCTCTTCAGTCATTCCTCTATTGGATGGTGAGGGAAGTACAGAGAGAATGTAAATTAGAATATTATTTTCTCTTGTTTTCACATCACTGCTTTTTACCTTAATACCACATCCACACTAGGATTTTCTAGGAAAAGTGAAACTCAGCAGAACTAGATAGCCATGTCTTTTTAAGTTAAAAACAATTCCAGGAGGACATTGTATTCCAGTGATTTCATTTCAGCCATTACTAAAATGGTAATCTTTCTCTTGATAAATGACCACCACCCCCATTTCTCTTAAGATGGTAGCAGCAGTTGCTCTTTTAATTAGATGGCAGCTTCTCCTTAGCCTAGGAGGAATGACTTGTCTTGATTTTATTAGTAAAATTAATATTTCCATTTCTCTGTAGAATGAGAAAGGAAACAAGTATGAGATTCCCTGAGTCAGAAAAGCCTGAGAAGATTGAATTTATCATAAAGTCCCTCACAGGACCACAAGGTTACAGAAATGGAAATAGATCAATGGGTTAGGGTGAAAGTGTAGATATCATGGTGACTACTCTTTATTACTTTATAAGAGGCTGTTCTTTTATTCGCCACATCCTCTGCTTTGCTCTGCTCCTCTTGGGCTGAGGTCACACTACTGTTGCTGAAATTTTGTATGGAAGGTAATCACTCAATATGACCCCCAACACACACACACACACACACACACACACACACACACACACATACACACATACACACACATACACACACACACACACACACACACACACGTACATGCACATTCATCTCCATTTGCTTTCATATTAAAATCACATGTGTTATTCCAAATGTGAAATTGAATTGCCTATTAATTTTGGAAATTAAAAATAAGACACTATAGTTAGATGTTCTTATCTCTCAGCAGGTAGTGGAAGACAACATCATTAAAACTCAATATAAATAAAATAACTCAATTCAGAATGGGAGAAAAAATCTGAACAGACAGCCTACTAAAAAAAGATAAACAAATGGCAAATAAGCATATGAAAGTAGTCAACATCATATCATTAGGGAATTATAGATTAAAACAATAATGAGATACCACTACAAACCTATTGGAATGGCCCAAATCCAAAATAAACACCATCAGATGCTGAGAAGAATAAGGAGCTATAAGAGTTCTCATTCATCCTGGTAGGGAGCCAACATGATGCCACCACTGTAGAAGACAGCTTTGTAGCTTCTTGCAAGACTACACATAACTGGTACATGATTCTGCAATTGAACTTCTTGGTATTTACCCAAGATGAAGACTTGTGTGTACACAAATGCCTGCACACAGATGGTTAGAGCAGCTGTATTCAGAATTAGCAAAATTTCAAAGCAACCAAAATGCCCTTAAGTAGGTGAAGGAATAAATCAACTAGGCCAGTGGTCGGCACACATGTGATTCTTTGGCCCCTTGAGTGTGGCTCTCCGACTAAATACCTCCTGTGGGTGCACATGTACCATGCAATTGAAACTTCATGGCCCATGAGCAGAAGTCAGTTTTCGGCTCTCAAAAGAAATTCCAATCATTGTACTATAGATATTTGGCTCGGTTGACTGATGAGTTTGCCAATCACTGACGTAGGCAATAGAATACCATTCAGCACTAAAATAAAATGACCTATGAAACCATACAAAAACCAACATTGAGGAACCTTAAATGCATATTACTGAGTGAAATAAAGGATTCTTAAAAGGCTACATACAGTAGGATTCCAACTACCTGGTATTCTTGAAAGGCAAAACTATTGAGACAGTAAAAAGATCAGAGTTAAAGGGGAAGGAGGAATGAATAGGCAGAGCACAGAGTTTTAGGACACTAAAACTATCTAATATTTTGTATGATACTACAATAGTGGATACATGCCATTATGCCTTTATCAAAACCCATAGCATGTACAACACCAAGAGTGAATCTTATTGTAAACTATGGATTTGGGATGATAGTGTATCAGTGTAGGTTCCTAAAATGTACAAATGTGCCACTCTGGTGGTTGGGAAGGTTGTGTATGTGTGGTACAGGGAGTATATGAGAAGTCTCTGTACATTCCTCTCAATTTTTCTCTTGGAACCTAAAACTTCTCTAGGAAATAGTTGACTAAAGAAAGTTGATCCCAAACAAACACAAAAAATCAAGGTAGAAGCTGAATTTTATAGTTTGGGTATATTTAAAAAAAACACACAATACTTTTATTAAGGTCATGCATGAGTAAAATAAAACACTTTTTTTTTTTGGCTCTTTAAAGAGAGAGGCATTTAAGCATAGGCAAGAGAACCATGAAAATCCAGTAATAAGGGCCTGAAAAAAGTTCAGTGGGTTTGGAGCTTAGACTTCCAATTCCAGAGCAGTGAGGGGAAGGCTAGAGGAGGCAGATCGAGGTCAGGGTCAGGAGAGCCTACTAAGGAACATTAAGAAGTTTAGACATTGAAAGCTGTGCCTGTCAAGATTATGTGTAACCCGTAGGTGATCCATCTTAATGAATTCCACAAATGTACCCCGGTTGCAATTACAGTTAATATACAATTAAGCTGCTAGTATTCTGCTAAAAGGTGGTGGGTCCTCCAACTTGTCAAACGTATGTATGTAATCTGGTGCCAACATCTGTTATTAGAGTGACCCCAAAGGAGAGCCTCCTGCGCTCCCACATTTCAGAACAATTTTGCCTGTGAGATCTTTCTCCTTGTCCCTGAGAAAGCCCTCCAGTGCATGCTAGCCATCAGTCTTTACTGTGTATTGTCTAGGACAACTACCCACCCATCTTTGCTACCCATCTGCCTTCTTTTTCATCCTCATTCACCTTCTGATTATCCATACTTATCCTATGATTACCCACACCCCCCTTTGATTACACACACTCCACCATCTATAATAATAAAAATTAATATGCTAATTAAACCAGACATCCTTCCAGACGACCTTCAGGACAAAGCCAGGGTTGTGAGGGAAGCCTGTGTCCCAGGTACCAGAGGGAAGCCAGTGCCGGCAGCCAGGAGAAGGAAGGCCTGTTCTTGCACAAATTTCATGCATCGGGCCTCTAATCATCTATAAAACATTATTTATTGTTGTTGTTGTCACATTTATTAGAATGACATTGGGTAATAAAATTATGTAGATTTCAAATGTACACTTCTATGATACATCATCTGTATATTGCATTGTGTGCCCACCACCCAAATCAAATATCCTTCCCATCACCACATGTTTAACCCCTTTATCTTTCATAGCCTCTCCTGCCTCCCTTCCCTCTGGTAACCATATACTGTTAACTTTATGCCTCTGAGTTTCTGTTGATTTGTATTATTTGCTCAGTTGCTGCTTTTTTTGAAGTTTGACTATAAAAGCTCTGATAAACCAATAGTTTTTCCATTTACATATGTCATCGTCACTCCCTTGATAATCTGTATAATAGACACGTATGGATCTGGAAAACTCCTGGGATTAGATGGAGCACGGTAAGTAGGAGAAGATAGATGAAGCATTTTACAGTTTATGGAAATGTAAGTGCTTGCACCTCACTTTAAAAAAAAATCGCATTTTTATATATTGCCTCTTAGAAAGCTTTTTAACAATTTGTCCTTCAAAACAGGAAAGAGGCATTAGTTATAGCTGAAAGTATCTAAAGGATGCAAGTCAGAGAGAGAGCTGAGTACTTTGGAAGATTGAAGCAGGAAACATTTATTTGACAGGCAAACACTATTCTCGTGCTCACAAGGAAGGGGATGAGAGGAGAAGAAGGCGGCAGGTTCTGCCCTCTTTGCTCAGAGGCCCAGGAACAAACAAGGAGCTCATCTTTGATCCCCTCAGCAACTCGAAGATGTACCTGGTTGAAGAATGCACCATCTCCACGCAGGCAGGGATTTTAAAAGATGCCCAGACACAGCTCCGTTCCCTTTCTGATGAGTATTTCTAGAGAGTTAGTGTTCCCTTTCTGATGAGTATTTCTAGAGAGTTAGTCACATTCAAATTCAGCTAACATTTCTTATGGGCAAACTGTGTACAAAACACACTATAAAACATTTTCACAAATATTTTGTTTTTATAGCAAGTCTGTGAAGCAGGTGTTTAACCAGCGAATCTTCCTACTTCTCTCCTTTTTTTCTTTCCAACATCTACAGTTCACCACTTAAGTACCAAACAATGGATACAAAGAATCACAGGGCATTGTCCCTGCCCTCAGGGTTCACAGTGTGGTGGCAGCAACCCCATCCCTACTCCCCCCCCCCCCCCCCCCGCCCCCATGGCAGCAGAGCACTTGTGTCTGGGGGAGTGTGTGACAGATTAGGACACATGTGAGACCTGTCCCTGCAGAATGTCTTATGTCTCCAGGGATTCTTTCTGCTGTTACTCATTTTTATTCTTATGCATACATTTCCCCTAGCCATCTGCATGAAGCTTCCTTAAAAAAAAAAAAAAAAAAAAAAAAAAAAATCTCAGTTTCCAACTCTCCTCCCTGCTCCCTGTTCCTAAACGAGTTGAGTAGGGCCATTGGTTATGCATCTTCTCAGAGAAATATCTGGGATTCCCAAATCATGCGGGGCTTCTACAGCTATTTGAATATTCAGGTGTTGAAGGCCAGGTGTCGGGAGTTTGCACATGGCGAACATGCTGTTTGTCTTACTATGGATTTTCATGGATATTGTCTTGGAAAACAGAAGCTGTGGAGGAAAAGGCAGCCTTCCCCAATTACTTCAAGGCTAGTGATCTCTTTCCTCTGCACTTTCCTAGTAGTAATATCATCATTTCTTCTCAGTTGTCTCAGAGTTATTTTTCCCCCCTAGTTTTATTGAGATTCTAGAAGCCTGGTGCATTGAAATTTGTGCATGGGTAGGGTCCCTAGTGGGGCAACCAGGAGGGTGTTGAGTGTGTGCCTTCTAATGGTCAGTGCGCATCATGGCAACCAGTTGTTCTGCTGGTGGTTCCATTGTTTGGTCATTTGCGTATTAGGCCTTTATTATAAAGGACTAGAGGCCCAGTGTCCAAAATTGGTGCATAGGATGTGTATGTCTCTCAGCCTAACCTGCACCCTCTCTAATCTGGGACCCCTCAAGGAATGTCCGACTGTCCATTTAGGCCCCATCCTACTTGGATCCTAAATGGGCGGTTGGACATCCCTCTCACAATCCAGGACTGCTGGCTCCTAATTATTTGCCTGCCTGCCTTCCTGATGGATTGTTCCTAACCGCTTCTGCCTGCCAGTCTGATCACCCCTAACCACTCCCCTGCCAGCCTGATTGATGCCTAACTGCTCCTCTGCAAGCCTTTTTGCCCCTAACTGCCCTCCCCTGAAGGCCTGGTTACCCCTAACTATCCTCCCCTGAAGGCCTGGTCACTCCTAACTGCCCTCTTCTGCAGGCCTGGTCACCCTTAACTGCCCTCCCCTGCAGGCGTGGGTCCCCCAACTTCCCTTCCCTACAGCCCAACTCTCCCCCAACTTCCCCCCTCTGCTGGCCTAGTCACCCCTAACTGCCCTCCCCTGCAGGCCTGGTCACCCCTAACTGCCCTCCCCTGCAAGCTTGATTGCCCCCAACTGCCTTTCCCTTGCAGGCCCAACTTCCCTCCTCTACTGGCCATCTTGTGGCGACCGTCTTGTGTCCACATGGGGGCAGCCATCTTTGACCACATGGAGGCAACCATCTTGTGTGTTGGAGTGATGGGCAATTTGCATTACATAGGATAGAGGCCTGGTGCATGGGTGGGGGCAAACTGATTTTCCCTGAAGGGTGTCCCGGATCAGGGTGAGGGTTCCCCTGGGGTGTGGGGTGGCCTAGGTGAGGGGCCTGTGGTGGTCTGCAGGCCAGCCACACTTCCTAGTGACCCAAGCAGAGGCCCTGGTATCTGGGATTTATTTATGCTCTATAACTGAAATTTTGTAGCCTTGAGCAGAGCCAAGCCCCCTTCTTGCTCTGTAGCCACAGTCATTTTTGTTGGGATTTATCTTCTATAATTGAAACTTTGTAGCATTGAGTGGAGAAGGCCTGGGCCAACCAGGGTGTGCTGAAAGCTTGGCTTCCTCCGTTTGCTTCCTGCTCGCTCCTTGGCTGCAGCCATCTTGATTGGGTTAATTTGCATACTCCTGATTGGTGGGTGTGGCTTGTGGGTATAGCAGAGTGATGTTAATTTGCATATTACTCTTTTATTAGATAGGATAATTGATAGGAGGCAGGACTATGTAAATTTAAGGAATACAACATGATGATTTCACTAACATATTTTGTAAAATGATTGCCACAGTAAATTTAATTAACATTTATCATCTCCTATAGATTTAAAAATGTTCCCTTATGAGAACTCTTAGGATTTACTTTCTTTTAACAGCTTCCATATGTAGCATACAGCAGTGTTAACTGTAGCCATCTTGCTGTGCATTACATTCCTTTTCCTCATTTAACCTCTAACTGAAAGTGTGCACCTTTTGACCACCTTCATCTACTTTTCCCCTCCCTCCACCCCTTACTGCTGATAACCACAAATATGATTTATTTTTCCATGAGTTTGGATCTTTCTTCTTTATTTTTCTATTAATTTTCCAATTACAGTTTATATTCAGTAGTATTCTGTATTAGTTTCAGATGTACAGCAAAGTGATTTAAAAATGATATACTTTACAGAATGGCTGCTGCCAATGCTCAAGCACATATCTGGCCCCAAACATAATTACCACAATATTATTGACTATATTCCCCATGCTGTAATGTATCTCCATGATCATTCTGTATGTCATTGCCTTCTCTGTCAAATAATATGTAATCATATGGGTATGGATTTAATTCTAGGCTCTTTATTCTGTCCCATTCATCTATATACTACTACTATGGCTTTGTAGTATGATTTGATATCTGGTAGCATGATACCTCCAATTTTTGTTCTTATTTCTCAAGATTATTGAGGCTATTCAAGGTCTTTAGTGGTTTCAAAAAATTTTGTATTAAAGTAGTTGTTCTAGTTCTGTGAAATATGTTATTGGTGTTTTGATAGGAATTGTGTTGAATCTATACATTACTTTGGGTAGTGTGGTCATTTTAATGATGTTAATTCTTCCAGGCCAAGAACACTATGCTTCCACTTATTTGTATCTTTTTTCTATGTTTTCCTCTAGGAATTTTATGTTTCCTGACCTTACATTTAAGTCTTTAATCATTTTGAGTTAATTTTCATGAGTGATATAAGATTGGGAGTCTAGTTTCATTATTTTACATATGAATATCCAATTTTCCCAGCATCATTTATTGAAGAAACCATCTTTTTCTCCATTGCATAATCTTTATTCCTTTGTCAAATATTAGTTGACCATATATGCATGGGTTTATTTTGGGGTTTCAAATTCTTTTTCATTGAGCTAGGTGTCTGTTTTTATGCCAATACCATACTGTTTTGATTATTATAGTTTTATAATATAGCTTGAAATCAAGAAGTTTGATTCTTCCTGCTTTGTTCTTCTCATTCAGAATAGTTTTGGCTATTTATGGCCTCTTATGGTTTCATATAAATTTTAGGATTGTTATTTTCAACTTCTGTAAAAAAAAAAAAAAATTCCATTGGAATCCCAATCAGGATTGTATTGAGTCTATAGATGAGTTTGGTTAATATGAATATTTTAACTATTATTTCTATCTATGGTCATAGGATACCTTTCTATTTATTTGTGTCTTCTTTGATTTCTTTCACCAAATGTCCTGTAAAGATCTTTTACTTACTTGGTTAAATTTATTCCTGAGTATTTTATTATTTTTTATGCTATTATATTTGAGACTATTTTCTTTCTTTTTTCCCCAGATAATTATTTTTATTTGACTGATAATATCAATGAGAATATCTCATGGTAAAAGTAAGCCAAATTTATAATGAGTCTCACCTAGAAACAAGATTGTACAAAACTGCAGTGCATTTAAAAGACAGAAGCAACTACAATAGTAATGAAACCTCCATTCCATCCTAATTTAATTATTTGTATTCCTAGAGACAAAAAAAAGGAAAGATAATCCCAGGATATAAGGTTAGAAATAAGGGAGAAGAGAAAAAGGGCCGGGGAAAAGTAAGTTAGGAGCAAGATAGATCTACAGCTCCTACAGTAACTTCAGCCTATGTTCTGGTTTGCTGGGTCTTGTGAGGCAGGAGCTGTTTTTCTGCAGCTTTTCTGAAGATTGCTAAATCACTACAGCAGAAACAATGTGATCTGGACTGATTCCACTTTCTTTTCCTGGAGACCTCACTCTTAACTCCAGCGATCAACCTCATTCTTACTCAGCCAGACCTACTTCCTTAACTTCTAGGAAAAAATAAAACAGGACATTTTGGTTAGAGTGAGGGCTCATATCAACTGTGCATTGAATCCCATTTTTACCAGTAATCCTAAATCTCACCTCCTGAAATAGCTGGTTGATGGTGGGCCCATGCCTTCTGTTCTGCACATTCTGTATTTATTCCTTAGCATAGATTATGAGGCATATGATTGCTGAATGTTCATTGGTGCTTCACACACCCTAGGATCATCCCTTATTATTCATCAACATATATATCTCATAGTAGAACTTTAAACTGGACTTTCTTGACAAAGTATGACTCTTCTACCTCATTTAAACTATACTGCAGCAAACGTAACTATAATGTGCACCATATCTACACTAATAAAAGAGAAAGATGCAAATTGGCTGTACCTTCATGATGCCCACCAGCCAATCAGGAGTAGGTATGCAAATTAACCCAACAAAGCTGGTGGGTTTATTTGCATACACAGGTGCCAAAGGGATGGGGAGGGAGGGAACACGGCTTCAGGCTAGAGTGAAGGCAATGCCAGCAGCCAGGGGAAGAAAGACCCATTCTTGCACAAATCTTCATGCAGCTGGACTCGAGTAGAATCATAAATCCTTCTGGCAAGCAAGAATCTTTTGGAATTTACCTCCCTGCTAAGAATGTTATCTTAAAGGTAGTCCAATTTGAATGACCAGAAAGTCATATAGATTTCCTCTTTTGTTCTTTAGACTTACTCAGCATTTCTTTCCTATACTTGTACATAAGAATGATTGTATGAGTTTGATTACATAATGTACTATGTTTGTTACTCTGTGGGTGTTTTTTTCCTAAATTTTTAATGAGTCTCATATAGGCACAAGCTTGTACAAAACCACAGTTCATTTAAAAGACACCATTCAGTATCCCTGTTTGAAAGCAAAATCTTTTGTGAAATGTAGCTCCACTGAGTGTCCTTCATATTCCCATCCCCTCCTTTTCTTTGGCTACTGTAGGTGGGGTATACACAATCCTTCCACCCAAATTACATGCTCTTCCATCTTCAAAATCAAGTTCAAAGCCCACTTTTCTTTGAAACATTGTTGGTGCCCCAACCTAAAGGACCATTCCTCTCCTATTGATCCCTCAGCATCTGTGTTTCATCTGAGTTATAGGTCCTTTATTCTACCTTGCCTCAACTGAATTTCTACTGGACTAGGAGAATCCTGGGAAATTATGACCTTCCTTGACAGTCCTGGGAAAGTATGACCCTCTACTTTCATTGGGATTTCTAGCACTGGGTTGTGCCTGAATGCATGTTTATTACGTTTAAAAAATAAACATATACATTTATAAACTAGAGGCTTGGTGCACAGATTTGTGCACTGGTGGGGTCCCTCAGCCTAGCCTATGGAGATCAGGCTGAAATCGGCTCTCCAACATCCCCCAAGGGGACCTGGATTGCAAGAGTGTGAAGGCTAGGCCAAAGGACTCCACAGGTGCACTATTAGAGGTTGGGAAGGACTGCCAGAGGGCTCCAGGGTGTGTCAGGCCCATCTCACCCAGTCTCAATGGGCTGGACCCCAGCAGCAAGCTAACCTGGTTGGAGCATCTGCCCCCTGGTGGTCAGTGGACATGATAGTGACTGGTCTAACAGTCGAATGAATGGTCAGGTACTTAGCATATTAGGCTTTTATTATAAAGGATGGGAATATATTTACCTCTTCTAAGTCAAGCTATTTCCTTGAAAATAATCTGTGGGGATCAGTCCACATACTCCTAGTTCCTTAATTTTTTATATAGGAAAATACTTTCTTTAGTGGTTTAGGCTTGAGATTCTTTTCCTAAACAGCCATTTTATAGCTAACATCTATAAAATTGACACTAGCCAACTATAATTGCTGAGATTGTAAACATAATGGAGAGAAGAACCACTGCATAGACATCAGAAAATCTGCATTCTAGTTTCAGCTCCTACAGCAAGATGCTATGTGACCTAAGTGAATTCCTTCCTATTTCTGAGCATTAGGTGCTTTAGATAGAAGATGAAAATATATGCTCTGCAGTGCTTTTCTGTTGGGCCTACCAACGTACCTCCTGTGTCAGGGGTTCTCCATGCTGGTTTCACATTAGAGGGGGGAAGGAACTTTAAGTTTAAAAATAAAACAAGTAACAACAAAAAGGAAAGCCAAATGCCCTGGCACTCTGTCCAAAGATTCTGATTCCACTATGTTTGAGGTGGGGATTGAGAACCACTGCATCAGAGCATTGTCATTTAAATCACAACCCCGGGTTATGGTGGTACATACACAGATCTGGATACCACTGTCCTAAATGAAGAAGGTGTGAATACACACTCCATTCATGGTGTTATGTGTGTGTATATGTGGGGAGCATATTCTGCTGTGATCCAATGCAAAATATCAACATCAATATCTCAAAAATAACTTCCAGTTGTTTATTTCATTGAAAAAATGTATCTTTGCTTGTTTTACTCTAAAACTTACTTGTTAAGTCCCGTACTCACTGCTGAACAGTTGTTTTCTCTGTAATGTTGTCAACTGTTTTCCTTGTAGCTTTGTATATCCTCTGGTGCACCTCTGAATTACATAAGCTCCACGGTGAGAAACACAGGGCATGGTAGTCTCTGAGATAATTTCCAATTCAGACAGCTATCCAGCAATGCTTGGAGATGGATACACACTGCCCATATTTAAATGTGTGATTTCCAACCTCTGGATCTTGTATACAGAATGGTACTTTCATTGCCCATGTTCACAGTGGAATGAGGCATTGAGAAATTATTTTAATTAGTGACTAATTAATTTTGAACTGCTGGCAGATAAAATGATGTTGATTTTTATTACCTTATGTATCATATTTTAAAGAGCTAACTCTATAGAAATAGGCAATCCTATAAAAGCATTGGCAGCTATGGTAAAATCCAAGTGCGTTCACAGTCTCTCCGCAATCCATTCCATACCTCCCTGTAAGAATGTCCTGCCTTTTCAGACTGAGTCTCAAGTAAATTAATAGGCTAAAAAAGATGATACCAGAGTAAAGAAATAGGAGAGGAAAGACTTAATAAAATGTGTGAGTATCACTGACATAATATAAAAAGGAAAAGAGGATACCCCCCTCAGACTCTAAGAGCATTGCATGCATACTGCCTATGAGAGGCTGGGAGAGGGGCAAGGGTCATATGAGAAGGTTAACAAAAACTGACTCTTCTTTTAATGTCTCAGGGGATACATACAAAATTTATATTTAAAATTTGATTTTGATCCTTTGGACTGTATTTCCATGTAATACTGGAATATTACATGTAAGTTACTTGGGGCATGGACGAAACTATGTGATCAATAATTTTTTAAAGACTTTACAGTTTTTCAAATGTCAGAGTATCAAACTGAAAATCATATAATTTAAGGCCAATGGAACACAGATTCTGAGGGAGCATGAGGATTTATAGTAGTAACTGTAGGGAGTACACAATTTTGAAGGTTAGTTCTGGTTCTGTGTGATAGAATTTTGCTCTTTTCGCTGCTTATGTAAGGGGCCCTGGCCTCACAGGGAGATCAGCAGCTTGCATGAAGCCAGCACACTATGTCAACCAAGCAAACAGAAACCGCTAGGAGTTCCTGAGAGTATGCTGCCACACTAACATTCCCAAGGTGGCAACTGCCTACGGTCATTAAGGGTTCATGGCAACCACATCTAATAATATGTCAAAACAAAGCAAAAGAGCAGAACAGAGAAATCTGACATTAGAGCTATCTATGGTTGCCATCATGGACTCTGCTCTACATCTTAAAGATATTATTTTATTTTCTCTACCAATTGCATAGTTTTTGACCCAAATATCTTTGACCTTCATACTCCAGGGAAGAGACCACTGATTGAATGTTATCATTAATGAAGAACTATCTGATTTTTGTACATTTTTATTGATTTCAGAGAAAAGGGAGAGAGAGAAGAAAAACATCAATCCTACCAGACATTGAGCCTGCAACCCAGGCACATGCCCTGACCAGGAATCAAACCGTGACCTCCTAGTTCATGGGTTGACACGCAACCACAGGCTGGGCCAAGAGAGATCCATTTTTCAAGTCTCAACTGAAGTACCATCTTGTCCTGGAAGCCTCTATTAATCTCCCTTTTCTGAGTTCCTATAGTAATTTCACCTCTGCCTCTGGATGGTCATGATAACCATATGCCTAAAAGCTTCCATGATATAAATGTGATTCTGCAAATCACATATAAAAGCCTGAATATTTTTATAGAAAGTATAGGAAGAAAATTATTAAACTTTCTCACAAAAATAAATAAAGTAGGAGAATCTTAGAGATTGAAGGAATCAGAACTGAGTGACTTTCCTTTTATCGATAAATTGTTAAAGGATCATAGTCTGACAGTCTAAAGGCACATTCAGTTTACATACATGATATATTTAGCTAGAAGAGTGTTTTGGATTATATTTTGTGTTGTTGCCTTTTGACTAAGCATGCAAACTCCCTGTTGGCTATAATTCCATCTCTCCCAAGTTTGTTAATACCCAAATGCTTCAAATATTTATACTTCTCAGTCTCCTGTTGTTTGATTTGAACAACCTTCTGAGAGTGTTCACACTTTCAAGACCCCCCACTAAAGTACTCACAGTGGAGTACTTAGACTAATAGAAATCTAAGGATCAGAAGACCCGGGTTCCAGGCTTATGTGTCAATAGCTTGTTGTGTCACCTTGAGCAAGTCATATTATTTCTCTAAAACACTGTTCCTTCAACTACAGAATGATGATGGCAATTCCTGCCCAGAGTATACCATGGAGCAATGAGAATGGTTTAAAACTGTTAAACAAATATTAGTATTATTATCAGATAATCTCTTAGCCCCTTTCCCACTGTAAAATATTTTGCTTCTGTGATTCTAGAAAAATTACTGGTAATTATAACCTCATTTCCTAAACAATGCCATCAGGCCCGCAGCTATGAATATAAATGATATACTGCCTAGAGTTATGAGGATAAAAATGTTAGCAATCCTTAACTGGTTTTCTAATAGAATTGTAATCATAGTATGTGAAATAAATGCATTATGTGTTACATGTTGGCATCTCAGGGAATTGTGTGATAGAGTTTGAAAGGAGCCTGCCTGTAAGATTAATTATAAAATAGGCTTGGATGTGAGCACTGTTATTAGGATTGAAAACTGTCAAAGAATGCAATGGGAAAACTGACAAAGGGTAGTAGTGAGTGGCATCACAGACTACAAGGAGGTCAAGGTGTCCACAGGGGGCTTTCTGGGACCAGAGTTCAACCTGATCTCATTACCATCTTCATTAACCACTCCAGAATAGGTCTACAGGTCTCAGAGTAATTTGTTGAGGGTGCTTAGTTGGCTCTGGTTGAAAACAAAGAGATGCAAAATCATACCAAGGAAACAGACGTCCTACACTATAATTTTAGGCAGACATCAAAATCCCATTGTTCTGGAGACATGGGCATTTGAGGTTGTGACCTTTGAAATCTCTTTTTCTTCTGTCTACTGAACTAAAACCACACCCTAAATTATTTTAGTCTCTTTTTGAGGTCTTCCTTGATCCCCTCAAAAAGAATCACCCCTCTTGTCTCTGTCTTCTGATATTCTGTAGCTATTTTTTTTTATCTCATATTACTTATTTGAGCTTATAGAAATGAAACCAAATCTTACTCCTCCCTAAATTTCCTCAGGCAGAGGATAACTCTATTAATCCTTCACTAACCCTACAGTACCTGGCATGATGGCACATTCATAGTACTGTATGATTTGGATCTGATTGTCCTTTCTGTCTCCATTAGCCTTTTCAAACTCTATCTTTCTCTGAACTTAAGGTGCCAGCCTCCTTACTGCTCCTCTCCCCGAGTCTCCTCTGCTCCCCTTCACTATGCCCCTCCATTCTTCTTTTATAAGATGCAACAAGAGAGCTATTGGGACCAAATCCAGGAGCTCTTAATCCTGTGACCTGAGATTGAAGTTGTTCATGGGATGTAACATACCAAATAGTGCTATGTTTTCCTGAGGAGATATAAGATAAAGTAAAAAAATAAATAAAAGATGCAACAATTTTCCTGACCTGCTCATTTGGTCAAATCATTCCTTCTATCTTTAAATTGTGATGGTTCTCTTTTGCTACAGATTATGTATAACCATCTTAGCCAGGTTCCTGAGACCCTCTTTCATCTCTTCCATCCTACCTATCTCCACTGTTCATCCTGCCAGTTTCTGCTCACCAAAACTGCCTCATGTGGGCCTATCACTTACTTTTGATTACACAGTTGTCTCTCCTCCGATCCTTTTTGTGTTTCCCAATTCCCCTATTGAAGTAGTCACCTTACTTTGCTGCCTTTCTAATACCTTGGGTTTGCACTGACACTTCCCTCTCCCTCACTCCAGCCACCCACATTCAATCTACAACCTACTGTCATGACTAAGCACCTCCCTCTGATTTTACCTCCTGATAATTTCTTAAATCAGTTTATTCCTGTACATCTGTTGTTAATATATGGCAGTCTGCCTCCTGTACTACACAATATATTCCTATTAGTTTGCCTTCCAGCTTCTTTCTTGCTCTGCAATTCAGTCTAATCAAGTCTCTCCTACACTCAAAACCCTATAAATGTTTTTGGTTACTTTGGAATTTAAATATATGCCATATCCTATCAGAGACCTGCAAGACTGGCCACTTTCTCTGCAGTTTTACTCCACACCAACTATTCAAATGGCAGGCTGTTTTCTGAAGGACCTACTTCGACCTTCTTCAGATCCTCAAATATCCCATGAGTTCTCCCCCCTCAGAACATTTGACTATGCTGTGTCCTCTATCTGGAATATTCCTCCTTTCTCCATCTTTTTAACCCAAACCCCTCCACAGGGTCTCAATTAAAACAAAATTTTTCCATAAGAATCTTTTTTGATGCCCAGCTATATTTTTTCATATCATCCTGTGCTTCTCTACTGTAACCTATGCACTGTATGATTTGATCTTTATATGCTTGATTATTTGAATGATGTCTAACTTTCTTACTGAGGCTGTATTGCTCTCTGAGGGAAATACCTTTCTGAGTGAGTTTTGTATACTCTTCTATTCCCATTCTCACAGTGAATTCCAATTTTAATATAGTAATATACTTGATGAATAATAGCTTCAAGTTTCTATTTTCCCATCTATAAATTAATACATAATTATGTGTTTTAAATACAAAATGTTAGTAAAGCCCTCAGCAAAATATCTGATACACAGTAAATGTGCATTAATTATATTTTAATTATAATCATGTTTGACATCACTGTTATCCCAGTTTCTTGGGGAAGGCCACAGTTTAAACTATAATTTTGTGTGTTTCCTATGTCACTTTGGGCAGAGAAAGCCACCAACAAAAGAATACTGATTTATTAATATTTTTGCAAGTAAATCTCTTACAGACTAGCTTTCCTATCACTGTACCCCTATCTCTTTCTCCATCTCACCTGCCACAGAGAACATTCAAGTGTATAAAAGATTCAATTTTAAAGTGCATGCAGGCCTAAAGAAAAGCAAGACCACATGGTAGGAATGAAGAGATACTCAAGAAATTCCCACAGGTCAACAAGACTATCATGAGAGATCTGCCTAATCAGAGCCTTCCATTCCCACAAAAATAGTAACACATTGATGAATGGTTGTGAGATACATAGTACAGGCCAATGGAAAACATCAAAACTTTCCTCTGAGACTTATGAGACAATACTTTTTTTGCCCTATAAGGTGTGAAACGAACAACTAACACGGCCTGGAATTTATGTAGAAGAAGAACTAAAATAAGAAAGAGAAAAAAGACCTGATTCTTAGTGACATTAGTTTGTCTTAAAACAAACTATTCCTGAAGAGGAAAGAGAAGTTCTAAGGAGAGAACGGGGATAAAAAAAATCTAATTACTTCTCACATTGCATTAAAAGAATGGAGAGAAAAAACTGACTTCCAAAGCAATCTACTGGCTACTATACAAATATTAGTGTTATAAAGCATGCAAATTAAAATTCTTCTGCAGACAGATAAAGCTGCATTAGCTAGTCAGTGTTAATTCTGATACTAACTAATAATGATTCTAGTGTGAACAGTGGTAATTAATTGACATTGCTAATGCTCATGTCTTCCTCATATCACTAGGAACCCTGCTAGACTGGCAGTGTCCCAGAGTGTCAGGGGCATTTAGGCTGCCTGGAGACCACTAGCCATAACATAACCAGACGTGTAACACTCCACTGATGAGATATTGTTCCTTTCTCCTCCTTGTATACTTTCTTCTCTTCACCTTATTTACTCATACTTACCCTCAAATCACAGCTCTTCCCAATAAGGTCAAGTCTTGCTCTCATTTGTTCTCATTGCAGCTTGTAGTTGTCATTCTTTGCATTAATCCTCGTTGTACTTTTATTTTTATCTGGTTAATGAATTGGGTACATTTTAACTTCACCCTTGGATTGTAGCCTCTTTGATAGCAAAGACTGTTTCATTCCTATCTGCTCATTCTTGTCTGCTTGTTACTCTCTGGCACAGTGTTTCAACAACAGTGGGTGTTCACAGTTTCTTGAATAAGCTAGTTAACCTGTATTAACTTCCTTGTAAATTTCTTCTCCCCACCTCTGTCCTTCATAACCTTCCAGCCTGTCTCTCTTTCTCTTTCCTTTGCTTTTTTCCTAGGTTTAGAATAGTGCTAGTGATCTAGGATATAAGTCTGGTAGAAGCAGAAAGAAATACTGGAGTTTATTTTCAAAAGGAGAAGACAAACAAAAAAATAAATTGATAAATGAAAGAAGCGGTCCATGCTGTGAAGAAGATGAGGCTGCAGGGATGGACGGTGATGAGAGGGCTAGTGCAGACAGCATGGTGAGAGAAGGTTCCCTAAGGAGGTGGCTTTTGAGCTGAGACTTGAATTATGAGGGAATAGTCGCCATTGGAGAAGAGTCTGGGGAAAGTGTGATTCAAGCAGAGGAGCTGTGGTGATCTTGATTGTCCGCTGTGCCTGGAGCAGATGCTGGGAACTGGAAAGAACATACTGTCTAATAAATGGCAGGGCCTCTGGGTTTCATCCGGGGTCTGGAACTTGATCCAGATACTTAGCCTTTTTGACTCTCAGTTTTCTCATGTGTAACATGTCTCTGTGTAAAAAGCAAAGAGAAGGTCAGTTCCTTGACATCTCTTCTGGCTTTGAAACGGATGTGTCTGTGAGTCTGTCACATCTGGATGCTGGGAGGTCAAGCACGGGTGTCTGATTGTAGTCCTCTGATTGTGGCCCCTGTTTTCCTGTTAAATCCCCTCTCTGGTCATTTTCCTCAGAACTCCCTGTGCACCATGGAAGTAAAGCATTCTTTGTTCCTGTGTGCACCATACACTCCCTACACTTATTGCCTTTGCTTGGGGTACAGAATGCTCTTTCTCTCATCTCTGGCAATTTAAGTCCTCTCCCACTGGACACATCACCGGGAAGACTCCCCAAGCCTATGAGTAACATGCAACCTCTCACGTTTTATATTTCCCTGGGGGCTTGTGCCTTTCTTTCAGAGCTTGCAGCATGCCCACCACACGCAGAGTTATTTGTGCTGAGTTGTCTGTTCTGACACTGAGCCCCCTGATATTGGCTGTCTCTCTCCCCATTGCTTGATACATCAAATACACTAAATCATAATATACAAATGGAAATTTTTGTTGAAAGACTTGTTGTCAAAAGGCAAATTAACAAGGATTGACCAATAGGTTTCTTCTTGAATGACAGCTATGATTGATTGGCAGCAATGAGTCACATTCAATTAGCGACTTCTTCCCTGGGTGAGGGAGCAAAGAGCAGCAGCATAAATGCTTTGAATTCACCATCTCTGGTTTAGGTTAGAGAGCCTTGCCCAGGTTAGACACAAAGAGCAGCAGATATCCAACATTTTTATTATGATGCAAGACTATTCCACTTGTTGCCATGTTATTGGGACCAACTAGGGATATTAATTGCTTTGGATTTTTGTATTTCCTAGTTATGGGCTTCTCAGCACCCAGTCTGGGATATATGAGGCCAAAAGAAAACCCACAGAACACACTGTTCTGGGCACAGCTCCCTATCTGTTCTGCCTTCTGCTCACCTTTCAGAGCCGCCTTCTTATTATTATTTTTTTTTAATATTAAGTCCTTAGCAGGAGACATAAGAGAAAAATACATCTATTTTGTCCTCCCTAAATTGGAAGTCTGCTGCCCTACTTTTAATGACAGATATGTGCTTAGAAGCATGCCTGATGTCAAAATGGTTAAATATAGACATTTTAATATGCACATAAAAACTCAAGGATTCAGAGATATGAAGAAAGGATCAGAGAAGAAAAGGGATAATCGAGGTTTCAGTGAGTGGTACATAATCTGACAGAGCTGCAAAGTCACAAGTATACAGTAAGACCAAAGGAGAAGCTGCTAGGGATAAGGACTTTGAACAGCTTGAGTTTCTTCTGTGACAATGGGCAGCCATTGAAGCCTATTGTTTAGGCCAGAGCATGGCTCGAGGGCACTTTCAAGGTAGCCCCCAGTAAGATCCTCACCTGAGCTGATGGGCCAGAGACAGGCAGAGATTTTCTGGAAGTGGGGGTGGGGATAGAAATGCCATTAAGAGATTATGTAGATCATTGAAATACATAGCATGGCAACTGGAATACAGTTGTACACAGTCAAAATTGAGCTTGCTCCAGGCTGATTTGTGTACCGAACAGAAAATGCCAACAGTGATTTACACAAAATCTAGTAACACCCTTCTACTGATTGCCATGTATACCTGTACTCTCTATGCTTTATTTCATAATGATAAATTTTGCAATTAGACTTCCGTCATTATAGATATAAACATTACAGAGAAACTGATTACGGCTTTATATTCCCTCGGTGCATTTGCAGAATCAATTAGTCCGCATTTTCAGTATGACAAACTGCTGGAGAGACTGCACAGGATTATTATTCTTCCTCATTTTTGTACTGGGATTCGATGAGTAATTATCACTCCAGGCAAGACGTGCTGTTACTGAGATGAACCGTTTGGGGAAACTGGAGACCAGAGTGAGAGGTCCTTCTGCAGGCCCCCTTTCCCCTTCTGTTCTTTAGACCTGTGTCTTCTCAGTCACCTCCAGCTGGCTGTGAGCAAACATGTGCATGACTTTGTTGAGAAGACTAGGCTGTGGATGGGGTAAAAAACTTAGAATGGACATATTTCTCCTAAACCTTAGACATATTTAGATAGCTATTTAATCTTTGCAGCGAACCATTTTTAAATTAAATCTCATCGGAACCTCAATGCAAAAGAGAAATGGGTGAACTCTTTCTCATGTGGATGAGGTATGATTGTGTCTCTGCCTGCTTTGACACCTGCTTCTTCACTGAAGGTAAACCCAGAGATGCAGCTTCAGAAACGTAGGCCTCGTTTGAAACAGGACTTGGTTTGAAACATGGCAGTTCTACATGATTTGGTTATGTTTTTCTACTTTTATAGACAGGAGAGTCCATTTGCTCATTTACTCCACAAATAGATACTGAGTGCTCACATTGGCAAGCACTGTGCTAAGAACCAAGAACATAACAAGTAGAGGGTAAGGGATTCATGAGGACTCTTGACCTTTAGCCTGCAGCCCTTGGCGAACACCACTCTCCCTCGAGCACCCATACACCTGTCAGGCTTCTTTACTCAGTTTGCCCTTCTCTCCTCCCACTAAGGTGGGCAGTGGCCTCCTAGGCTCTGCCTTCATAGTAAGTCCTCCAAAGGGAATATATGCACCATTTCCTTCTAAGCTTACTTAACTGTCCACAATTATTGAAAGTAGGAAGGGGCTTTTAGCAGAGCCTCAGTAGAGCCTTGTTCATAAAACCACAGTTGTGTCCTTTTGAGAAATCATGGATGCCTTTCTTTTCTGATCCCAATAATTGATAATGAGTTTGTCACCTCCAGCCTTTTCCTTATTCTAGATGTTTTTCCCATTGAAGAATGATAAACTTCTCTAATTCAAAATCTACATGTGATGTCTCATTTATTTAGTTTGGGGGAAGCAAAAGAACCAGGGTTGCCAGACATAGGAAATGCAAATACAGGATACCCAGTTAGATTTGAATTATGAATAAACAACAAGTAGTTTTTAGTACAAGCATATCCTAAATATAATTTTTAATATAAATGTGACCCCAATATTGCATGAGGTATACACATATGAAAATATTATTTGTTATTTATCTGAAATTTAAACTTAACTGAATGTCATTTATTTTGTCTATATACATACAAGATTAATATGTGTGTGTGTATGTATGTGTGTGTGTGTGTGTGTGTGTATATATATATATATATATATATATATACACACATAGTATGTGTATAAGTTTTTCATGTTTGTTCTGCCATGTACAAACATCTTCCTATATAGGTAGGGAGAGGAAAAATGAAAGCACTGCTCACAGCATTTCAGGATTGTTGAAGGGGAAAATCATAACTATGAAAATGCAAGCTGTTATTATGCAGTTAGGTTTCCTGGCCCACGGGAGGAAAAATCTGGGCTTAATTTAAGAGTTATTTGCATTGCTTACAGGACAGCACAGATACATATTCAGGTTGCCAAGCTCCTTTTCAAGTCCCATGGGCTCTGAACAGCTTAAGTGAATTTTGCCAGCCATGTTCTCATATTGAAAAACCCAAGACATATGTTTCTGATTCATTTTCACTGAACCAATCAAATTGTTCCTTTATTTATTTATTTTTAATTGCTAAACTCACAGATGCTTGCAAGGTTTCAGGAAATATTTTATTTTGATGTCCTAGAATGAGTCGTTATTAACTAAGATGCTGGTGATAATGAATGTGCGTGCCTCTCCCCCACCTCCTCCTTTTCTATAGTTTAATTAATGATTGAGCAGTGGGTAGAAGGATAAAGCATCAGTCCTCTGAGCTGGATTGTTTCCATCTGTAAAACTGAATAAATGTTAATAGTATCAGTCTAGAAAAAAATCAGAATTTCAAAGGACACTAGTAATCAAGTTTGTATCTGAAATTGCTATGAGTAATATAGCCAATAAGTTCAATCCCTTAATAACTAATACTGACTTACAGCAAAGATAGCTGAAGCTTTATTATTTAGTTTTATCTCTACAAAAGGGAGAGGAGAGGAGAGGAGAGAAGAGGAAAAGAGAGGACTCATGCTAGTTATCTGAGTCTAAGGAAAACTCCATCTGTCCTTTTGCCTGATTATGGAATTGAAATGACCACAAGCACCAAAAAGAAACTGAATTTCATTTGTAACATTATCAATTCAAACTATTGCATAAAGGCCTTAGAAGAGTGAATAATAAATGCTGTGAAAACATAGTGTTCTAGTTTGATAGTGATCTGTGAGTCAAGAATTGGAGCTACTTTTGTTTTATCAAAAATGTCATAATTACAATGTACTAAATAGAAATTTTCATGTAATGCACTTGGATAACTATTTTTCAGACCATGATATAAAGTTGATACAAAAAACCTAACCTTAGGGATAAACCATCTTATTTAATCAACAGCTTTTGTACCTTGTAACCTTTATTTACAAATTGACTGACAAGGCTAAAAATATGTGGTTGAGTTTAAGGTTGTTGTCCATCCATGAGTAAATGCTTATTTTGTGGTTGGATTTAGGCGTTTTAATAAGGCTTGAGGTTATTACCTAATTAACAGTAGGGACATGGTGGTAGCAATCTTAGGGGATAAAGGTAAAAGCAGGTAAGCTGTGGTCTTTAACATCCAATCTTTCTAAGCCCTTAGAGCCTATGACTTGTCACATTTCTTGGGTAATTTACCTCATATTGTAATTGCTCATGTATATCTTGTTTATTGTAAAGTGACTCAAGGCAAGATCACGCCATGGTGTCTGACTCAACTTTTCTTTCTTTTAGTCCTCTATACAGTGCCTTTTCCATATTGAGTGTTCAGGAAATGTTCTCTTTAACCCCTGCTTAAGGATTGGGGGCCTTCCTGGGAGCACTAGAGGCTATGAGGGAGGAGGCTATGAGGGAGGAGGCTATATGAGGGAGGCTATGTCTCTTTGGTGTGAGGATCATTTTAGGCGGAATATTTTTTAAACACAGAAGGCTTGGGAAGAGCTTTTTATCCACCTTCTACAAACCTCCTATAAGCATTTAGAAAGAGGGCCTGTTCCAGGAGAAAGTGTGATCACCAGAGATAACCAAAGCTAATGTGGACTAGTTGGTTATGGTTGGCTGGTGGGAACTCAGCAAGGCAAGCTTGTTGGAAGTCTTCTCTGTGCCCCACTGTCTCTGCAGACATCTGTGTACCAAACGTTTGTTTTCCCATATGCTTGTGAGTTGCCTTCTTCCTTTTTGAAGTCTCAGACTTCTAGCAACTTCGTCTTATCTCTGGATGGCATCGAAGCCTCAATTGCCTGATTGTCTTTGGGGTTCATAGGGAACCCCAGTATATATGAAGTAAAAATTGCTTTCCCCCCCTCCTGTTCATCTGTCTTATTAGACCAGCCAAAGAACTTGCAAGAGAAGTCCCTCCTCTGGTCCCCTTACCCTTTTGGCTTTGTGTAGTCCGTTTATAGGCAGGACTATCCAGCCCATCTGAAAATGAAGTTAATAAGTTTAAAAGGGTTTTCAACATGAGAGACTTGGCAGGCTACAGTGGTTATCTGTAGAGATACCTGGCAAGATTAACTCTATCTCGTGTAATACAAAAAACTCTGGGTTTGGAATCAGAAGACCTAAGAGTTTGTGTTTTTCACTATGCATGTGAGTACTATCAGTGAGTATATGTTTTTCACTATGCATGTGGGTACTATCAGTGAGGAGTTAGGGGACTTCCTAAATGTCTGGACCTCATCTCTTTTGTGGAAACAGCCCTCACTCACCCTCTTTCCCCACTTATAGTTTTTGAAAATATACAACCGAGAGGATCTTGTGTTTTTCAGAGTCTGTCCTGCAGAGAAAGTATTAGGTACCTGCAGATACCATGACAGAGAAGTTTACTGCAACATTATTTGTAGCAGAGAAAAGTCACAGGCAACCTAAATGTGCATCAGCTGAAGAATAGTAAATAAGTTCTGGCCCATCCATAAAATTAATACAATGCAACTATTAATGCTGTAGAACTGTATATTGATAAGAATAAGAATCTTCATGATACATTTTAACTTGTTGGGGGTGGGGGTAGGAGGGGAGAAATTTGAAAAAACCCGTTGTAGTTTGTGGTCCCATTTTTCATCAAAGAAAACAAAGATAAAAGGTATCTTGAGTAGATGGTTAGCTTGAAAGCTGTATGTAGGGCACCTGCCAGGTATGGTTGGCTTTAGAGAGGTGGAGTAATAAAAGAGATAGTAAAGAGTAGCTCAATTTTATGGAGCTCCTAATATGTGTTAGGTGCTATTCGGAACTTGACATTCATATTTCACATTACATTCACAAACGAACCCTATACATGAAAGCATTTCACTTGACAGTCTGCTGCTTGCTGCCCTTGTATAAATTCAAAGCACTAACATTTGCTCATATATTTAAGAATATATAAATGTATTTTGCACAGCAACCTCTCCTTGCACAATCTTTGCAAGGCTAAGGGAAGTCAAAAATAAGAGCCACATCCCCAGCTTTTCCTTGCATTTCCTCCATAATGTGACTCATGATTGCTTTGCAGATGGGGTCTGATTATCAAATTGTACATCCTCGTAAACCCACTCGTGTCAATTGCACATCAGACAATAACTAGCAAGTGGTGTCAGTGCTCCATCGTCAGAGCTACTGTCAGCACGAAGCATTTGGGCCAAGAATAAGAATGACAAGTGTATACATTTCCAGCTCTGCAATCAACATGGAAATTAGTCAGCTCCGAGATGCTGAGTGGTCATGTGGAGAGGGCCGCAGCTGCAGACAGAATGCCAAGCCGAGGATGATAAACAGCAGCCACATTCAGCAGCTTTTCTTTTCAGCTGCTGGAAGCCAGAAAGCCTTGGCAGGAGGGTGGGTTGGCAGGAGCTGCTGAATTATTTCAGAGCTGGAGGGGGATCTTCAAGGCTTATTGTTCTTCTGTGAGGAACTGGAGGTGCCAGAAAGGACTAATGGGCAAGAGGGAGGAGGGAGAGGGAGCATTGGGAGCCATTGCACAGGGCTGCACCCCTTGACCTTTTCTGCACCTCTGACTTCATAGATTTATTCATCCATGCATGGATGGATGGATTTGGGCATTTATTTATTAAGCAGCTATTGAATGCCAATAGTCGGTCCATTCTCCTCACTATGGCCAGATTCATCTTTTAAAAATGAAAACTAGATCATATTTCTGTCAAACAAACTCAAAAAGGGCCTAGAGGCTTTGCTAGAAATAAATGATAAAAATTTATTGACAGGTCTGGAAACACAGCTAGGTAAAACCCCAGAAGTGTTCCAAAGAAGAAACAAAACTTAAGAATCTATTATAAATAGTGCATTCTGGAGAAATATCAGTCCTGCATTCTTTCTTTCATTCTTTTTTTTTTTTTAATCCTCACCAGAGGATATTTTTCCCATTGATTATTAGAGAGAAGAGAGAGTGGAAGGGGGGGGGGGGAGTGGTGCGAACAGAGAGAGGGAGAGAGAAAGAGAGAGGGAGAAGAAACATAGATGTGAGAGAGACACATGAATTGATTGCCTCCCACATGCACCTTGACCAGGGCTGGGGATCAAACCTGCAACCCAGGTATGTGCCCTTGGCTGGGAATCAAACCCATGACCCTTTGGTATATGAGCCAACACTCTAACCGCTGAACACACTGGCCAGGGCAGTCTTGCATTCTTAGCCATAGGATTGGCCTAAAATTGTTATTAGTCAGATGTCAGGGGTCTGGATGATAAATAATAGGTGGTCTACAAGATGGGCTCAAGGAGGTCTGGCCAAGTCCAGTGGCCTGAGTAATAGATACCCAGTGGATGTCAGGTGGTCCAGACATGTGAGGCCTTCAGGGGATCATTGGAGGGTTATCTGGAGGACTGCTGTATATCCAGAGATCGTCACACAATGAAATGGATATCCAGGCAGTGATGCAGAACTAGGAAGTTCAAAGTTAAAGTTCCCAGACTAGTTAAGCAAGAGTAGGATCATTTCCTAATGTGTCAACCTTCATAATGTTAACAAATTTAGCAGCTTGTGTAAAGTGAGTTCATATTATGTTTTCTATGGTATTCTTTCCTCACTTTTCTTCTCACTAAAATAACACTCCAGTAATCTAACATTGTGCTTAAAGTAGAACCCAAATACTTTACCAGGACCTATGAGGCCAAGTGGGATTTGACCCTTGCTTGCCTCTGTCAACTCATCTGCTTTTATCAACTCATCTCCTGTTATCTCCATCGCCACTGAAGGGAGGAAAAATAATTTTTCATCTTCCCCTCTAGGTTCTTGGCTGAGACCCTTTGTAATAAAAAGACAGATTAGCAGGAGAAAGACAAACAAGTTTAATAACATATATACCTCCTGTGCAATTGGGAGGGATCCAGGAAAACCAAGTGACTTCCCCAAAAGGCCTAAGCCATCACTTAAAGACACACACACACACACACACACACACACACACACACACACACGCGTTGAAGGAGGGTGTGAAATCAGTCATGGGAAAGCAATGTAAAGGAGGATATGATTGTGATGATTGTGATGCACATTTAATTGTCTGCCTTCATGACTGATAGTTTCTAGACATGTAGTTACCCCTCTCTTCCCAGAGAGCCAGGGAGACACTTACAAATGAAGATTTCCCTTATAAATGTACACGTCTCTTACAAAAGGGTAACTCAAAAATGTTCACAGAGCTGCTTCTATGTTTGCTGTTTCTTAAAAATCATTAACCTAAAATAATTCTTAGGCCAAAGAGGCATATATTGGGGTGACAAATTCTCCTCCTCCTCACCGTCATCCAAACACATGTCAGGTATTGTGTCCCGAGATCACATTGAGCCCTATTTTGACTCATTTTATCACATTTGCTGTTGCTTTTGCTTTGAATGCTCTGGCTGGCTCTCTGTTGATTCCTTCTCAGGATTCAGCCTTAGTATTAAAGTTACCTTCTTACTTTGGCATGCTCTCTGATTTATCTATACCACCAATTATCTTCTGCTCCTGCATCTTCCTCCTTGGCACATCACTGCCATCTATGTTTATCATTATCTGTTCACTTCTTGATTGCTTGTCTCATCCATGGTCATATCCCTGCTATGCCTGACCCAGGGCAGTGCTCAACAAATGTCTGTGAAACAGGTGAATGACCCCACTAGGTGGGATGCTTTGTCCTAAGTCTCAAGGCTACAGTGGTGAATATAACTGATCCCTGGTCCATGGCACTGATAATCTAGGTAACAACCATCAACACATCACCATTTCTTCATCCATAGTTCAACCTTACTAGATCGAAAGCCTCTTTTTCATAACAAATATTTGTAACGTTCTCCTTTCATATTCCCATACAAAGTTTATAGATAACAAAATATTGATGCACACTTGTATAAAAATCAAAATAATTCCCTAAATAAAACATAAAAGGGAAATAAAAGAAAATCAATTTATAATAGATACTATTTAGTACCTGTGTACAGTTATACTAGAACCCATATCTACTTGTAAAGTATGTGTTTGGATTTGATAGAAGCAATCTAACTAAATATAATCAACACTTTTTCTTAGCATTGCTGCTTTGAAATTAGGACTTACACACATACACACATAGGTTTAAAATCACAATGACTCTCACAGCTACAAATGTGAACTGATCCAAGTGTGTGGCATTAGCAAGCCCAACACTATGAAAAGCAATGCTATTGATTGCATGGTTTACCAAAGTGGTAAATGATTTTCAGTAAAGTGCTGAACAAAACAAAATACAATCTTCTGTTCACTTACTTATAGTTACATTCTTAGAAAATTCAGTGTATATTCCATACAAAAATTTTCAAGTACCCATTGGAGTTGGTAATTAAAATATTGCTGAAACATTGGTGAAACATTGGCTATATTTACATGAAATCGGCTCAATTTCCCTACAGCACAAAGTTGTTGTCTGGGAAGAAATGTAATATTCAAACAGCTTGTAATCAAAACAGCAACCTCAGACCTGGGAAAAACATAATGGTAATTTTGTAAATAGGGAAAGGGTAGAATTTAACGAACTCTTTTATTTGCAGCAGTAATAATAATTTTCAAAAGCTGTTTTTTTTTAATTTTTCTCTAATGTGATGATGTCTTTGATTGTGAATGAATATAAGAAGTGGCACTGTTTGAGAGCATAGCTTGTGTCCTCATGAAGGTAAAGGAATAGGGCCCTTCAGAGATGGGCCTGGACTGTTTGAGCATGACACCCAATAAATTATCCAGGTGGCACTGGAATGAACCAAAAAATATTCTTCTGCCCTTCTCAGTTATTCAGCTGGTCTAATCATCAAATTAACTGGAGAAAACAAAATGTAACTACTTACAGATGGGGGCCCCAGAAAAAGATGAGACCCACAGGCAGTCAGGAGGCTTATATGCCATCTTGAACTAAGAAGAAGGGGATTAGGGTCTGGGACTTGAAAGGGGAGGAAGACCATTTACAGGAAGATGGGAAGACACCAAATGTGTGGTATACAACAGATTCGCAGGAAAAAAACATTTCTCTGCCATGCCATGGAGATAAAATGGGAGACAGAAAGGAATTTGTTCTCCAGGCCCTGCTGAGCTTCCCCTACAAGTTTAGCATACTTAGCCCTTACTCTTTTTGTTATCTCTGATGATGGTTCTCTTCTTGAATGAGGACCTTTATCTAAATTATTTTAGGCAGTTAAGAGGCGGGGGGATAAAAAAATAAAAAAATATAAAGCTCTTCCTGCGTCTTTTGGGCCTTGTCTTCAGAATAGTCTATGTGCCAAAGTGGTTCATTCTGGGTAGAGTTGTTCTGAACCCCTTCAAACCATCTATATTACAGTCTCATGAAGCTGGATAAGAGTTTAACAGTGATCCAGGCTGCTCTTGCTCCTTTTGTTGTTTGAACACCTTATGATTCCTTTCAAAGAGGTCAAACGTGTTCAACACTTCCAGTGACAGGGCACACATCTCCAAAGGAAGTGTGCTATGGCCTTCACTAGCATTTACTGTTAGAAATTTTTTCTTCTCATTGAGCTGAGAACTCAATTACCTTTTCTCACATATAAAGGCAGTTACTGGGGGCTCATCTGAGTCTTGTGCCCTCTTGGCAAATGTTTTCATGTGAAAGGCACTATGACAAATAATTATTCAAAAATTTCAGGTATAGGGAAACTTAAGGATTTGGTCCTTGAATAAATCACTCATCATTAGAAAGAAAAAAAAAGAAAAAGGAAAAAAAGAAGAAAAGAAATAGAAATTCAGAGGCATTATTAGTTTAGGCAAATGTCACCCAGATGTGATTAATATTAATCTCCCATCTAATGTCTTCATTTTTCTCTGAGCCTGCCATTTACATTTCCACTGGGCTCTGGGATGTGGGCCATGGCCTTCTTGGAGGCATGCACATTAGATAGATATATTTATTCATTTGTTTACCAAAGCAATAGTTATTTCTGAGCACAGTCTGTGTGTGAAAGATTGCTCTGGGGGCTCTGAGTCTATAAAGATAACAAAGCCCAGGAGGCAATTAGCTTTTATTTGTCTATTAACTTGGCATCACTAGGAGCATCTATGTTGAACTTCTTTGTTTTCAGTGGGATTGAGATGACTGGCTGTTGATGTGTCATGGGTAAAGAAATGGAAAGAGCCTCCTTCCTCATTTTGGTGCAGTGTGTGTGAGTCCTATTCTAGGTCCGTGAGGAGTGCATAAATACTTATCAAACGAGCACTAGAGACAGAGAGGAGCTCTGTTGAGAAAAGAAAGAGGTCACCGTGGGCTGTGAGCAAAAAAATAATGTGCCTTGAATTTCAATGGGTAGAAAAGAGGATAACACTTTGACAAGAAGAGAAACAGTAACAAAAATATAGAGAAAAGAATAGCTATTGTACTTGGGAACAAGGATGAAATTTATAGACTTCTGTCCCAGAAAAATGGACAAGGAGATGTTTAATAAATATAAATATCATTGATGCCAAAGTAAAGTTACAAAGTCCAGAAAGATTATGTGTGGATCTGGTAGCTGGAAACTAGCAATGAGACATAACAGGTCCTTTCCATTTTGCCAGACAAAATTCCTTGAGCAAGACACACAGGGGCCCACCCGAGTTGATTTAATAACAAGCCAGCACCTGTAAGTTCACATGTTTAAGTATAGATAACAGTTTATTTCATACAAAGAAAATGAATATAATTTCATGGTTGTTTTCAGAGTATCACCCTAAAAGTATCCCCTAAAATCAGGGGTGGGGAACCTTTTTGCCGCCAAGGGTCATTTGGATATTTATAGCATCACTTGTGGCCCATAAAGAATTATCAACTTAGCCTGCTATCTTTGGTCAAGCATTTAATTAACTTAGGGCTGAGTTAGCAGGGCCTGACCAAGTGATTTCATGGGCCTTATACTACCCATGGGCCAGACATTCCCCACCCCTGCTAAAATGAAGGCATACTGGAATTTCTGAAAACTCTTTTGCATAAGATTGTAGATTAATTGTAAGAAAGAGATCAACTTTGGAATATTTTGATAGCATATTTTTCAAAAGGGATGAAATTGACACCCAGGGGGCAAAAATTGATTCTTAGAAGGAGGAGCAAAAATTTTTACACTTGAGGCATAGATTGTAGATATGCATACAATATATATATCTATATCTATATATCTATATCTATACCTATATTTATATCTATATATGCAAATATCTGTGCTAATAAAATTTCAAAGAGTAATAATTAGGGGGTGAAAATCTAAAAGACTCCATAGGGAAGTGATACAAAAAAAGGTTGATAAACAGTGTGTAAAGGAAGGCCATTTGGTCAATAAGAAGAGATTCTGGTCTTGCAAATTTAGAAACCTTACTTTTGTTAGTAAACAAATGTCTTGACCCAGCCTTCAGCATTGTCATCATTAATCAATATCATAGAAACTGATAAAGACTCAAGAATGCCCTTGGGTTTCTCATTGTAAATACGTAAAATGACACATGAGCTAGGATATCTATATTAGCTTTCTATGCAGAAAGCTACCTGAAAAGTCAAAAACTAATAAGTTTTCTTGGAAAGCATAAACGAGAAAAAGAAAGTAATTTAATGTCAAATGTGCAGGGGTGTCCTTAGCAGAGCCTTGCACAGCTCATTTCCATGTTAGGAGTAGACCTGACATGGGAACTGGGAGCTCCATAGTGAGCCAAAGAACTAATTTCCCTGGATGGTTGCTGCTACTCTTTGCTCCTGAAACATCTTTTTCCTGTGCTTTTATGACTCACCTCTTCCGGTTAACACAAACTCTTTTAGGTTTATGGATCCTAGTGTCCCATCTGGTTGTCATAAGGACTCTTTAAAGGGACTTTACATTCCTCTAATAGAATCCACTTTTCCTTGTTTAACCCTCAGCCAACAGTATATTTTAAAAAAATCTTTATTATTGAAAATATTACATATGTCCCCTTTTTTCCCCATTGACCCACCAATGCCTTCCTTCTGAGATTGGATGGTATGTATATCCGGGTTAGAGAAGCACTGCACATTGTTGCTATAGGAGTCTCACTACAACAACACAACTTTAAAACCTACTTGACTGACATGGTCAGAGGGCTTTAATGTTTTCAGAGTGTGGATATCCACACCCACTAAGTCAGAATTTCTGAAGGTAGGCCTGAGGAATCTACATTTTTCTAGGCCCTCTGGGTGATTCTGGTGTCTGTTGAAGTCTGAGCAACAATATTTTAAAAGGAATACTCCTAGGTCTCTCTTAAAAAGAAGCAAGATTTTTCTATTGTAGTAAGACTGAGCAGACCTTTTTTCTTAGGTCATTGTCAAACTAATGACCCTAGGGTGAGCTATAGTTAATAAAAATGGTTGTAACTGATAGATCCTCCCTTCCTCCAACTGATGGATGCCCCCTCTATTTCATCTTTCAGTAACACCTCTATAGTTAATAAGGTATTAATCACCTCTTCCCCAATGTAGCCAGGCTTATAATGGGTAATCTTTTTCTCATGTTAGTCTGAGCTAATTTGATGGGTTTGAGGAAGGTGAGTTAAAGACAATTTCAATACTCTCTCACTATAGTTAATACAAACATGTGGTCATGCCAGTCTTAATCCTCCAGCATCACTAGCAAAGTTTACTCTAAGGTTTGCTATCACAAAATCCTTCACCACATTTCCTCCCAAAGCATAGAAATGTCCCTCAGTGGATTTCTTCTTTAGCTAGATGGATAAATCCTCTTTCTACATATAATTTCTTAGAAAAAGTATGTTGGAGTCATGGAAAGATTTCTGGGGTTATAGCTGAAGCTTGAAATTAAAACACTAGCTCTATAATTAGTATGGTCTCTGTCTCTAAATAGTTGGCTTAGCATTTTTAGGATAAAAACATACCTAGTTTGCCCTAGCTGGTCTGGCTCAGTGGATACAGCGTTGGCCTGTAAACTGAAGGGACCCAAGTTTGATTCCAGTCAAGGACACATGCTCAGATTGCAGGCTGGATCCCCAGTAGGGGGTGTGCAGGAGGCAGCCAATCAATGATTCATTTATCACCAATGGTTTTAACTCTCTCTCTCCCTCTCTTTTTCTCTCTAAAATCAATAAAAATATATTGAAAAAACTTACCTAGTTATTTGACAGGATATTTGGATAATCAAATGAGGGAATAGTTGTTAAGGCTCAATAAAAAATGAAAATAATTAATCAGAACATAAGGTATTAATCACCTATTCCCCAATGTAGCCAGGCTTATGATGGGTAATCTTTTTCCCATGTTAGTCTAAGCTAATGATGATGGGTTTGAGGAAGGTGAGTTAAAGACAATTTCAAGGAGGAGAAATTAGATGTTCTAAATAATCACTGGAAGTGAATGTATGCGATGGAATGTGAAATGACACCCCTGGAATTTTCCAAGAACCAAGAGTGACATTTAAGCAATCAAAAACATCAGCAGAATGAATCAACTCACAGAACACAAATTTATGTCAAGAAGGAAATAGAAGTATGGTGCTGCTTCTGAAATAGAAGAGAAACTTTACAAGAACATTAATAACATGTCTATCACAGGGCTTTCTCTATCAAAGGGAGAAAATTGTTTCCCTATAAATCTACCCAGGATACAATATTCCGGTTATTCTTTCCAAAGCACAGTTCAGCTTCTGTCAGACTCCTCTTTAAAGTTTTTGGAGTCTCATATTTCTCCTCCAAGTTCAGACTTTTTGATATAGGATTGAAGACATTCCAAAATCGAGTTCTATCCCACATTTCCAAACTCATCCTCCCACTGTGTCTCTTCACTCATTCTTATTGCAACCAAATAGTAAGCTTTGAATCTCCCAGATAAATCTATACTTTTCCTTTATCTGCCCTCTCATTACAGGTCTATCTTCTCTTTCTCATGCACACACAGATTTATGCCTGCTAACCATCAAAGCCAAGTTAAAATATCACTGCTTTCAGTTGCAAAGTAAAATCTTACCTTAAACTGGGTAAATTTACATAGCTATAGAACTGAGTAGGACAGGCATTGCATTTACTTACAATATAATTTGATCCAGCTGACCAAATGATGTCATTAGGAATCTATATATTTCTATCTCTTATCCTTAATGACTTTTGTGTTGAATAGATTTTAAGATATCCTTCTGAAGTAACAAAAAATGGCTTCCAACAACCTCAAGGATAGGTTCTACAAACTTAACCACCTCTACTAAAATGAGGAAACCTATTTGCCATATACCTCCCCCCCCCAAAAAAAAAAAAAAGCCCTGGGTAGGGCTCTCATGGCTGCTATTGGATCATGGTAACTGACATGTCTGGGAAAGGTGGTTTTCTAATCAATTGGGCAAGGTCCTATTAAGAGTCTGGTCTTATGAATTGGCTTAGTTCCACCTGTACTCTGGGAGATGAGAGTGATGAAGTGTGACTTCTACTAACAGAAGGAGTAAAATGGATGCATGGATGGCATAGACATTAAGATCCCACTTCAATCATTCCTTCTAGCTGTCCTATTAAAATTCCTTTAGCACTTGATAAGTTTCTATCTTGTAGTATAGTTATCTGTGCACACATCTCATTTTCCTGCTAGCCTTTTAAATCCTAGAGTCTAAATAGTGAAGGCTCTTATTCATTGTATTTCCCATGCTGCCTTGCAATATTCTTTGTTCAGCTTTGCTTATTTTCTACTCACAATGGAAATAGGACAGTTTTAAGCTCTTTGGACCTATTTCGTGAAAAAGAGGCATTGTAATAGATTATTTCTAAGCTCCTTTCTAGTGTCAAGATTATTTTATTCTCTGGTATAATCAAATGGTTGTTGAGTGAATGACTGCATATAACACAGGGGAAATGCAAAAGCTGTCATACCTTGGATTTGCTTAGACAGCTTCAGGAATGTCAATTATCGACTGAGTTAAACACCCAAATCTAGTAGCCCAGGATGTTCAATTTAAAGATGCTCTGATGGAGTGATTTTCCCTCACTTTGGTTTTCGACACATGTAATGCATAGCATTAGGAATTGTTTTCCAATTTGCCATTTTCATGTAGGAGGATGCAAAGGCTCTGTGTTCTGTGAAAAAGAAAGGGACTCAGACCTTGTTTTGTTGGCACCTGTGAGATGAAGGGCCTTAACACAACTGGGTTATTAAACTCAGAGACCTAAGTAAAAATACAGATGAGACAGGTAAATAATTGGAAATAAGTAAAATATATAACTGCAAACCTTAGTGAATACTTGCTGAATGTTATGCTCTATACTAAGTGTGAGGCAGTACATCTTATTTAACTGATCCTATGAATGTGCAAGTTAACTGAACAGCAGAATGACTGGTCCCTATAACATGCACTGACCACCAGGGACAGATACTCAATGCAGAAGCTGCCCCCCTGGTGATCAGTGCACTCCCACAAGGGAGCTCTGCTCAGTCAGAAGCCAGACTCATGGCTGGCAAGTGCAGTGGCAGCGGCAGAAGCCTCTCTCACCTCCACAGCAGCACTAAGGATGTCCGACTGATCGCTTCAGTCAGATATCCCCTAAGGGTTCCCATATTGTGAGCTGAGAAACCCTCCACCCTACCCCAAGGGCATGAGTTTTGTGCACTGGGCCTCTAGTAATATTATGAAAGGGGGTTGGGAAACAGATGAAAAAGGCGAAGGGATTAGGAAGTACAAATTGGTTGTTACAGAATAGTCATGGGGATATAAAGTACAGCATAGGGAATATAGTCAACAATCTATATATATAAAAGCCTAAGCAACCATTACAACTGGACAACTGGACAACCAGCCAGTAGCTATGATGTGCACTGACCACCAGGAGGCAGATGCTCAATGCAGGAGCTGCCCCCCTTGGTGGTCAGTGTGCTCCTATAGCCAACCTCCTGCAATCCCTCACCCCACCCCCGGACTGGGCAAGATGGCCCTGATCAACCCGATCACTGGTCAAGCTGCCACCCATGCATGAATTCGTGCACTGGACTGCTAGGATTATAATAACTATGTATGGTGTCATATGGGTACAAGATTTATTGGGGTGATCACTTAATAAGTTATATAATGTCTAGTCACTGCAGTATACCTCCAAAACAAATATAGTATTGCTATGACTTTCTTAAAGAAGCAAATTTATAGGTTTCTCTGTGGTGATAGTTAAGTATACAGAACATGGCATGAATCATTAAATTCTAACGTGAAACCAGAGTTTGCCTCTATCCCATTCTCATCTGTATCTGGGACCAGATTTTTGACCCTACAGTGGTCTCCCTACATTTTTCCACATCACCTCCTAAGTATGTTCAAGATGAAGAGAAAGTCCAGTTGTAACCACTTTTTCTTGGTAGCCAGATGTGTAGTCAAGCTGCTGCTGTGTATTTCTGAACATCTCACAAATGTTGTATCTGACCTTACATCCCCAGTGGGCTGCTCCCCGTGGCTCATTATGTCTTTGTTTCTTCAAATCAGAGAACACAGAAAAAATCCATTGACCATTTTCATGTAAAATTGCACAGAGGGTGGTAAAAAATATTAAGCACAATGGAACAAAGCATCTTGTCATGTTGATTCCCCCTTCTATTTGTCCCAAATTCACTAATGCTGAATCTTATTAAATATAACAGGAGAAAAATCTGAAGATTCAGTCACTGTTTGATAATATCCTCCTCCTCAGCAGTTCCAGTCAAGTCAGCTGTCACTTTATTAGTCAGGAATTGGACATTTTTCATGAAGTGGTTCTTAATTCATATTGATATTTACAAGTACCAATAATTTGCCACTTTTATCAAAGGGTCATTGGACAAGGATGTCTAACTACAGATCCTGTGGCTAGTTTATTTAATGAGCATTCCACTCTATCATGGTTATCTTATTTCTTTGATTCTAACTCACCATTTTTAATAATAGTTTTCTAAGGAAAATTATTTTGCCTAAAAAGAAGATGATATATTTAACATGCTATAAGTAATAATGCTTTCTGTTACCTATACTAGGGGCCCAGTGCATTAAATTTCACACCTTGAAAGGAACTGTGGACCAAAGGCTGCACTGGGCACAGGGGTGGGTCTTGGCCCATCCTCTGTGCCCCTGTCTGACTCCTCCTGCTGCCGCCTCCAGTTCCCTGTCTGCTGGCAGCCCTGCTCCTGCTGCCACCATTTGCACATGCTACCAGCACCCAGCCCCAATCACTCAGTGCCGTCAGCTGGTGCAAGTGGCAGCTGCCAATCCAGATCACCCCTCAGGAGCAGGGGAAGATGGAGAAGCCCTCGGGGATTATCAGGGCTGGCAGCCGCTACTTGCACCCACTGATGGCACTGAGCAATCGGGACTGGTACCAGGTGCTGGCAGCAGTTGTGAGCGTCAGCTCTGGCACCAGCAGTGGTTGTGAGTAGGGCTGGTGCTGGCAGCAGGTGTGAGTGCCCGGCAGGACCGTGGCATGTGGGAGCAAACCACTAGCAAGTTTCTAATGGTTTCAGTAACCACTAGAGACTTGCCCCAATGACAACTACAGGCACCCGCCTTGGTCTGGTGCCCCCACTCACTTGCTCCACCATCCTGCCACAGCTGATGCCCACCATGTTCTGCACTCTGCCACCTGCCTGCAGCTGATGCCTGCCATGTTACAGGCACACCCCATGTGATGTGGTCAACGTGCATCATAGCAACCGGTTGTTCCATTGTTCAGTTGTTTGGTTGTTCTACCATTCAGTCTAGTTGCATATTAGGGTTTTATATACAATTATATATACAATTATATGTTTTATGTATTATATAACTATATTACACATTATATATTATTTTCTGATAATATATGCAGGATGGAGCAAAAGTAGGTTTACAATTGTTCCTATAGAAAATAATACGTAATAAATAATAATATAAAAATAAACTGTAAACCTACTTTGCCCCACCCAGTATTTTTTATTCTAAGCAAATAAAAAAGTTAGGTAAAGAAGATATTCCACCAGTTTCTTGGATTTGCTTTTTTAGTCATTTTTATTTTCAATTTAAAATAGCATTGAATATTTTTTTTTTTTTAGCATATGGCCACATGGATTAAAATAAATTGTTGTGATGTATTTTCCTCAACCTTGCTGCTCCTATGTGGTCTGTTACAAATCCAAAATGTTCCTGAACCCCATGAACAACATATACTAACAGTCAGCTTCAGCTTAGACTTCCGTGGAGAAGAGAGAAAACTTCAGGTTGAGAGCACATAGAGCCTGTTTCCATTACTCAAGAGCTTCCCATGAATGTTAGCTCGGTGGCTGAATCAAATATATTTTCTGCCTCTCCTCTCATTGCAGATGAGGTAAAAATGGTCCATACCCTGCTCACCACAGCTATAATGTTGAAATGACTCCTATCTGCTTCATGTAACTCAAGAAACACAGGGAAAATCAACAAAAATTACAAAGACTTAAGTTGTCTGTCAATCATTTAGTCATCAGATATTTTTATTTTTTAAAATATATTTTATTGACTATTTTTTAATATATTTTATTGATTTTTTTAGAGAGGAAGAGAGAGGGATAGAGAGTTAGAAACATCGATGAGAGAGGAACATCGATCAGCTGCCTCCTGCACCGCCCCTACTGGGGATGTGCCCACAACCAAGGTACATGCCCTTGACCAGAATCGAACCCGGCACCCTTCAGTTCTCAGGCCGACGCTCTATCCACTGAGCCAAACCGGTCTCGGCGATTTTATTGATTATTATTATTTTTTATTTTTTTTTTACAAAGAGGAAGGAAGAGGGATAGAGAGCTAGAAACATCAATGAGAGAGAAACATCGACCAGCTGCCTCCTGCACACCCCCTACTGGGGATGTGCCTGCAACCAATGTACATGCCCTTGATTGGAATCGAACCTGGGACCTTTCAGTCTGCAAACCGATGCTCTATCCACTGAGCCAAACCAGTTTTGGCCATCAAATATTTATTGAGTCTCCACTATGTTCCAGGCATTGTTGTAGTGACTGGGGATATAGATGTAAACAAAATACACTGAAAAATCCCATGCCTGCATGGGGATGGAAACGAGTAAGTAACTAATACATTAATGTGTTTGACAGATGACAAGGGCTCTGTTGGAAAACAAGGCAGGGAAGGAACCCTTAAAATCGTCATCTTAAACACAGTGTAAATGAGAGGGTAAACATAACCCTTTTTTTTAACAAACATAAAGATGTGGGAGCGAGTCACATGGATCACTTCATCCAAAAAACAAGCCAAATTACCCTACAGTTTTAGAAGTGAGGACAATGCTTATCGGTGACAAGGTTTTGCATCTGAAACAGGTGAAAAGGCAGGCATCTCTGAGTAATTTTCCATTTCTTGATCTGGGTGGTAGTTACACACCAGGCATTTTCAAATTATGAACATTGATCAAGATGAACACTCAGAATTCATTCATTTTTTGAAAATATGTATGTTATTATTTGATTTTCAAAAAAAACCTGGCCATAAACAAAAGTATCAGCATTTGGAGAATGTAAGGAGACCGTTTATCTGGCTCATGTTAATCCCCCAGGGACAAATACCTATTAAATAAATTCTTTATAACCTTTATTTCTTTACTTCTTGCTAAGAACTTAAGAATTAATCTCTATCTCTCATTTTGCTCCTCTACCTTTCATCAAGGCAATATGAAAAAGACGAGTGTTAATGATTATTCACCTGCTTCAAGAGGTTCTTATATAAAATAATACATAATTATAAATGTGTGCATTTAAGTGTTCAGAAATCTCCTTCAGATTCCCTGCAAAAGGTATCTACTTCCTACACTTCCTCTAATTAAATCCATTTTTCTGCAAGTACCAGTAATCATTAATTTTTATAAATAATCATTCTGATTAAATGTGATTGTGCTAGTTTTAATTTCTAATACAATCTAGTGGATGTTTTCTACAATTTTGCAATGTAATATATTGCACTATACATATGCACACATACGCACATGAAAACACATACATGTGTTTATATATACATATATATATATATACTTCTGAATGTATATACACATTAAACAAGTTTAATAAAGACATGTAAATTGGTAGTGAGAAATTCTTCATGGTTATTTACCACCTGTACCATTTTACTATATACTCATAAATTTTTATTTAACCATTACATATTTTTAACAAGGAAGAACCAGAGAAGTTATTGTTCTCAATATTTCACACCTGAGGAAAGCTGGGTTCCACAAAATTAAATTATCTCAAGTTCACTAAGTTAAATTACTTTCAGATTCAAAGAAACACCACCAAGTAACAGAAGCCCACATCTTCTTTCTTCTCATTAAATCCCTGGGTTTTTTTTTTTTTTTTTTTTTCCTTGTTTTTTTTTTCTTTTTTTTTCTGACCCTTCTACTCCACTTTCCTCCCCTGCTCATCCCAGCTTCTTTTTATTGTTGTGTATTTCTTAAAGTTAAAATAATAATAAAATAATGCCCAGTGGGTCTTAAGACTACATAGAGAAGTTTCTAAGAATATAGGTGAATCTTTAAAATATGAACTTTAAAGTGCAAGTGGGGTTTGAATTATTGTTGAGCAGAGAGACGTGCCATATCAATAGATGAAGGTGTGTGAAATAGGGCATATGTGGCTGGACTGACAGTGGGAGGGTAGGAAGAAAAGAGATGATATTGAAAACATTTGCAGGAAATTCAACCCATACTATGTGTTTCTACCCAAAGAATCAATAATAGTTAACAAAATGCCCCAGCAATCTATTTGGGCTTTAAGGAAATGTTTTTGTATCCTATTTAGCTCAGGTATGATTTGGTGAGAAGGAAAGACTGCCAGATAGAAATCTAGGGAATTTGCATTAAAAACATTTCTAATACCACCTATTCATCTTGACCCATTCAAAATTTTTTAGCATAGTTTGTTTTACTTAACATATTTTCATACATTCCAAAATGTTACATTCAAAATAATTTCACAAATAAAGAATAAAGTGTTCCATGTAGAGAAAGGGAAATATACAAAAATTATTCTTGAAAGGGCAGGGATAGGAAGGAAAGTACAAGTGAAAATAGGTAGTATTTGTATTATTCTAGTATTCCATCCATCTTTCTCTGAGTTTTATCTTACATCAAGTCCTATCATTTTTCTCTCCTGAATTTACCATAATTCCAATGTGATTTCAGTTTTCACCTGAATCTTGCCTATATCTTTTTATTGGTCCACCCCTTGCACTTCATCTCTCTCCACTCTGCTGAGATAGAGATACCCTTACTTCACCTTTTAGAGTGGCAAAGATCGAAAAGTTTGACAGCATACTCTATCTGTGTGGCTATGTGGGATTTTTTAGTCTCTATCATATTGATAATGGAAATGCAAACTGTTGCAATTTTTTTGGAGAGGTTATTGACACTACCTAGAGATACACATACATTTTCAACCAATAGTCCTCCTCTTGGAATCTACCCTAAAGGTATTCTATACAAAACTATGAAAAGATATATTTATTATGGTATGAATTGCAGCAATTTGCAATTAAGACTGGAAACCACCTACATGTCCATCAGTGGGAATTTTTTTTTAAATAATCTGTGACACACTTGCTCTTTGTAGCTCAGTAAGAAGGAATGAGCCATAGTTTTGTAAATTACTATACTGTGATCTCCAGGATATATTTGCTTTCTTTTTCTTAAAAAAAGAAAGAAAAGTATGTTACCACTTATCCAAGAGAAATGGGAAATATAAATATAATTGCATATATGCTGATATTTATAAAAATGGAAAATTTATCAAATAAATAGAAATAATTAAGCATATGGGAAGAGAGGTAATGGGGCAGAGGTTTTTGTAAATTTGACTTTGGTTACACATAATCATATGATAAATCAAAGCAAGTCAGAAGCAATGCTGAAAATCTAAGGCAAAATGAAACAAGTGAACCTGTGTATCATATCAGAGGCCTAACCAATGGAGAGTGTCTAGAGTTTAGTCAAGGAGACAAGCTCTGTCGTTCTATAAATATTTGCTGAGTGTTTTATTATACTATGGGGAAAATGTTCAGAAATACAAAGAAAGAAATGTTCACGTTGGTGATTTAAAAACGAAAAAAAAAAGAGCTCAAGTTTCAATAAGCATACAAGAAAAAAATGCTTATTCTGCATTGGAAAAGCTGGAGTTTCTCTGATTTTACCCTTTATGAGCTAAAAATGAAAAATAATAAGCTTCCAAATGGTATTATAGAATCTCTTTCTGGTCCTAAGAGAGACCTGATTCTAAGTGAAGAGAAAGTGAGATGTAATTCTGTGTGTCGCTCCCTGCTTTAGGCTGTAAAATAGAGAGAACATTATTTATTTATTGCAATATGACTATGAAGTTCTACAAAGTTACTAATAACTGAATCCAGAGATGGCTATCATTCTCTGTAGAGTGAGGTGACATCTAAATAGAAGTGTTTTATGATTCCGGCAGGTATGAGAAACCCATAGATCAGCATTCACTGAATTGGGGACCCCAGTGGCTATTTTTGACTCTTTTTTTCTAGAAGGCTCTGCAATGTGCCTTTATTAATGGAAGCATAAGGAATATGAACTTCTCAAAAATCCAGAATTCTCAGCACAGAACACTGCTAATTGCAGAAATAACAAATTCATGCAGCTTCTTATCTTCTTAATTATTTTATGTTTTCTTCTTTTGCAAAACACAAGCCAGTTACCTGCTGAGATGCAATTCCTTATTCACAGTGGAAACCAAATTGTCAGCTATAGCTAGTTGGGATCAGTATATCTTTCATTTTGATACTTAGAAAGAAAACATGTCATAAAAATTAAGGCTGATGAGTTTGAATTGGGGGAAGCAGACTTTAAAAATCCTCATCCAAGCATATGGTTACTGATTTTAGAGAGAGAGGAAGTGTGTGTGTGTGTGGGGGGGGGGGGGGTGAGATAGAGACAGACAGACAATTAGCTGCCTCCTCTATGTGGGATCAAACCTGCCAACTTTTGGTGGAGGGGAAGACTCCAATCAACTGAGCCACCCAGCTAGGGTGAGAGTAGGACATTTTTTTTATTTACTTTTAAGTAAAACAATGTGAACCCCAAAGATCAACTCTGCTGTCTAAGTAGTGGTATAGAGCAAGCTGAAAAACTTGGGAATCTGTAAAGACATATAAAAATTTCTAATTTCTTTCTAAAATGGGTCACTCACAGAGTTCTACCAGAGGCAAGATATGGAATTTATGGCATTCTCTTGAAAAGCAAACTTATCTAATGATAATGTGGAAGAAAACCTAATAGTTTAGAAGACGTCCTGAGGACCATTTGATGGATGAAACACCTAATATTTTATGCCAGACTTTCAGACCATTTCTATACCTCCCCCCTCCCTTTTAAAAACAACTCAAAAGATTTCCCCAAAGCTCATCAACTTATGTGTATCGTTTATTACAGTGTTTCTCAAACTTTTGTGTAGGCAAAACTTATCCCTAGGAACTTCTTAAACATGCAGATTCTCTTGCTGGTGAATCTGTCTGATTCAAGAGATCTGGATTGAATCCATGATAAGACACATTTTATTTGTTTGGTTTTTTTCTTTTATTTTTCTATTATAGTTGAAATATAATACAATATTTTATTTTAAAATATATTTTTTTGATTTTTTAAAGAGGAAGGGAGAGGGATAGAGAGCTAGAAATATCGATGAAAGAGAAATATCAATCAGCTGCCTCAGCATGCCCCCTACAGGGGATGTACCCGCAACCAAGGTACATGCCCTTGACCAGAATCGAACCTGGACCCTTCAGTCCACAGGCCAATGCTCTGTCCACTGAGCCAAACCAGTTAGGGCACAATATTTTATTAATTGCAGATTTAAACATAGTGATTAGACATTTATATAACTTACAAAGTGCTCACCCCTACTAGTCTAGCAGCCATCTGACACCATGCATAGTACATAGTTATTATACTAGTCGCCTGGTGCACAAATTCATCCACATTGAAAGGAAATTAATTAGAAATATTTTAATATTGCTATTTGCCCTTTCTCTATAATAGAAATGTCAAAGATGAAATAAAATTAGTAAAATGTACATGAAAATAATATATAAATTAATAAAAAAAACAATAACAACATGCTATAACAATGAATATTTTCCATGAAATTTTTACTGATAGAATCTTCATATATCATTAATTTTTTTTTTAAATGTGCTGGGTTTCTGGAAAATTTTTATCATTTGGACAAACTTTGCCTTTGCTACAATATCAAGTAAATTTTCCATCAGTTGGTTTTTCATCAAAGAAATTTAGAGATGGGCAAAATTGACATGTGACAGTCATTCCTCCACAGCTGTGTTCCATAGTTGCATCCTCATTTACCTCATTTTCCCTAAAAAGGCAGTTCCCACCAGTATTGGTAGTACTTGTTGATGACTATTCTTTGTCATCAACGAAGATGATGTCACTTTCTTTCAGCCTCAGGGGTACATTGTGCCAATAGTTGGTCTTCAGACATATTCTGTTGACAATTTCAGCTTCAGAATGTCAATAAAAGCATGACATCATTATCTGGCGCCAAATGCACCATGGCAGTGTTGGCTGTGATTTGGTGGACTGTTGCTCTGGTGTGGTTGCAAGGCCTGTGTCCCACTTGGGGGAAGCCGAATGTTGCTTTGTTGGTGCCAGGTCCATAATGCTATTTCTCTTTGCACATCACAGCAGCTTCTGTGTTGATCATATGCCCCCTGGTGCTCTGTTCATGTCATAGTGACCGGTCGGACAGTGAGAAGGACACTTAGCATATTAGCAATATAATATATATATTACTGACTACATTTCCTATGCTATATGTTATATCCCATCCCCATGACTATTTTTATAAATGGCAATTTGTACTTCTTAATCCCTCCCCCTTTTTTGTGTGTATTCCCCCCACCCCTTCCCCTTTGGCACACATCAATATGTTTCTATATTTATGAGTTTGTTTTTGTTCAGTTATTTGTTTTTTTGGATTCCACATATAAGTGAAGCTATATAATATTTGTCTTTCTCTGTCTTATTTCACTTAGCTTAACACACTTAGGTCCATTCATGTTATCACAAATGTCAAGATTTCCTTTTTTATGGCTGTTAATATTGCAATATATATACATACACCATATCTTCTTTATTCATCTATTGATGGACACCTAGATTGCTTTCATCTCTTAGCTTTTGTAATAATGCTGCAGTGAGCATGGGGTGCATATGTCTTTTCATATTAGTGTTTTGGATTTCTTTGGATAATCAGAAGTAGAATTGCTGGGTCATAGTAATTTCTATTTTTACTTTTTTGAGGAACCTTCATAGTGTTTTCTATAGCAGATGTACTATATCCAATCAACAGTATACAAGGTTACCCTTTCTCCACATCCTCTCCAACATTTGTCTGCTGATTTATTGATAAGGGTAATTCTGACAGGTGTGAAGTAATATATCATTGTGGTTTTAATTTGCATTTCCCTGCTGAATAGTTAATCTTAAATATATCAATATGTCTTTTGCTCATCTGTGTACCCCCTTTGGAGAAGTATCTATTTAGGCCCTCTGCCCATTTTTTAAACCATTATTTGTGTTTTTTGCTGTTGAGTTGTATTGGTTTCTTATATATTTGGATATTAACTCTTTGTCAGATGTATCATTGGTGAATATCTTCTTCCATTCAATAGGTTGTCTTTTTGTTTTGTTTAAAAAGTTTTGCACAGCAAAAGGAAACCATAGTTTGATGTGGTCTTATCTGTTTATTTTACTTTTATTTTCCTTGCCTGAAGAGACGTATCCAAAAAAATATTGCTAAGAGTCATGTCAGAGTTCACTATCTATGCTTTCTTCTAGGAGTTTTATTATTTTTCATCTTACATTTAAGTCTTTAATCCATTCTGGGTTTTATTATTTTGCATATATCTGTCTAGTTTTCCCAACACTATTTACTGAAAAGACTGTCTTTACCTCATTGCGTATGTTTGTCTCCTTTATCATAGATTAATTGATCATACAGGCGTCGGTTTATTTCTGGGCCCTTTATTCAGTCCCATTGATCTATGTGTCTGTTTTTATGCTAGTACCATATTGCACTGATTACTATAACTTTGTGATAACAGAATCCATATTCTTAATTAAGCACTCAGTTACTTATTACACACATGTTCCACGAGCAACAATTTGGAAAACATGAAATAAATCTTGCCAAGGTATATGCCTAGAAACTCTTGAGCCTCATCTTAATATAATTACTATGATGATAAAACTAAATGTCAGGCACAAAGTTGATAATCACCATGTACTTATTGATGATTAACAGCTCTCAAAGTGAGTATTAAGGCAAGTATAAATTGGTGTTGTCTTCACTAGATGAGCACCACCAGATTCGGATTGTGGCCCACTATTTCAAGAAAACAGCGTTGGTACTGGTGTCCTATACTCTGTGTTAGGGTTCGATATTGGGCAATTAGGTGTGAGTTAGGATGATATGATGGTGCACATAAGAGCATGAGCTTCAGACTCAGGCTTTCACAATCCCTGTCCTATGGACTATCTGTGTGCCTTTGAGAAATTCATTCTTATCCTCAGCTGCTTCTTCCTTGAAGTCAGATTATGCGATGTATAAATGAGAAAATGTCTATAAAGTGTCTAGGCACTTCCTGAAATACTGTAGGCAATCGAATGAAGACTAAAAAAAGAGGACTTAGGTGTTTTTTTTTTAGTCCTCATAGTAGGTGATTTTATTGTCAAGAAGAAAACAATGCTACCTTGGGGAATAGAATTCTTGTATGTAAGCCCAGAAAAGCTGAGGGTTGCAAATTTCAAACTTGGGCCTTTGTGCACTCAGAAATATTGTCTTGAATAATGTAAGAAATAGTGACTGCCTCTCCTAGCAACTCTAGCTATACACTCATAAAGAGATTTGAAAAAATTGTTTTTAAATAATCTGGGTAGCATTAAGGAGTGATAAAGGCCACAAAAAATGGGAGAAGTTATACCAGTTACTGGGGCCCATCTGTGTTGCATATCACTACAAATTCTCCATGGCTGCGGGTGTAACAGGTTATATCTCCCCTGGGGCCATACCTGCTCTCCTGGCAAAAGCCCCAAACAAAAGCCAGAGCCTATGCTCATGATCTCCACAGAGCTTTCCTGCATTCTCTTTGCTCAGAAATACTGGAAATTTTCATTACTACTTTGCTTTGCTATTTTGCTTTCTAGATAGTAAACATGTTTTCTTCAGTACACTGCAAATTCCCCTAATAATGCTGTCACTGATAAATATTAGTTTACCATTCATTGTTGAAGGAATATTGATTGTCAGTCTAAAAGTCCATTTCACTTTACTTTATACAGACACTTTAAAGATATCACTCCCTTATCATAAGAAACTAAGCATAAGACAAAAGATAAGTACTATGTCCTATTTTTTCCCCCTTTTGAATAGAATGTCTTCTTATCCACTTGTGTGGTAGCTCTGTATTCTCTGTTTTGTCCCAGGAGTGCCCACATCTCCTTGGAGGTGTCTGTATTTTCTTAGATTTCAGATTAGTCAATTGTCCTGCAATCTCATTTTTCACATAGGCTCTTGAAAGGTATGCTTTCATAAATTATTCCACTTTTTCTTATTGTCAAGTTGAAAGCAACACTTTCTAGCATTAGCATATTGAATGGAAGTCAGTGAAAGATCTTAAACATATGCTTAGAGTTTTTCTCAGTAACATAATCTTAATCTGAAACAGTGTCAATTCATTAATTACAGTTAATTATATCTGATTGAAGTTTTTCTGTAGCATTACTAGGGTAATTAGGGTCCAGTCTCCCAGACATATTTTGCTTATATGTCTGATTACTGAAGTCTCCAAAAATGATTGATCTTATTTTACTCTTCACTGAACATTGTATTTAAAAACTGGCTAAAATTCTATCAGTTGCTTATCTAATGTCCAGGACTTTGACAAATAACAGTGTTCTCAATCTCCTGGAGAAATTGTGTCTTTGGCTGCTATTTTAATTTCCTCTGATCACAATGTTCCTCCAACATTCTAAGATATTCTAGTTTAATTTCCATTAAAAAAATTCTCACTCACCTTTAATTTAAGACCAACGCTGCTTTGTGTAAACTAGAAATTCACAGGGATTAATTAAAAGCCTTTCACACAATGAACTTGGACATCTATGTCAAGAAATTACTAATTGTAAAAGATGTTTTCTGCTTGCTGAATTTTAGGAGATGTGCATCATGTAGTATGTATATCCTTGGCATTTTATAGTAGCACCTACTGGCCACATCAAACAAGATTAAGTTAGACCCAGGAAAAAAATTTAAAATCACTTTGATCAAAATCTTCATCTAAGGTCTGAATCCACATGTATTGTGGTAAATAATTACCACAGTTTTTGTCATTGAATTCTAAGTAGTAGATTTTTAAGCATTAGCATGTTATTAACTAGTTACTGAGCACTATGAATTCTGCTAAGAATGTTATAGACATGATTCTATTTTATTTTCATATCATAGTGAGATATTTATTTCCATTTCAGTGAAGAACTAATTGAGGCTGAGAGAAGATGAGAACCATTCCCAGGTTCTCAAAGCTAGTGTATTTAAAAACTGGCTAGAATTCTATCAGTTGCTTATCTAATGTCCAGGACTTTGACAAATAACAGTGGAATAACCAAATCAACATGTTGCCACACATGACATTTAACTATACATTATGTCATGTCTTTAACATGATTTCTGTATTTTAACACCAGAGCACCATGGCATTGAAAGAAAGAAAGCACTAAACTGAGATTCCTCCTACTTGGAATCCAAAGCTACATTTAAAACTAGTTATGGACTCCTGATCAAACCATTCCCTTCTCCTAGCCTTAGTGACAGATCTGTTGAGAGGGATTGGAACAGATTCTCTCTCAGACTCTTCTAATTCAGGAACTGTCCCCAAAATTAGAAAGTAAACTGCATAAATGGATGCATACTAAATTTAAATGACTATCCCTTAGCCCTTGAGGGGCATTTGCATTTTCAAAGAGAAAATACCCAAAGAAACAAATTGCCAAGTACTCATTTATTTAGGCACTTAAAGACTTCAGGCAAGTAGGAACGAGGATGTCACTTATTTTACATGTAATGCCTGCCCTGCCTTTCTTGCTCTCTAGCAGCTTTTCTTTTTCATGTGTTAATCTTGTTTACTGTGCAACTAAAGATCCTACCGACCATATGCTAAAATCCAGGACATAATAAAGATCACTTAAAAATGTAAGAATCCAAAGTGCCAACATTAAAAACCCACCTAATGAAGGAATGGGGGTGAAGACTTTTCTGTGAGTTCATATGAAGAGATATTATTTATTTAAGTAAATTGATTACCACCAATCACAGTATCACTCATCACCTCTTTTCATCACAATGTCCAGATGTCACTGGAAATGGTAAAGTTTGTACTTCGCCCTAGTCAAGATAGTAGAACCTATTGTAGTATTTTTTTAGCATCATCATGAGCTGTTCTAAGACAAAGTAAAGGGTGATTTCATTGTGGTGCACACCTAATTCACAAACAGCTATCTAGGGTAAATTTACCTGCTCCAGGTAAATTTGTCTCTTGATGATTAAGCTCCAATTTTAGCACAATAATTTCTATAGTAAGTTAACAAGCTATAATAATAATAATATTTAACAGCTTAAGCTTGGGCATAAGACAAACCTTGCTTTCAAACTGGACAGTCCTTTACTAGTTGTGTGCCCTTGAGATGTTTAATTTACTTTTCAATCCCCTGCTCTATAAAACAAGGGAGGCAGGATGGTATATTCAAACACACACACACAATTCAACTAAGTAAACTTCAAAGATCTTACTGGCTTTATTCAACAATTCATGAATCAGGCAGCATTCAATCTAGCATATAGACAAAAGCTTTGAGGAGCTGTACAAATGGAATACTTTTATACACAGAAGGGAACAGGATCAAGAAGTTATACAAAGCAGACAAGCAGATTGTTTACTGCAAGGTCACTGTTCTTTAGGGGATGGCAGGGGTTGTTTATTAGGCAGATTACCTAATGCTGATCAACTGATTCCTGTTTCACTGACTTAAGGTTCCATTTTAGGGATAGCAGAAACCATAATTAAGTTGAGTCTTGATTTGGTGATGTGGGGCTTAGTATATTTTGTCTTATTGTTACCAATGGCAGTGCCACATGATAGACTGATTGTGAGGGTCAAATAGGATGTTGCATTTAAAGCAGTCTCTGATTAACAAATAATTTGGTATTTTAAAGTTGGTTTTCTAAAGAGTTTCAACTCTTTGTCCTTCCTTTATAATAGTTTATTTAACAACTAGTGTCCTGGTCATGAAATTTGTGCACAGGTAGTGTCCCTAGGCCTGACCAGAGACCAGGGCTGATTGGGGCTTTCCGACTGCTGGTCCAGAGCCTTCCTATATTCTGCGCTGCCTCCTGGTGATCAGGACATATAGCGAGTGATCGAACTCCTGGTCAAACTCCCGAGGGGACACTTTGCATATTGGAGATTATACATATATATATATGTGTGTGTGTGTGTGTGTGTGTGTGTATGATAAGACCTATAGCTTGATCAGCTAACTATAGCTTGATCAGCTAACTAATCTAAATGATTCCACTTACAGATAAAAAGGGCCAGGTGACTTTTCTTTGATATTACAAATTTAATGACAATTCCTAGACCAGGTTTTACTTTACCTAATTTCCAGATCAATACTTAGCCTTCTTTGTCTTCCTCTGGTAATCAAAAAGCTCTATTCAGAAATACAGTTTTGTAAGATTATGTAGCATTTAAATGTATTAGTCCTGTAAGTAGTTAGAGCTAAGTTCACATACTGGTCCACCCACACCCTGACTATGTGGATCTTTTTTCTAATCTGTGCCTCAATTTTCTCATCTGAAAAAATAATGAATAACATACCAATTGGCCAAGAGATTCATAAGCTTTGAAGTGAGACAAGAGTGTGAACAGTTGTTACTAGACAACTAGCTGCTATTAGAGCTAGTGTGTAACAGATAGAAGAGCAGCATTTTGAGAGCAAAAGCAGTAGATTTGACTGGTGGGGTTGGAAGGTTGTCTCCAGCACTTAAGGCCTGTGTAACTTTGGACAACATATTCAAGTTTTCTATCCCTCAGTGACCTCTCTTTGAAAGGGAATTATAAGAGTACCTACCTCATAAAGTTGGTATGATAATTAAATAAGTAAAAGTACTTAGAAATGAGGCTGCCCCTCTTAGTTATAAATAACAGGGATTATCAGTTGGATTTTGTTAAATCGTGTGACAACTAATTGATTTACAGAAAAAAAGAATTTGCTGCTTTTCCAAAGTATATGCAAAACCTCTGACTTGGACCTCTTACCAGAGCCTCAAAATTCTAAAGCCTACTTCCTACCAGACATTTCTATTCCAATTATAGCTGAGATGCTCCAACTTGTCTTACATTTAAGATCTGTATTTCTCCTAGAGATTTCTCCCATAATGTAATGCCATCTAGCCAGATACCCAAGCTAAAACTCAGAACTGGAGATAACAATGAAGATAACACTACTGGCTTCTAGTGATCAGAACTTAGTTTAATGGATAAGATGAATATTTAACAAATAATCAAAGGCATTTCTCACTTAATTGTAAGTTATTATAGGTGCTATGGAGGAAAAGCACACAATGCAAAGAGAATATATAAAAAGTGGCAAAACATTTAGAAACTTGAGGGCTTACTTAGGCCAAAGGGATTTAATGAGTGGCAGAGTCTGGAATGAAACAAAAGTCTTCTGAGCTCTTGAATTGGAGAGCTTTACCCCAGGCAGCCTTTTCTTGTCCAAACCAAGGCATGTCTTTACCAACTGAAGAGACTAGTGGCAGGAGGTCTCCTGGAAAAAAACAAACAAACATGTTCTCATATTTGCAGTAGCAGCTCAACTCACTTGCTATCCTCAGAACGGAAGGGTGAGTTAATATGGGTCTGGTAGCATTTTGATAGGATGTCACCAGGATTTAGTGATTTTAAGTATCTCTTGAATCCATTCATTTATCTCCAGTCTCATTGCCAAGGTAGCATTATTTCTTATCCAATTATTACTACTGACTCCTCATAGCTCAACATCTTCTCTAAAGAGTCCAATTCTTTCCTGCTATATATATTTTTTAATTAAAATTTGACTATGATCTTCCTTTATCAAAATATTTCAATGGCTTAAGATCAAATCTAAAATCCTTAACCAACTGACATGCCCCTGCACCTGAATTCCTGGCTTTATATCTACCTTTCTCTGTCTCTCTTCTTCACCAGCCCACAGAGTACTGTGTGCCTTCTTCCTCTCACTTTGGACCTTTATATACGAGGTTGCTTCTCCCTGGGAAACTCTTGCCCATGCCCCCTTTAAGCCTTGTCTTGCACACAGCATTTCTTTACAAAGGCCTTTCTTCACAGCCTCTCCTCATGTCTCATCACCCCCACCTCCCGCCCCCCAAATTCTCAATTTTAGTGTGCAAAAGAACCACCCTCAGGAGTTGTCAAAAATGTAACTTTGCCAAGCCCATCCCCAGAGAGATGTGGGGTGATCTAGGCATTTGGCAATTTTTGCTAACAAATATCCCCAAAGGTTACTGACCAGGTGGCTCTCCAACCACACATGGAGAAGCTCTGAGTGATGGTAGATTGACTTGCTGTATGATATACCTTTCTTAACTTCTCTGTGGAACCCTTATGGTATGTTGCTGTTGTTTTTAATTGCTTCTTTTAAGTCTGTAGTCCCTGCTAATCTGTGTGCTATACTGCTAGTGTAGGGTCCTTGTATGTGTATTTATAGCAGAGTGAATGCTCTACACAAATTTGTTGATGATAAGCCCTTTTGTAGAACACAATAATTGACAAAGAGCAATATGTGTAAATCAGGAAAACAGGGGCCTTGAGAATAGACACTGTATCCCACCGCATGTAGGTGCCATGCTTGAAATCCTGGAAGGACCCTGACTTCTGAAATATGGCTAATCTTCTTGTTAAAGATCATTTATTTCAGATGCCTCCACACAGGTCTCTTCTTTCTCCTCCTCCACATGCTCCAGTGACAGGTAAACCTTAATTGAACAGTGAGGTTCCTGCCACCTTCCAGTGGTTCTGCTGATGAGCTGTCAAAATAGAAAGCATCAGGGACAAAGTGCTACCACCAGTCCAGAGACACAGAGGCTCTTGGTGATCTGCAGCTCTGGGTTCTGAGGGGTCAACCTTTGGGGGTGGAGGGAAGTGATGAGGACATGGAATCACTATGCTGAAGGCCTCCCTTCCATTTTCACAGAAGCATTCAACTAGGAAAGGACTGAGAAAGATGCAGAGAGCCTCACACCTGTCTCAGGTTAGCAGAGGCAGCAATTCTTCCAGACCGTACACTGCTCAGCATGCTATGGGAGAATGTTTAAAAAGCCCAGAAGGCATGAATTAAAATCCTGGATGAGCCAATGTATGTGGCAGTGGGTTAGTGTAGAGTTAGAACTATCAAGAATGAAAGTCCCGGAGCCCACCCCTACAGACTGGTCCTTAGCTCTTGGTTTGACACCACCCCCCCCTCCAAATTATATTCTCCATAGACATCTCTGCTAATAATTTTAATGTATATGAACCTCAGACCACACTTGAAATACTGATGTTTTCACTTGGACAAGTTAGGTGCTCTCTGAGCCTCAGTTTCTTCAACTGCAAAATGGATCTAAAAACACTGACCCACATTGTTGTTCGGAAGAAGGTGAATTTTGTGAACGCTATAAAGTACTATAAGTATATAGAGATTATGTTACCAGAATTGTTGATATGAATGTTAATAATTATTCCCAGAAAATACATGAATTGTAATAGATGCTTTTTAAGTAAAATAATATAACTCAAAGGAATAGCTTAGAAAATTGCAATTTAAAGATCTACTTGATTTATGAGGAACAGGACATATCTGTCTTGATTTATATTCAGTCCCCAGTGCCTGACAGCAAGTAGATACTAAGAAATACAGTTAAACTGCAAAAGGAAATGCTAGCTCTTTGCTAAGTATCACATGACTTACTAATCCTCAGCTGCCACCTGAGGTGTGCTCACTTTCACTCCCACCAGCAGAACCAGTCCTGAATGCGCAAAGCATCGGGGACCTCCAGGAACTCTGACTTGACCAACACAGTTCTCGCTTTACTGAGCAGCAGCCTCCCACTCAGTACTGTCCTGGGCTTGTGGCCTCACCTGTGTTCTGCATTGTGTCTTCTGAAAACACAAACATGATAGAGCCACACTTTGGGACAGAGGAGGATTTGCTTGAATAGTGTCTCCTTGCACATGTCTTGCTTCTTCAAAGAAAGACACAGTGAGGTCAGTGAGGTCCCTAGCTGTGTTGTACAGATAATGTCCTTAAATCCCCTGAGGTTATCAGTTTCCCTGCCCCCAGGCCACGCTCCTATACTTACCCGTATTCTGGCACTTAATTACTCCACAGCAGAGAGAGAAGTTCACAACCCTGCTTTGTGTTCAATAAAAGGCAGCCTGCCAGGTGGAAAACACAGAGAAAGAACAGGTGAGCAGTTTCACTTCTCAGGGGCACAGAAAGGAGACCTGCTGACTACAGCAAGGGTGGCTAAATCTCCATGGCAACTGGGAAGCTGAACACTTGGGCACCATCACCCACTCCATACCCACAGCCTTCATGAAGACAAAGGACACACGTATCCCTCCTGAAGGCATTGATATCAATGCCAGGAGTGCCTTGTCAACAAATTGCCTAAATGTGGGATCTATCCTAGAGTTTTGTTATTCTTTAAAATTATAAGGAATCAATTAAGCTGCAGGTAATTCTTTTGTAAGAAAGAGTAATCTTTTCCTTTTTTCAACTCTATAGAACTACTGTTTATATTTATTTATTATTTGATAAATATTTCATGAATATAAAATGAATAAGAAACATTTTATCCTCAAGGGCTAATAGTCTAGAAGGAAAATAGGACATGAACAGAAATTATAATTCAAAAGAAGAGTGTGTGCCCTGAAAATGGTTCTGTAGACACTCCTCATGCGTAGATTAATATTCATTATTTCAACAATTCCAAAGTTATTGCAATGGCCCAGGGCATGATTGACTCCAAGGTGACTGAATTCCCTGTGGGGTAAGGCCAGGATGTGGGAATGAATCACATCACTGGTAAATGAACCAAACAGACTTCTCTCCACCTCAGCATGGCTTTGTTGTTTTCAGTTCACTGGCATATATGTAGCAACTATCAATAAGCACCTAAAGTGTTGAAAAATAAAGTGATATAATGACATTCTTAAAGATCTTACGGACTCTTATAAATGTTAAGGATTAAGGGCATTAGAATTTTAGGAAAGATACCATCTTTGGTAAAGAAGGTATGTGTTTTGAGAGGTGCTTTATGGATAAATGGCATTGAAATTGGCTTGGAATGGTTTGGGCATATTACATGGTAAAGGAAAGAGTTTTCCTATTGTGAGGAAGGGCATTAAATATAAGAAGACTGATACTTTTCTTTCTCTGACTAGCTTATTTTGCTTAGCATAATGCTCTCCAGGTCCATCGATGCTGTTGCAAATGGTAAAAGCTCTTTCTTTTTTATAGTAGTATAGTATTCCATTGTGTAGATGTACCACAGATTTTTTAGTCCAATCATTGGCTGATGGGCCTTTAGGCTGTTTCTAAATCTTAGCATCACATGATCTCACTCATTTGTGGAATATCATGAACATCATAATGACTATCCTCTAATTCAGTAGTCGGCAAACTCATTAGTCAATAGAGCCAAATATCAATAGTACAACAATTAAAATTTATTTTAAGAGCCAAATTTTTTAAACTTAAACTTCTTCTAACGCCACTTCTTCAAAATAGATTCACCCAGAATGTGGTATTTTGTAGAAGAGCCACACTCAAGGTGCCAAAGAGCCAAAGTTTGCCAACCACGGCTCTAATTGATAGAGTTGTTTCTCATAGGTCAATAGGTTAACAATTCTGATATTGTTATACATGTAAACTGAAACCCAATAATTAAGTAAATGGATGGTGGATATCCATGTTTTTCCCTGTAGGAGTTTATAGATAAGCAAGGGGAGGAAGTGAGAATGACCCATGTGGTGATGGATTAGGGTTGAAGACATCAGTCTGAACTAATTAATATTTAAATTAATATCGATAGATATATGCAGAAATATTTGTAAATCTATGTACACTAATCACTGTTTAATAAACATCTACAGATTTCCTTGTTCTATCACCTGAGAGGAAAGAACAGTTTCTTGAGAAGAAATAGGTGAGGAGGAGAAAGGGGAGGTTGGCTTGAAGAACAGATGTAGGCATTACCAAGCCTTAGTCTTCCTTTGAAGCTAACCTCTGCACTCTGAGCCCAGCTCAGCCAGAACTGTTCCTCTGCATGTTCCTTCAAACTTTGCCTACAGGAAGTGGGTGCCATCTCTCAGGCTAACTGGAAGCAGCATGGAAAAATCTTGTTTGCATAGTGTCAGCAGATGCAATGCCCAGCACTTAGCAATTCCCAATTGCTTGAAAATGCGGCTGAGAAAACACATGATCAATGTGATTCCTGAGGGTTATTCGGGGCCATCAACAAGTTATTCTGCACAACTCCAATTTTGTTTAATGAGAGTTTTTCTGAAGGCCCTTAGAACATGATCTTTTATTATGTAGATAATCAGCAGAGCCTGCTCATCCCTTAATGCGAGCAACTGAGATGGAGGGCTGTAACAGCTGAGATAAAATCATAGCTGTGCTGTGTAGCCCATTAGCTGGGTAGAAACTGCATCCTGAGGTCATAAGTAGTTATTAGCTAGTTAATGACAACTGCAGTCTAATCATTACATTTACATTTGATGAATAGGGATGAGGCCTGCTTTGCCTTTTCAGCTCTCAAACTATTTACTATAGTGTTTTAATATCCTGGGTGGTAAAATTTGCAAAATTGAAAAGACCCATCATTCCCCCTACCTTGAAAAAACATAGTAAATAAATATAAATGAGAAAACTACGTAGTTTTCTCAGACTATTCGGCCTTACAGTAACATCTGTCATCTGTATAGTATTCCTAGGGTGCTTCAGTCTCATTGGATGTGGGATTGAACTGGAACCAATGTGCTCTATATGCAGTCCTGTGACCCCAAGTGAGTCATTTAGCATTTCCAAGATTCAGTTCCTCACCTGTTACATGAGATTGCCCAGCTCTTTCTTACGGATCTTCCTGCTATGGCCCCAAGACTATATACTCTGAATGACAATAACAAATTAACACTTACCCTTGGTATGTTCTCTCCGGGGCTGCTTTTGAAAACAAACATTTCATGCATTGTCCTATTTTCCCAAATGGTCCTTGAAATTGAGAAATGTAAAATACTTGTTAAATTCAGCAATAACCCTTTTTCTCCTGTTGTAGACACAAATTAACCCACACTATATTGTTTTTGGTGGATTTAACCCCAAGGATATGCATTTTGAGCCTGTTTTCCTGTTTGTTTAACTAAGGGCTTCTGCCTTAATTGGACCTATTTGGACTAGAACATAATATTTGCTCGGGCAGGCTTCCTGCTCAGTATAGAAAACAAAACGTGATCCACAAATATTGAAAGGTACACATGTTCAGAAGTCTCAGGTTTAGAAAGAAATTAGGTCTGAAAGCATTAGTGTCAGGAGTGGAAAGTTAAGCATTTAGTAATAGTGAACTTGCAAATTCTGAGAAAGCCCATGTGAGTCAAGTTCATTTCCCTGCAGGTCAGGAAGCTGTAGTTGTATAGGTAAGGAGAGCTAAGCATCAGAGGGCAAACTTAGACATACTGCAGTCTCTCTGAGCTCCTCTGGACCTGTCAGCACCCACCTTCCAAGGTGGGTGTATGTGATGATAACACAGGGAAAGCACTGTGCAGAGCAGAGCCCCTGGCAGGTAGTACTTCACCAAGTACCCCTGGCACATAGTACTTTACCAAGTACTAGCGTCTTTGTGAGCAACGGTGGTGGGTGTCAGCATTGTGCAGAAAAATACCACCACCACCAGATTTGGGATCACAAAACCCCTGCTCTGAGTCTTGTCAATTACTGCGTGGAATTGGGTTAGTGACTATGTTTGTGAACACCATTTTTAACTGAAAAATGGATTTCAGAAGCATACTCATTTTAGTGTTAACTTCCTTGGACAGTGTAGAACCTGAAATGAAATAAGAATGAAGGTGCTTTGTAAGCTGTAAGCACTCTGAAAGTGTTCTTGCTTTGTCCTCAAGCATATGCCCCACAGCCTTGGCTCCTTCTGAGTGAGCGTTTCCCATGCCTCCTTCCAGGAAGGCTGCCACTGCCCGGGCCCCCAGAACTTCACCTGAAATGACTGAGTGAAAGTGCCCAGCGATTTGCTTGGGGGACCACACTCAGAGTTGTATTCAGAAGGCATAGAAATCTAATCAGATTTTCTGACTCATGAGACTGAGCAGCACCAAATGTGATTTGTCTGAGCATCTCTCTGGAGCGGCTGATAGGCCAGTGGTGCGATGATGTCAGCCTGGTGGCAAGAGCAGTTGGGGGTGGTCAGGTGGAGCACAGTAGAGAGCAGTCCATGGGAAACTCGGGAGCCACGTTCATGGTGGCCAGCTGACTGCTTTCCAGCTGTCTGGGCTGTGTGTTTTCACCTCTGAAAAGGGACTCATTCTGGAGGAATGGCCAGCAGCTGGCTGTGTTAGTGGGACAGAATAGTATTTAAATCCTTTTATGCAGTAAGGATGCAGGAGATAAAAATGTAATATACATTTCAGCGGGTAATCTAATTCATTCCAAAACTGGCGCCTCTTGCCACCTTAGTAAATGGAGAGCCATTATCTGCTCCAGGAGAAGGAAGGAGGTTGGCAGATGTAAAATGCTTTGTCAGGTGTGCGATTTGCAGGAACCGCTGCTCCAGAGTGATAGCAGGTTTCTTTCCATATTAGTTTATGTGTGGAAATAAAGTTCCAAAGCTTGGCCTGAACCCCACGGGTACTTTCAAATCAGTGGCTGCTACCCAACTTAAAGTTATATCACAAGAAAGAGTACCTTCCTAAGCCCAATGCTTTTTGTTTCTAAACTGCCCTTTTTTTACTTTTAAGAACAGGAGTTCCTTTCAAAAGCAGTTTTGTATTGTGGGTTGGAATAATGAGCTAGCTCATTTTACAACCAACCCACTTACAAGAGTGAGCGTGCCATGCTGAGGTTTGGCACATTCCTTTTTATTCAGTCATGCCACAGAGAGGCCAGGAGTTCTACTGAGGTATTCAGGAGCCACTGTACAGCAGGAGGAGAAAGAGAAAGGTCACATAGGAGGGGCAGCCTCTCGCTCCCAACCAGACCCAGCCCCCACTGCAATCATAGCAGCTCAACTTTTGTTGTTCACTGTATTGTGGCTCCTCACAAGATTTTTGTTTTGTTTTGTTATTGTCAAAAGAGGGTTTAGATGAAGAAAAAAAATATTAAATTTATTGGGATATGAAGAAAAAAATTATTAAATTTATTGGGATGACATTGGTTAATAAATTTACATAGGTTTCGAGTGTACAGTTAATCTATATATAGCAATAGCAATGTATGTTTATCATCCAAAGTCATTTCAAACTTATCTGTTTTTAGCCTAACATAGGGTCAGTTCTAGAGAATGTTCCAGGTATATTTGAAAGGCATCAACTTATTCTGTTGTTAGATGGAATGTTCTATAGATATCTTATATGTCCAGTTTTTTGTTCAAATTTTTTATCTCCTTATTGATCTTCTGTCTTGTTTTATCTATTTCTTAAATTGGAATATTAAAGTCTACAACTATTATTGTTGAATTTTATAGCCTTCCCTGTATATTTGGTAAAAAAAATTTTTTTTAAAAAATATATTTTATTGATTTTGTACAGAGAGGAAGGGAGAGAGATAGAGAGTTAGAAACATTGCTGAGAGAGAGTCTGCCTCTTGCACACCCCCCACTGGGGACATGCCCGCAACCAAGGTACATGCCCTTGACCGGAATCGAACCCGGGACCCTTCAGTCCCCAAGCCGACGCTCTATCCATTGAGCCAAACCGGTCCCGGCTTAAATTGGAATATTAAAGTCTACAACTATTATTGTTGAATTTTATAGCCTTCCCTGTATATTTGGTAAAAAATTTTTATATCATAAAATACTAGAGGCCCAGTGCATGAAATCCATACACTGGTAGGGTCCCTAGGCCTTGCCAGTGAACAGGGCTGATAGGGGCCTTCCTTTGTTCCATGCCACCCCTTGCTGGTCAGCGCATGTCATAGTGAGCAGTTCAACTCACAGTCAGTCAAACTTCCAAGGAGACACTTTGCACATTAGCCTTTTATTATATAGAATTGTTCTTCATTTCTAGTAACAGTTTTTGTCGTAAAGTCTGTTTTGCCTGATATTAGTATAGTTACCCAAGCTCTCTTTTAGTCGCTGTTTGCATAGTTTCTTTTAATATTCTTTTACTTTTGGCCTATATGGGTGATAATCTTAAATCTGATAGATGACGTTCAGTGGGATTGAGGTTCCTTTCAAACCATTTTGCTAATCTTGCCTCTTAACTTGAGAATTTAAGAAATTCAAATTTAATGGGTTACAGATAAGGTAGAATTTACATGTTATTTTTCTATATAATATTTATAGGTATCAGGTCTTTTATGTGTCCCTACTTCTCCATTACTGCATTTCAAGTGTTAAATAGGTATTTCTAATGTACACCTCCATCCTCTTATAATTTATTTTACTATATTTTTACGTTATTTTCTTAGGGGTTATAATTATGTCAATTTAAAATAGTTTGCATTGTTCAAATTTTATATCAATACTATACAAAAATTTTTCTCCTATATATCTTCACCCTGTTCTTTCTGCTGCTATTGTCCTATAAAGTAGTTCTGTACAGAACTACACATTGTGCATTCATGTTGACGGGCACACAGTTATTGCTGTATGCAGTTCTTTTCAATCCCTAGGCCTTGCCAGTGAACAGGGCCGATAGGGGCCTTCCTTTGTTCCATGCCACTCCTTGCTGGTCAGCGCATGTCATAGTGAGCAGTTCAACTCACAGTCGGTCAAACTTCCAAGGAGACACTTTGCACATTGGCCTTTTATTATATAGAATTGTGAGGGGGAAAAAGAGCTACAAATATTTATGTATACCCCCCTTGATAATTTATCTATGTAGTTACCTTAGCAGTGTTTTTACTTATGTGGATTAGAGTGACTTTCTAGAGTGCCTTCATTTCAGCCTAAAAGATCTATGTAGTCTTTCTTGTAGGACAGGTGAAGTAAGTGATGAATTCTGTCAGTTTTTGTTCATGTGAAATGTCTACAGTTCTTATTCTTGGAGGATGGTTTCTCTGGATGTGGAATTCGTGTCTTCTTAGCACTTTGAAGCTGTCATCCCACTGCCTTCTCCATGGTTTCTAGTGACAAATCAGCTGTAATTGTTATTGAAGACCCTTTGTACATGATCAGTTTCTTCTCTTTTGCTGCTTTTAAGACTCTCTCTTTCTTAGATGTTTGACAGTTCAGTTATTGTGTCTGAGCTTGTATCTGAGTTTATTCTTCTAAGAGTTTATTGAACTTCTTAGATATACTTTTTTGTAGCATTTTTTCAACTATATCCAATGTCTTGGCTTCTTCAAGGACAGTCTTTGTTGAATACTTTATCTTCAACATAATATACAGGCTATAGTTTTTGTGTTTCTGTCTCATGCTTATTTTTTTTCTTCCTCCTCCTTTCAAGTTAGACATTTAAAATAAATGTGGAAACTCTGGAAATCAGATATTCTCCCTTCCCAGAGTTTGTTATTTATTTAGTGACTTTTTGAAATTAATTCTTTGTTGTGTGGGCACTGCAGCCTCTGCTCACTTTGATTAAATGATTGGATAGAGATTTCCTTAAATTCTTGTACATGATAAATCTCTGAGCTGTTGCTGAGGAGCTCTGTGTACATGTTTGGGCACCTTTAATGCTCTCCCAGGCAGGTGACCATCCTCACTTCACCTCCTGTTCCTGCTACTGGGCCTTCCCAGGTGTTTGAGTGTCTGTATAACCCTGCGCATGTGCATGGCTTTCTGAATTCTGCAGAATACATCAGCACTTTGCAAAGCCCCCTTTGGACATATTCCCTAAATTTCCTTTTAATTAAGCTTTTTGCTTAGCCTATTATTTGCCTCAACTCTTATTATTACTGCCTCAAATACTGAGCTCCGTTTATATCAAATAAAGATCGCCTTGTTAGTAGGGTCTCTCAGGAAATCACCAAATAGATCAAACAATGATAAATTCTCTATTAATGGGGTTTTGAAAGAGCTCCAATATCACCATTTCCCTCCAGCGGCTGCCAGTTTTCACCATGATTGCAAGCTGTGGGTTTTGAAGGCTACTGTGGTGCCAATAGGGCAAGTGAAATGCTATAATGCTCACTTTTCTTACCTAGATTCAGCTGTTGTTTTAAAATAAGCATTCCTATAGTTTCTGTGCTACTTAACTTTTTCAGAACTTTAGAAATTAGATTCTGACCAATTTGCTATTTCTATAGAGGAGGAGATTTTTAGACATCTTTTCTCTGCCATTTTTGATGATGTCCTTTGTCAATGTACTGCTTCTCTGGTACTGGTGAAATTGGGTGTGCCCACAATGATAATGCAAAGTACACTCTACTAAGAGCAGGGACTATAGGTCACTGTGGGATCCACAGGATGACAAAGTCAGCTTACAAAATGAAATAAGCCAGCCAAGTCGGCCCTTCAGGTGTGTCATCTGTGGAGCTCGGTGATGCTCTAGTGCAGTTAGTTCTCAACCTTTTTAATGCCACAACCCTTTAATACAGTTCCTCATGTTGTGGTGACGCCTCTATAGTAGCGGTTCTCAGCCTGTGGGTCATGACCTGAGAATCACTAGCACGGTCGCCTAAGACCATCAAAAAACACAGATATTTACATTATGATTCATAAAAATAGCAAAATTATAGTTATGAAGTATCAAGGAAAATAATTTCATGGTTGGGGTCACCACCACATGAGGAACTCTATTAAAGGGTTGCGGCATTAAAAGTGTTGAGAACTGTTGGTCTAGTGTGTCTGAAGCAGGCTTCCGGGTATTTTGGTTCTGCAGCCTTTTAAGAGGGGCTCCAGTTCAGGCCAAGATCAGCCATCAGTTGTGCTCTGCTTGAGACCTCCTGGTGGGAGCTGCATAGTAATCTGTGGTGGGTTGCTAATTGGAGATGCTGTGTTATGAACCATGACTAGTTGCCACTAGTACCAGACTTGGGACCCCTTGGTGAGCACTTTGATATGAGCTGAGTTCAACCACCACTTGTGCTGCTGGACTCATAGCTGCTCACTTGAAGTTGGGTTCCAAGCTGACATTGGCTACAGCTATGCCAGGCTTGGGGCCACCTGATGGAGTGACAATAGAAGCTGAGACTGTTCAAGGCAGGTTTGGTTTCCATTTAGCCAGAGGCACATGGCATGCTGAAGCCAGTCCCTTCTTGGTTGGGGTTTGTGGACCTTTGAAAGTCTGCAGCATGAGCTGCGGGGGTGCTTGCATAGTTTTAAAAGCCACTTAAAAAGGTTCAGTGGGGCACCTGAGTTGGGTAGAGTGAATGGTGTTACCCAGGTTACTGAATAGCTAAGATCTGATGCCAGCAGAGTGGGAGGAGCATTTAACAAAGGAGCAATGGTGCCTGCCAGCATTTCCATCTCAGGAGAGGGCTGCCCCTGCAGTCCTCATCCTGGATCCCAGAGGGGCTGAGTTTTTGAGCAAGTGAGTCTGTGCACAGGCCCCTAAAGAGAAATACCTGGGACTCCTGCAGCCTTCCATCTCATTTGGATGCAATCCCCACTTGTTTTCACAGCCAGATGGTATGTGGACACCTCTTCCCAGCACTGGTGCCCTCGACTAAGGAATCCAGTGTGGAGCTACACTCCTCAGTGGGAACCTCTGCTGCCAAGATATCCCTCTGATTCTTAATTGCCACAACATTTTTAATGTTGATGTGTTTGTAGGAGGTGGTGATCACAGGGGTTACTCTGCCATCTTGACCAGAAGTCCACATTTCTTGACGTTGAATGAGTCTGTGGGCTCAGTTAGATGATGGCAGGAACTGAGGTAATCAGAGTTACATGGGTATTAGGGTCGGAAAATGGGTTCCCAGTACCTTCTGGGAGAATATAATATATTTCAATTCCTATGTCTGGACTTAGCACAAGACACAAGAACAATATCTTCACTGACCATCACCTAGCTATGAGGTCTCCTTTCTCTGAACTGGACTTACAATCAGCATTTCTTTTGTGTATTCTTTGATTTTCTTTTATGTATTCTTTGAATGTGAGATCAGAGTTCTTCAACTAAATACCAAACTCTGGCATGCAGAGAGCAGCCTTAACTATGCAATTTCTTACAATTATTGACACCTCACCACCTAGTCCAGCAGGTCTCAACCTCTTCCACTATAACACATGCTATCCCAGTGACAGTGTCCCATGGGTATCTCAGGTCTTGATGAGGCCTCAAAAATTAATAACTGATCACACCTTGTAAGTACTACAGTAATCAGCACAATTACTACTGATGCACCAGCCATCATTCCCCACCTAAGGTGGTTATGGCATAGGTGCTGTCCAGTAAGGGTAATTCTCAACATCCTAACATCCTACCCTGTTTCCCCGAAAATAAGACAGTGTCTTAGATTAACTTTTTCTCCCAAAGTTGTGCTAGGTCTTATTTTCAGGGGATATCTTATCTTTCCATGTGCTAGGTCTTATTTTAGGGGAAACACAGTAGCTCTAACTTTCTCATCCTGTTTAGAAAACATATCAGAGTATGAGTGGCATTATTTCAGTGATTACCTTGCATTCATATTAATCATTTACTTAAATCATTTTTAAATGTCAGTACTTTGCAATGAGGAAAAATTTTTCAAAAGCCCATCTCACAATTGTTCGAAAACATCAGTGCCTTAATCATGCATTTAATGCTCCCATGGTGGAAAGGTTGAGGAGATAGATCAGAGTGTCTACAGATGATGTTTACATTGATGACCTGTTATGCTTGTTATCAGTAACCTGACGTTTTTGATAGTGATTTGAGTGCATTTCTTTTTCCCTGGAAGACTTTTATTCTATTACAGTCACTATGCAAATACATTGGGTTTGTATTCTGGCTTAAACACTTGGTAGTGTGTTATTTTTATAGTTTGGCAAATGAGTTAATTTCTCTGTCCTCAGTTTTCACATCTTTAAAAATAGTCTAATTATTCTGTATATATCATAGGCTTATTTTAAGGATTAAATTAATGTCACATGCTTACACAGTGTTATAAATCCATTATATATCTCAATAATATTGGAACCAAAAAGTCAAAGAGATGCACTTATCCTAGTAATGAATAAGTGCTCAATAAATCTTCATTGCTAGTATAAATATCACTATACTCACAGGTCATTTTATGATGCAGATGTTTTTCTTTTTTCATATAATGTCATTGAGATGTATTTCATAGGCTATAGCAGTGGTTGGCAAACTCATTAGTCAACAGAGCCAAATATCAACAGTACAATGATTGAAATTTCTTTTGAGAGCCAAATTTTTAAAACTTCTTCTAATGCCACATCTTCAAAATAGACTCACCCAGGCCGTGGTATTTTGTGGAAGAGCCACACTCAAGGGGCCAAAAAGCCACACGTGGCTCGCGAGCCACAGTTTGCTAATCACAGGGCTATAGCATACATTTTAAGTTGCTTTTATTTGGAAATGGAAGATTTTTCACAGAATCAGCCATACCATCTCTTTGATTTTTTGGTTTCAATATTATTGAGATATATAATAGGCTTATAACACTGTGTAAGTTTAAAATGTACAAAAGGATCATTTGATTCATGTATGTATTGTGAAATGTTTACCACCATAAGGTTTGTGAACACAATCTGTACTTCAAGTAATTACCATTTTGTTGTTGCTATGGTGAGAAAATTAAGGCTCTACTCTCATAGCAACTCCCCTGGGTACCATACAGTACCAGTAACTATAGGCATATGGTGTCCCTTAAGTCCCCAGAACTCATTCATCCTATAACTGAAGTTTTCCCTCTTTGACCATAATCTTTGATTTCTCTTGATGAACAGAAATGTGATTGTTAACTTTATCCTCATTATCACTGTTACAATTAATACCACTTATTGGGTGCTGGTCTAGGCACTTTGTACATATTAACTTGTTGAATCACCCTCTCAGGCAGTAATATTATTACCTCCTTTTTTGCAGATGAGAAAGAAAAAATGAGGCACAAGCTATTGTAGAAACTTAATCAAACGGCTAGTAAGTGCCAAAGGTAGGATTCTCCATACTCACTCTTCTGGCTTCAGCAATGCAAACATAACCTCTGTACTCTATGCATCTCACAAGTAAACACAAACATTATAACTTACAGGGTTACACCTACAGGGAGCACACAACCCACTTTGAAGATGAATCTGCAACTGTGATGTCATTTCCACCAATCTCTGGTGACAAACAACTATGAAGATTCAGTCACCCAACAAATGTCACTTAGTGTTTCCAGCACTGGCCTAAGCTCTGGGATTTAGCAGTGAAGGAAGCGGACAAAACCTCTGCTTTCAAGGAACTTGCATCTTATACTCATTTAGGAGAGCAGGCAGAATGCCAAGTGCATAAATAAATGATGTGTTATGGTAATGGACAACCAGTGACATGGAGAAAATAACTCGGGGAATAAATTTTGTATGGATATGTGGGCGGTCAGTTTTAAATAGTTAGAAGGCATCACTGAGATGGAACCATGTGAGCAAAGACCTAAAGGAGGAAATGGGAAACAACCATATGGATATCCAGAGAAAGAGGATGGTGTGCAGAGAGAATAGCAATGAGACCTAGCAAGGAAGCTATTACATCTCAGAGTGATTCAGAGATGAGACCAGAGATTTGGAGGGGGAATGGGACATGTCATGAAGACCTTTGCAAGGGACTTCTTGTTTTCTGAGTTAGATGGGAAGCCATCAAAGGATTTTAAGCAGAGTGACAGGATCTGACTGGCAAATGTTCAAGTATCATATGACAGGTGTATTGAGACTGAGATGCAGGCAGGCATGTAGGAGGCAATTGTAGTAATTTAGGTAAAAATCTACTGACATTGCTAATGGTAGGATCAGCACTGGTGATAAGTGGAAGAGTGTAAATATACACTGAAGATGGAGCCAATAGAATTCTGGAAAGAGTAGAGGTGGAGTATGGGAGAAATAAAGAAGTCAAAGATGACTTCATGGTTTTGGCTTGAGCAGCTGGAAGGATGGAGTTGCCATCAACTGAGATGTAAATAATTGCAGATTTGGCAAAGATTTGGGGGGGGGGGCAAGGGAGATGTCAGTAGAATGGCTATTCAGCACTCTATATTTATCTATAATATGCTGAAGGAATAAATTATTGAATCATCTCTAGAAGGGAGTGAGCATAGACAGAAAAGAGAAGTCACCTAGGAATAAGTTTCCAAGACTTCATAAAAATTCAGGGAATTGAAGAGAAACCAGCCAATGATAATGTGAAGGAATGGACAGAAAATAAGGAAGAACACCAGGAGAGTACATTCCTGGCAGCAAAATGTAGAAAATGTTGCAAGAAAGGGGGAGTAATAGTTATCAAATGCTGCAATGTACAGGTGACCATTAGAGGAACAGGGTCTGGAGTGGTGGTATAAAAGCTTCATCAGGATTGGTTCGAGAGAGAATTTGAGAAGAGAAATTGGAGACAAGAATCATTAACAAGTCTCTTGAATAGTTTTGCTATAAAGAAGAGCAGGAAAATGAAGTCAGCAGAAGTTCTTCAAGGTGGGGGAAGCCAGTATTGTGCAAGCCAGAATGGTGGGAAAGATCCAACAGCAAAAGGGAGATAATGTTTCAAAAGGGAATGGGGCCTGGTGCACAGTTAAAGGTGTTGGTTTTTTGTGGAAGTACAGAGGACTTATTTCAGGGGCAGAGATCTGGGGTCAAATCTCAGCCCAGACATGTCCTCACTAGGGATCTTTGTGGTGCCTGAAAAATATTCAGCACAGGACTCCATTAGCTGATTTTATGAGACAAAATGAAGCTTAACAGTTTTGCTCACAACAAAAGAGAAAGTTTGAGCAGCTGACTTCCCGAATTGGATTAATTGACTACAGCATGATTGTCTAAACCTTGAGTTAATACGCCTCCCACTGCCATATTTTCCTGGGGCACTATCAGATTTGTGCATTTTGCACACACTCCGCCTCATCCATGACATGGACTGCCCAGGAAAGTAATTATTCCAACAAACTAAGCTGCAGGAAAAGATAAACTGCTTAGAGGATTAAAGCTGCATATTTTATATAACCCGATGGCACGCACATCCTGGTTCTGCTTGTTGCATTGTCTCAGCCATCTCTCCAGGACATCTAGTGCCATAGCTTTCCCATCAGCATCTTCCTGTCTCTGGTGGGAAATAGACGTGGAGAACATCTCCTCTGGCACCACGGTCCCCTGTCTCTAGGAGATGAGCTACGGGATACCCACCTCTCACAAAGACACGGGGGCTGTGTCAGTTTAATAGACTGGAAAAATAATTGAGAGAGAAAAGCGACAATTCTTCCCTCCCTCTGGGGAAAGGAAAGATGGGGTTTCATTAAGGGCTCCAGGGCCTAGGAGCAGGTGGCTGTTATTCCCAAGGCTTTCTTGTTGGCAACCTTTTTGTACTGAGGTTAATAAAAGAGGCAAGTAGTGTCAGGAGCCTTGGCCATGGGAGTGGCCTTTCTAGCTTAGCAGAAACTGGCAGTTGTGTGAAGGAAAAGTGTGCTGATTAGATTGTCTAGATCAGTGGTTGGCAAACTCATTAGTCAACAGAGCCAAATATCAACAGTACCATGATTGAAATTTCTTTTGAGAGACAAATTTTTAAACTTAAACTCCTACTAATGCCACTTCTTCAAAATAGACTCGCCCAGGCCATGGTATTTTGGCCCCTTGAGTGTGGCTCTTTCACAAAGAGCCACATGTGGATCCTGAGCCGCAGTTTGCCGACCACAGGTCTAGATGGTTGTCAGACAAAAGGAGTAAAGGGACCTAAATGAGGCAGAAGAGATAGGAGGAAGAAGGGATGGAATCAGTAAGTTAGCCACAAACGTCTCCAAAGATCCTGATGAAAATGACACACAGTCCCCAGATCAAGAATGAGCAGGTTTTCACCTTCCTGGAGGCTGGGAATGGACAAGGCACCTTGGAATCAGTCCTAGGATTCTCACCTAACTCGTGAAGTATTTTGCTCCTGGGCATTAGCAACACCTGAAGCATAGATTCACATGTTTACTCTTCACCTTTCTTTTGACTTGAGTTTGTTCTATTTCCTCCTTTGCTTCTTATTTCATTTCAGCACTAACAATGACAGGCACACAGCAGGTACTCGATAAATATAGGCTGCATGCTAATGTCCTGACACAAACTCAGTAATTTTGTGATAAAAACCAATACCTGCAAAAGCCCCCACCTCCATTATGAGTTCACATATGCATTCCCTGCAATCTAGACTGGAAATCTCCATGAGTCTAGTCTCCGTGAGGACAGGGTATCTGCACCTCCATACTCAACACAGCCTTGCACACCAAGTGAGTACTGATTGAGCAAGTGGAACATATTAATGTCCTGGATGACAGTGTACAAGAGGATGAATCCAGAAGAGTCTCATTAGATGAGAGTATGTCCACAGACTGTGTCAATGTGCTTGCATTGCCCATGTAGCCGGCATTGTCTGAAAGGCCTACCTCTTTATGCTGGCAGAGCCCCTCCTCACCTGCTCACTTGCATCAGCTCAAACCCACACATTCAACATGCCCAGGTATTCATCACTGAAACAAACTTATAGTCTCATATGGCATGGATAAGGTGACATCCAAGATTACTCCAGATTTGAAAGTTGACTGGAGGGTGATGGTAGAGAGACCAGAGATACTGGCACTAGAAATAGTGTTCCTTGGGCTGCCAGGAAAGCCACAGTTGTCATTTGGAAAAGGGAATGTAGTTGTTTTGTTCCAGAGTTAAGTGGTGGGATTTATAGGAACAAATCTACAGAAATTGAAAGTTGCTTTGTAATATAGTAAAGTCTTTCAAGGAATTGCTCAAAGAAGATCTAGGCGACTTTTAGGAATATCAGAAAGGATTTCAGAGGTAGGAGAATGATTCCTTAAGATCTTTAAAATGCCTTTCTACTGGAAAAGGCAGTATTCAGGAAATAAACACACAAAACTGTGATAGTAAATTATTAGAAATCTATATACACTGAGTAACCAGATTATTATGATTTCTGAATGCATAATAATCTGGCCAGCCAGTGTATACCTTATATAAGAAAAGGCTAATATGCAAATTGTCCCCTCGAGCAATAGTTCAACCAGCAGGCAGGCTGGCCAACCACCATGTCCCCTACCCCTGGCCAGGCTAGCCAGACCCCACCCATGCACAAATTCATGCACCGGGCTCCAATACACACACACTGAGTGGCCAGATTATTATGCATTCAAAGATCATAATAATCTGGCCACTTAGTGTATATAAAAGCCCAGAGACCAAATGGCAGAACCAGAACAACCAGTCAACCAGTCCCTATGATGTGCACTGACCACCAGGGGGAAGATGCTCAATGCAGAAGCTGCCCCCTGGTGGTCAGTATGCTCCCACAGTGGGAGCACTGCCTGGCTAACTAGTATGAGCAGCACTCCTACAGCGGGCAGATCCCTACAGGCCACGGCCCCACCAGTGCATGAGTCCATGCACCAGGCCTCTAGTATTATTATAATTATTTACTAAGTACTTAATATTTTTTAGCCCTTTACAGTAATGAACATCATCCTTGTAACAGCTTTTTGAGGCAGGCACAGTTCTTATACCCATTGTAAAGATGAGGAAAATAAGTTCAGATAACTTCTGCAAGGTCACCTAGGAGGGACTATCAGAGCTGAAATTTCAACCCAAGTAGTTTGACTCCGAGCCTGCATTGTTAGCCACGAGCCTGCATTGTTAGCCACAATCCAAACTGCCACTTCCTGTGAATTAAAAGTCATTCTGCCACTTCCTGTGAATGAAAAGTCATTCCTATGAGCAGTAAAGTTCTTTTAAATTGGAAAATTCAAAAGGCTTTTCTGTGAGTGAATGTTTTAGTTGGGACCTGGAGAGAAGCTTGTTAGTTGTAGAGTGGAGGTCAAAATCTTCTAGAATCAAGAAACATCACATGACCCTGAAAGATGGAGTGTTTGCAAAGAGCCAGAAGGAGATAACTGCCGTGATAGCAAATTAAGGAGAGAAAGGGATTCAAAGTAAGACCAGAGTTCTGAGATGGGTCAGGGGACACTGATCATGCTTAAGGAATTTGGATTATAATCTAGTACAGTGGAAAGATCTAAAACACATGTGTCAAACACAAGGCCCGCGGGCCAAATCCGTCCCGCCAGGCCTTGCAATGTGGCCCGCACCGCGCTGTCATCACTGCACTCCGCTGCGTTTCCATCACAATGACAGTTTATGACTGTTCAGTAAACCATTCGGCCCACGATTTAGGCTGGATTTTAGATTTTGGCCCCTTCTCTGAGTTCGACACCCCTAATCTAAAAAATGGGAAGGATATACCATGCATCCATTTCATAGGTGAGGGGGAAAGGCCGGTGAAGGCAGTACACTTCCCAAGGTCTTGAGAAGGCTGTTGTGAGAGTCCAAAGAAGATTAAGAAATGCACTATTATTCCTGTAAGCTATCATGATCAGGGAGGGGAAAGGGGGTGCAGAGTATTTGTTTCTGCTCATAACCAAGTCAAAGCTGAATAGTTCTACATATAAGTAAGAGTTGGTTACTAAATGGCTGTCAAGATACATCAAAAAGAGTAGTCGAAAGAACAGCATTTGCAAAGACTGAGGAGGCAAAGAACATGAGATGTCATAGACTCCAAGAGGCTGAAATTTCCTAATCAAAGGAGAGAGTGGCACAGAAGAACACTGACGGATTAGCCTTGGGCCAGAGTATGTAGAACCTTATAGGTATTTTCAGACTTTTAAATATAAACCTAAAGGCATTAGAAAACCAAAGGTAAACAAGATCATATATGTGAAAGTGACTGTCTTACTTTGCAAGTCATAAAGCATGAGCAGTTATATTTACATGCCTTACATGATATTTCCCACTAAAAATCAACCTTTTTACACCAGCATAAGTAAAAAGCTATTCTCTTACATAAGCACACCATTGTTCCCACAGGCAACAAAATTAATGATACTTAACTGATGTTGAGTTTTCTATAGTTATGTTTGGCAGAGAAAATAAAAGACTGAGACTTATAGAAAAGAGAGCCCCAAATATAACAGAAAGCCCTATTTATTTGATATAAAACAGCCATTTGACCTAAACCAACCAGAACTATAAGGTGCCACAGAGTTCCTATTGTATAATTTTAAAGCCCTCATTCTTGGTGAGAAGACATGTCACAAGCTATTGATTTACCATTACATACATGGACCTAGGAATGATATTTCTTATCTCCAGCTCAGTTCACTACCAGAGTGGACCAGTGGGAAAGCTTGAGGGTTCTGCCTGGTTTTCAAAGGCCACAGGGAATCAACCCAGGCCAAGCTCTACCAACACATACTGCCTATCCTGCTAACCCATTTTTCTACTAATCCATTTTTTGCTACATCAATCCAAATTGTAGCATCGTATCTACATGTTTCATGTCTGTAGACATCCCAGAGGGATTCCGATGGCATGGTTAATGCCCATACATCCATCGTAGCTCTGTAACAAGTGGCTAAAGCTAGACATAATTTAGGGTCCTGGACCGAGTCCTAACGCATTGTTTAAAGCCAGTATTGTATCCGCGGGCCGGATGGGAATATTGCTTATGACAGTTTAATATGGCTGCAGTATTATAGCAATTCATCTTCAGACATCTGCCCTCTCTTTCCACCTCTCTAAATGCCACAGTGAGATATGTTTATAGGAGCCCTGAGAAAGGCCTAGGGTACAAGAGAAAGAAGAGAAATCAAGCATTTCTATATTACCTCCAAGTTTCAGTAGATGTCAGTTGAACGTAATAATAAATCAACCATCACATGTACATTTCAACATATGCATTGATAGAGCCCCCCTGTCTTCCAATAGGCCAGAGAATATATTCCAAATAGTTTACTTGGGAATTCTGGTCACCCCACCCCACCCCATCTTCTGTCCTCATAGTCTCTCTCTGTTCATGTATGTCTTATGAACTACAGGCCTATATCCCCAGGTCCTTATGGGCCAACACCTGGCACTTCGTTAGAAGATTCTTATATGACTATTTCCTCCATGTGAATGATCTATGAGAACACCCAATTCAGGGACCACTATTTGGTTCTGAATGCAGTAATTTATTCTACCCTGACTCCCAATTAAGGTCAGAACTACTGGAGAACAAACATAGGAGGAAGCCAAAAATATTAGCATTTTCCTGGTAAAGTTGGATAGGAGGAGCCCTTGCATGGGCTCCCAAATGGGATTTCTCACCCCTCAGACATCCCAAATTATATTTAACTGCCTAGACCCATGCCAAGGAGCACAAACATTGCAGGAAGTTCTTTTTCTTATTTCCATAAGAAAGCAGATGATATTCTTTTTGAAGGGAGAAATTCTGAGAGGGAAAGAATAGGAAGTTTCTCTGGAACACATCCCTAAGCTCTTGGCGGGACAGTCCCAATTTTTAATAATTTGTCCCGCAGCGTTTTAACAGTCCCGACTTTTGGAAAGATTCTTTCCAAAAATTGGGACTTTTTAAAATATCTGGACTTTTTAAAAACGCTGTGGAATGGGACTTGGGACAATTTGTTAAAAATTGGGACTGTCCTGCCAAAAGCAGGACATCTGGTCACCTTACCCTAAGTTCCTGTTTTGAAAGCCAGCAGGAATGCAGGGAAATGGAGAAAATGGTCCTCTCCTCCAGCACCAAATGTGCCCCTCAAACTGATCTCAGTTCATGGATTTCTTTGAAAATCATCATCTTTTACCAGGCTAGAAACCTGGAATTTCAACTTCAATCTAATACATACAATAAATTACTGGGCTGCAGAGATTTTTGCCTCAACAATTTTCATCATTGTTTTCTGCTCTTCTAACTCCTTGGCAGTCCTCATACCCTGAACCGTAACCCTGGTCTAGTAGTTCAGGGCATGAGTTCAGAGTCTGGCTCCATCACTTACTAGCCGGTGGGCCTGACCTAGGGAAGTTACATAATGTCTCTGAGTCTCAGTTTCTTTGTCTGAATGAGAAAATAATGGCACTAACTACAGGATTGCAGTGAGAGTTAAAGAAGACACATGTAATGCAAATGAAATCCTTAGAATAGCACCAGGTACCTTGTAAAATCTCAAACATCAGGCATAGTGTAATTACTATCTTTTGAAGTTGAAAAGCAAGTTTGAGGGCAATGACTACAGTAAAATCCAATTTTTATACAATGAACTGGTGTAGACATGCTAATATTTGTTTTCATTTTAGATAAAAGGATGCAGTGATAAATACCTAGGTCTTAGCACTGATTAGCTAAGAGGTACGGCTATGGGAGGGTGGCTGTCATTCACTTTCCCTGACATATCAATGCCCCACACCATGCTTTACACTGAGTATGCACTGCTTGCCAAAGTAAAGGGAGTATCCCATGTCAGTTTCTACATTCATTTAGGTTATTTGTGTTTTTAGAATGATCAGATTCAGAGATTTAGAAGGAATAAATTTTGCCCCCAAAATGAAATCCAAATGTATGAGTAGGTTTATACAAAGCCCTTCCTAATCCAGCATCTGAATTTACTTCACTAATCTCCTCTACTACCAGTTATTCTTCCTGGTCAAATCTTTTCCCTACTTTCCCCCTTTCACCATGCAGGACATCTCTCCCCTTGAGCATTCATTTATATATATATGATTATATATATGATTATATATATATATAAATAAAATTTTGATTATATATATTGATATATATATTGATATATATATTGATATATATATATTGATATATATATATATAAATAAAACTTTGATTTCAGAGAGGAAGGGAGAGAAATGGAGAGATAGAAACATTGATGAGAGAGAATCATTGATTGGCTGCCTCCTGCACACCCCCTACTAGGGTGGGGGGGAATTGAGCCCACAACCCAGGCATGTGCCCTTGGCCAGAATCCAACCTGGGACCCTTTAGTCTACAGGCTGGTGCTCTATCCACTGAGCTAAACTGGCTAGGGCCCCATCATTTTTTATACCATGATGAAATACCACTTCTCCTGCTGTGAATGCCCTTCTCTAATTCTAGTCTGTGCTGTACTCTTTTTCTTATATTACAAGAAAATATTATCATTTGCCAATCTTTTCAGTCTGGATCCTGAGGCCAATAGGCCCAGTTGCCTTACCCATTCTCAGCCAAGGTCCTACAGAAGATTCAGTGCTGTACATGGTGCTTTGAGGTAGAGGCCAGGCCTTTATAGGGTGCACACTTTCCTACTCACATGACCTTTTCCTGCTTAGCGGTGGTCCTGTTTGGAGTCCTGCAGATTAAGTCTGTGATGAATGGTACTAATGGACATGTTAGATTGATCACCTGAATGTATCTGAGATGGTGGATCACCTGAATGTATCTGAGATGGTGCATGACTTCAAGGAAACTCATCCAATTACTTTTCTAAATGTGAGTATACAATAGAATACTATGCTGCTCTAAAAAAGAAGGAATTCTTACCATTTGCAACAGCATGGAGAGCACTAGGCTAAGCAAAATAAACCAGTCAGAGAAAGATAAATATCACATGATCTCACTCATTTGTGGAATATAATGAACAACATAAACTGATGAACAAAAACAGGTCCAGAGCAGAGAAGCATCAATCAGATGGTCAAACCTCAGAGGAAAGGTAGAGGAGTGTCAGGGTAAAGGGGAGAGATCAACCAAAGGACTTATTTGCATTGCATATAAGCCTAACAAATGGATACAGACACCAGGGAGAGGGGCTGAGGATATGAATGTGGGGATAAGGACACATGTGTAATACCTTAATCCAGTAGTTTTCTAATACGTTGTTCTATTATAACCTTTCTAATAGCACAACCCTTTAATACAGTTTCTCATGTTGTGGTGACCCCCAACCATAACATTATTTTTGTTGTGACCCACAAGTTGAGTACCACTGCTGTAGAGCATAAGACCATCGGAAAACACAGATATTTACATTACAATTCATAACAGTAGCAAAATTACAGTTATGAAGTAGCAACAAAAGTAGTTTTATGGTTGGGGTTCACCACAACATGAGGAACTATATTAAAGGGTTGTGGCATTAGAAAGGTTGAGAACCACTGCCTTAATCAATAAAGAAAAATAAATAAATAAATAAATATTATTTTGCTTATGAAGAATCACCAAACTACATATAATCAGTAGCAAGTATGGTTGTTGTAAAAATTTTTGCTTTTTTTCTGGGCAGTCAATGAGGAAGAAGAGAGGGAGAAAGAAGAGTATGTGATATGTTGTGATTAAAGGAGAGAGTATATTGTCAAATTGTAATCTTCTATAAATGCAGAAATAAATTTTGAAAACTTAAAGTTGAATTTGGTCAGATGTCCAATAGCACAGGAGAACATGGTTTAAAAGGAACTATAGTAATATATTTGTAATAGTATTCTACATCATAATATGTAGTAATATGAAATTGATAAATTGGGCTTTATATGGTAATACAATTTGAATGGTTTTATGCAAAGATATGCAATATTTTATAGATAGCACAAATGTCATTTTAATTCTATAATGTGCTAAACTGGTAAATAATGTACCATGAATGATTGAAAACTCATGTATTTTATGTTTGATTCTTGAATCTTTAAAGAGATTGACAAAAAGTAACAGAAGAACCTGAAGCAGAATATTAATGAAGTCCAATATAATGTGTGTGTGTGTTCTTGTTGTTGTTTTGTTTTTTTATGATCAGTGTTATTTGGATCCTATTAAGAATTTTTTGTTAGACCACCCAGATCATGAGGTTGTTCTATTACATATTACTAGAGGTCCAATGCACAAATTCATGCACATGGTTGGGGGTGGAGGGGCATATCCCTCAGCCAGCCTGCATCCTCTCCAATCTGGGATCTTTTGAGGAATGTCTGACTGCACTCTCACAATTCAGGACTGCTGGATCCCAACTGCTTGCCTGCCTCTGCCTGATTGCCCCTAACAGTTTCTGCCTGCCATCCTGATCACCCTTAACCCTAAATGCTCCTAAGCTGACCCAGTTGCCCCTAACTACCATCCAGGCCTAGTCTCCCCCCAACTGCCTGGGTGCCCTCCTCTGCCAGCCTGGTCACCCCAAACTTCCCACAACTGCCTTCCTTTGCAGGCCATCTTGTAGCAGTCATCGTGTGTCCACATGGGGGCAACCATTTTCTCTCTTGGAGTGACGATCAATTTATATATTATTCTTTTATTAGATAGGATTGTGTGGGAACTTGGTTGTTGTATTTCTGATAATTTGGGAGTGACTAGAGACCAAACTGACTTTGTGTGTGTGATGTAAGGTAAGGAATGAGCTGTGTTGTTTAAGGCAATTGTACTGGTACTGTGCATGTGATGTTTTTGTCACTAGAAAGCATGTGCATGAATCAGGTAACTGTCTATACATCTATCCCATATCAACATCTTTCCTTATAATTTCTGGTGCTAGAGAATTAATTTTTGGTGTCTGTAAGCATTCCTCTGGGACTCTTTGGGTATTTTGGAATCAGTGTCAATTTCTATGGAAAAATGCCTGAAATCATTTTTATTGGGATGAAATAGAGAAATGATATTGGTGAAACAGTGGACATTGAATTTATTAGTATGAAGTACCCTTCCTTATGTAGTGTTCTTGTATTTCTCTGAGTAATATTTTGTGGTTTGGATGGGTTTTGTGCATCTGTCAATGATATCTAGGAAGACATGTAATGCTGTAAGGATTCTAATGTGAACAGTTTCAAATATGTATTTGCTAACTGTTGTTTGTGTATGAAAATGAAACTGATTTGCATATCCACCAACCATATTGCAGTCACTGAATTCTGATATATCTAACTATGTAGTTTTCATAGTCTGGTATATGTATGTACATGAATATGCTTACAGATAACTGGCAGATAACAGCATGTTACCTAAAAGTGATGTTAGGGTATAGAAATGGAATGGAAGCAATACTAACAATTACATATGAAAATACAATTAGGAAAGCTATTCCATTTGCAGTTGAGTCCAAAATAATCAAATCCATAGGAATGCAGTTAACAATAAAAAAAAAAACACCTCTATTCTAAAAACTACAAAATATTGCCAACCACAGTTACAAGAGATCTAATTAACTGGAGAGACATGCCAAATTCATGGGTTGTGAAACTGAATATGATGAAGATAATTCTACCCGGATGCTTCTATAGGTTTCATGCAATTCCTACCACACTTCTAGGATGCTTTCTTAGAGGGATGAGGGAAATGAACAAGTGGATCGTAATAGATATATGAAAAGACAAAGGACCTAGAAGAGCCAAAACAATTGTGAAAGAGAACAATACATTGAAAGGCCAACACTACCTAAACTTATTATAAAGGTACTATAATCACAACAGTGCAATAGGTGCTGACATAAGGATAAACATATAGACCCACAGGACAGCCAAAACTCAAGAATCACCCTTACATTATGCTCATGTCAAGGGAAAGTCCTTTCAACAGATGATGCTGGGCTCATTCCATATTCATACATAAACATTGGTCCTTACTTTACACAAGAAACTGAACATGCATCATAGGCAGAAATGTGACAGCTACAAATGTAAAACTTCTGAAACAAAGCATAGCACACATTCTTTGGGACCTCAGAGTACACAGATTTCTTAAACACAACACCAAAAGCTTAGCCAGAGAGAGAGAGAGAGAGAGAGAGAGAGAGAGAGAGAGAGAGAGAGAGAAGATAAACTGGATTTTCTCCAAATAAAAACCTTTATTCTTCCAAGTATTGTATATATAATATCATATCTAATAAAGACTTCTATTCAGAATACATAAAGAATCCTTACAACCCAATAAGAACCTGATTACATTTTTACATGAGCAAACTTTTAGAGTCTAAATTTTATTACAGATAATATATAAATGGCTTGTAAACCCAGGGAAAACTATTCAATATGATTAATCATTAGGGCAATGCAGATGACTCTATAATGCAACCCTTTACCTTTACAAGTATGGCTTTACTAAAAAAAAATTGCCAAGACTAACTGTTGGCAAGGATGTGGAAAATCTAAAACCCCCATAACTTGCTGATGGGAATGTAAAATGGTACAGGCATTGTTATAAATAGAGTTTCTTAAAATGTTCAAGATATACTTGTAATATGACCCTGCCATTTAACTTCTAAGGAGTTGATTCAAATGGGTATCACATGATAAATAGATACATGAAATCCATAGCATGAAATATTACTCATCCAGAAAAACAAAACAAAAAACTGACTCATTCTACACACGGATGAATCTCAACACCATGATGCAAAGCGAGAGAAGCCAGACATGTGACCAAATACTATCCACTTTTATTTTACAATTTTTCCAGAGAAAGCCAATTCAGAGACACAGATTGCTGGTTATCTAGGATCGGAAGTGAGAATAAGAGTTGTGATTCACTGGAAGCAAGTAGAGGAAATTTCTCAAGAGGATAGATATGTTCTGACACTAAATTAGGAAGTTGCTTAACTCTCTAGGTTTACCATAAACATTCAGTGCATACTTTTAATGGTTGCATTTTATGTTATGTAGATGGTACCTCAAGGAAGCTGGGTAAAAAATGCACTGCCAATGCCATACCACATCATATCTACACCTTCAAAATCAGAAAAATTTATTTGAAGTGAGAGAATCAGAATAGTGGTTTCCTGAGAATGTGGTGGAGACTGGGAGTGACGCAAAGACAGTTTCTTGGATGTTCCATCCCTTCACCTGGATGGTGATTGCATAGCTATAGTCACTGGATAAACATTATTCGAATGCTTGACTTAAAATGCATGGGCTGACCTATAAGTGTACTTGAATACATACTTCACAAAATAAAAAGCAAACAGGATACTGACTCAGAGATATCCTATTGGGGTCTACTCCTTAAATTTCCTCATACTATCAGTTCTGCTTTCATAAAGGAATATTCATTGAAAAGACTTATGAACAGTATAGCTTGAAAACACAACAAATCTGGCCAGCTCATTCTCCACACCTTCATGTGCCAGAGAGCAAAAGCTTTCCAAACTCAGTTGGCTGCTAAGTAAAACCTGGGCTTCTCATCTATTACAAAGACTTATATTTCCTCTCTGTTAAGAACTCAAATTCAGAATTCTTGCCTTCTCGGAATACCATGAAATTAATACTGGCACACTCTCCACATGGCATTTTAGACATTCCAGCTCTATGTAGCACTTTGAACTCTCCCTTTCCTCCATAAAGCCATGAAGAGAACATAGGGCTAGTGGTGACAGCAGCCACTGGGGATAAGGGAAGCCATGCCAGACTGTGATTTGCAAGGATGGGTCCCTGTTAGGAGCTCACTTGTGGGGCTGGCCATGCCACACAAGTTTCATGACTTCCCCCAAAGCTGAAGTCATCAGAATGCAGAAAAGGTCAAATGAGATGAAATTTTTGTGATGCTTTCCCATGCATCCAGTGTCATCCAGGGCCACTTCTTGGCATTATTAAAAGTGGCAAATAAACAAGTCAGAAAATGTAACTTGCTTTCTGTTGCATAGCTTTTACAATTGAGGTTATAATGAGTTCCCTGAAAAGTGCCTTAACTGCAAATATTGGTTTTCTCCATTTGGTTTAGAAATGGGTTCTCTAATGATCTGTATTCCAAGCCAGAATTTGATTTGATCCCAGGGGCAGTGTAATTCTGCAGGAGGAGATTAGATAGAAATGCAGAGGTCCTCACCATTATTTCTACCTGACACACCTAAGATGGACAACACACATCGTGGCCATTGACATTATTCCACAGGTTGAGAGGGTGGGGAATGGTGAGAGCATATCTTCCTACAGAACTGGACTGGATGCTTTAGGGGCCAAACATAGTGATTTGAGGTCAAACCCTGCTTTCATGGAAAATTCCAACCAACCCTCCTAGGGCTGCTCCTCATGGAGAACAACTATAGATAACAGCTGACATTCCTCAGACTACATGCCAGCCTTTGTGATAAGCATTAGACTTGTATTTACTCCTAACAAGTCATCAACTCAGAAATTCAATAGAGTTTCATGTCACTCCAGTGCTTAAAACCCTATCATAGAGTATCCTTGCATATAGACTATATTCCTCCTATACCTCTCTATCTACAAGGCCCTGTGTGGTCTGTCCCAGTTTCTTTTTCTCTCTGACTTGGCATGTGCCATTCTTTCTGGGGCTTATGAGTTCAGCCAATCTGGCCCAAAGCTTCTCTCTCATTTCTAATTATCATGAAATAGGATCCTTTGGCTCCTAGTTCAATGATAGCTCTACAGAAAGGCCTTTCCTGACCACCCCCTCTGAAATAGCCTCAAAATGATTAAATCACATGGACCTGGAAACAAAGGGGCAAAGCAACAATTTGAAAGTGGGGATCAAAAGAAGACATCATTGAAAGAGAGTAGAGGCTTCTCTTTACCCCGAGAAAACAATTTTCATTGAAAACTCTCAGGTTCAAGTTGAGGCAAAAACATTCTTCTACCTGCTGAGTTGGGTTTCTTTTTCCACTTAGTCAAGAAAGAACTACAATTAATATAATGAAATAATGCCACATTTTAGAGTGACAGGAAGTTGTGAAGATGAAAACGAAGGACATTTGAGATTTTGGACCTGTCTTTAGGAGAACTTCATTATTTCTCATTACAGTAATTGTTGGTCTAAGCAGGGGTCCTCAAACTTTTTAAAGTGGGGGCCAGATCATGGTCCCTCAGAGAGCTGGAGGGCCGGACTATATGAACTACTAATTCCTACTGTAACACCTCGGCTGCGCTCACTGCCCAAAAAACCTGGCGGGCTGGATCAGACTCCTCTGCGGGCCGCATGTGGCCCGTGGGCCGTAGTTTGAAGACGCCTGTAAGGCAAGCTTTTTTCATCAATGAGACATTGAAAACTGAATAAACATACTGCCTAATACCAAGTGATGGAGGCAAAAAGTACAATTCCCACTTAAAATAGCTATTCCTTTTTGAAATTTCCCAGGAGCACAGGGTTATCCAGCTGTGATAATTGCTAATTACAGTGGGATGGCCAGGCAAGTAGCCAGGCCAGCACCCCAATGTTTCTAAGGGTCAGCCATTGATTAGATTCCCAGTTTTTAATTAAATGTCACTGAATGATTAACTCATTAATCCTCAAGCCTTTCTGGAAGAGGCCCTACCTCAACATAGGAAACTACTGCTCAATAATTCCTCCTCACTTCTTCTCTTTTGCATATAATCCTTTGGGGGAAAGTTTCGTGAGTCATTCTATTTTCCTTTCTTCCCAGCAGCCTTCTTTAGTTTCTTTTTCACTTGCTAATGACTAATGAGTGTGCTCCCTTCTCTACTAAGGTACAGCATGGTTAATGTAATGTTTTCCTCTGCATAGGAAATGTCAGGTGCGAATGTCTAGGACCAGGAAAGCATAATGCACATTGGGGAGTACCTAATTGGGGAGGCAGTAACATCAAACCACATGAGTTCACAACCCTACTGTGCTGATGACCACCTATGTCACATCTTGGTAAAGAGACTTAATCTCTTTGAGTTCCCAATTGATCCCTTACCTATTATACTTGGAAAAGAATACTATTTATTCTCAGAGTTGTTGGAAATTAGATAACATATGAAAAGCGAGTTATCTGCCCCAAGTCTTTTATAGATGTTTTTAGACTCCGCTTAATTAAAATAAAAATTAATAGGAATATGAGACTACAAACCTCAGCACTGAGTGTTCTGAAGGCTTCTCCTATGGATGAGGAATATCCCCATTTTCCTTTGGGACATCCTGCTAGCCTGGAAAATACTACATCTCATACTCAATCCCACTGTAATCTTGGAAACTGTGACAAGATTACCTAATTTCCTCTGGAACCCACTCCCCCTTCTCTCGCAGAACTATGCTATTCAGGATCACTACTGCTCTAGACCTGCCAAATCCGTGTTTCCTGGACCTGCCTATCTTTCTTGCCATTTTCATGGCATTGAATATGAAATCAGATCCTCCTAGATAACACGTGGCCCTGGTTTTTGCTTCTACTCTCTTCCATTTTCATCCCCTTCTTGTGGGGTTAAGCCATGCCTGCATCCATTTTTTTTCTTTACACTCATCCCCGAGATGATCTCATCTATATTTTATTTATAAATACCACTTAGATGTGGATGACTACCTAATGTATATTCTTCTGTCCAGAACCTCCTCCCAAAGGTAAGCTTGTTAAAAGAATAGCAGCTCTCCCAGTGGTAACACACTGTCTTGTATTCCAACATTGTTTCCTCATTTTCCATTCAGAATGCTTACAATCTTTCCCAGTGTGGCCCACATGGATGGCCTCAGGGCAAGGCAGATTTCCTGTACAACTCAACCTGTCTCGTGAGAAATGCCCATGTGGCAATTGTTCATGCTTTTCACACTTGTGTAAAGACCAATCATAAAACAGGTTAGAGAAACTGTAGCCTAGTGAAGAGGAGAGTGCTTTTAGCTAGAATAAAGGGACTGGATGAGGGTACCATGAACATCAAACATCTGCTTGCTCGGCCACATACCATAGATGACTTTTTTAAAACTCCTTTTGCTTTCATGGCTCTGTTATATCTATTAATATCTATTATGGATGGTGAGTAACTGAAAAAAGGCTGCAGAAAAACCAAACCTTACTATCCACAGCAAATGTCCTATGAATATTGGAATATTTCTATCAACCTTGAATTATAATATCAGATTGCTATTGCTTTATTGGCTCTTTCATTCACTTAATAGTCATTGTTTCTCTCTTTTAGAAGAGAACAGTTAACTATATCTAAAGTCTTTGGATTAGGAAAAGAATAGCTTCAGTTTGCTTAGCTGTAAAAGGGGAAAAGAACTCCTCATAATCAAAGAGTAAGATAAATACTGTATTTAAAAATGTGGTATTGCTGCCCTGGCCAGTTTGGCTTGGTGGTTAGAGTGTCAAACCTCTAACCTAAGGGTCTGGGTTCAAGTTCTAGTCTAGGGCATATATCTGGGCTTCAGGTCCAATCCTGGTCAGGGTATATGTAAGAAGACAACCCATAATAGTACTTTCTCTCTAAAAATAAATGGAAAAAAATACCTTCAGGTGAGGGTTACTATATATGTGTGTGTGTGTATTATTGCTTATTAAAATGAAATGTTATGAACTTATAAAAACATAATTTATAATTATGCATGCAACCCCATTTCTCACAAGGAACCATGGAGTAAGCCAACATGTATAATAGTCTGAAGCAGAACAATATTTGCAGAATTCTGACAACATGCACACAAGTAGGCTGCATAATTTCAGAGCACAGCTAAAACATAAGCTTTACTTGAATCTCAATTTACTTGAATCTCAATTTACATCATGAGTATTCACTTCCAGAAGATAATCTCTTTACTGAACTTAGTATATATGTAGATAAACTAGAATCTTCTATAATTAAAAAGATGGTTCTCTTCCCTTCTGAAAATGTCTTTAAATCCATTAAAGTTTTAAGTCACAGAAAATGAGAAACACTGTTACCTCAAAAGGCTAAAGACAAAATTCCCATGTTTCCTTTCTCTTGGAAGTTATGTGCTTTGAAAAATGAGATCAACAAATGAATTTTAAGACAATGGCTATAGTTATTCTATCTTAGCAGGATGTAAAAGCTTAAATTATTAGACTAGGGTTATTCATAGAGGTTGGTAATCATTTTCCTTCTAGGATGAAACCAGAGGCCATAAAGCCAATGGCTAGACACAAATAACTTCTAGTATGTATAAATTTAGAAAAATAAAAGTGATTTACTTGAGGGATTATGGGTTTGACTTCTCTGGGAGTCACTACCACTACTAATGGATAATTTGTTAAGTACTTACTACTTATGGGCCTGGCATTACACTAGAATGTATATAACTTTAAATCTTCTTAACAATCACTTTTGGTTGTTTGGTAGGTCTTAGCTTTTTGCCCATTTTACATAATGGCTCATGGAGTTGAATAACCTGGCCTAATATAACAAAATACAAACTCTTTTCTGTGCAAAACATTCTTTGAGAAGAGCAGGTATTTTTCTGGCTGGGGGAAAAAAACAACCCAGATGAAAATTATCTCTAGACCAGCTAACAGAAAGACGTAAAGATCTTTAGTATATATAATTTAACCAAGTGTACACCCAGGAAATAGGAAGATATGACCAGGCAGAGCTTCTATGAAAAGAAGGTTGAGGCTCTTTGAAATGCACCTGAGATTATGAGAACCATGAGATGTAGAATTCAGATTAGAAGCCTGTTCATTTTTTGTGGGGGCCATCCTAGGAGGACACCAGACTGCTAGGCCAGTGTTTTAAGAGGGCAGTTGCCATGAGGGGGGAAAAATCTGAAAACTGTGCTCCATGTAGAATAGCTATACAACCTTAGATGATTTAACTGAGAAGGAAAGATTCTAAGCTCTACGTATCCTCGTTGAATCAAAAGAGGGGACTGCCTTTGTTAAGGAACAATTCATCATGTACCTTGTGACAGCAAGAACTGAATTTCTGGAAGTTGTAAGGAATCAGGCCTATCTTTCTTATACTGGATTTACATAGAACAGCCCAAGCAGTCCAAGTCCAATAGAGAATAAACAGCCTTATTGTTAAGAAGATTTAAAGTTCAATGAGAATAAACAGCCTTGAGACGCAACAAGTCCTCTATTGTCTGTGATACATAAACAACAACAGACAGAGGTTAGCAGAGGGAACATTCTGGCACACAGATTCCACTACATGACTGAATGCTCTCCTAACTGAGGATACTGCAGATCTTTGATACAATTTATTCTGATTCTGGGATTTATAGAAAGAAAATGGTGACATGGCCCTTAAAAATTATCAAGACTCCTAGTATTAAAATTGCAAAGATAGAAAATTACTCATTAGTGGAACAGCCCTGGGGTACATAGTACATTGCCTATATTTTCAGGTTAGCAGTATCAATATTTTCTTTTTGCTCATTGTTCCTCTCAGAATGCCAAGGACATAGATAGCATCGGGGTCTAAGTTATTTCTCAAAACACATTCAATATGCTGTTTCCTTTCAAATAAGAGAAAGGTCCCAGCCATCATCTACAAGATTTACATGATCAGGTTTGAAGGGAATTAACTAGTTTTAGCACCCAAGGTATTCTAACTCTTCCATAAACAACTCCTTTAACCTTTGAGACTTAACCAGCTGTGTTCCCCATTAGATAGGTCAGGAAACTGAAGCCTGGAGAAGTTAAGTATCTTGCCTAATGTCTCACATCCAGTACCGTGACTGTTAGGTGCCCATCTCAGATTTCAGGGGGATAGACTTCTTAACTAGAGGGAGGAGTATGGGTTCAACCAAGTTGATAGCTACCACATCACACAGGAAGCATATAATTTCATTTAAGTTATTTTGGCAAAAGCTCGGGAACCAAAAAGTTAAAGACAACAGAAAATATCCAGCTCAGAAGCAAAGGCCTCATTCATTACCTCAGCATTTAGTTTGAAGAAAAGCACCAGTGTGATGGACCTTCCCTTTGGGGAGGATGTAGAAGCACACACCTACCCATAAGGCTAATCCAGGAGCCATTTCAAGATGGAGGCTGGGGGTCAGGGGAGGTGCTGTAAAATAGGAGCTTCCTGCTTTATGGGCTGGCTCCTCCTGCTCCATTTCAGCCAGGAGGCTCTTGGCAATGACGACTTGTTCACAGCTCTCTAGTAAACTGTCACCCACTCCTGGATCATATCCTGCTACTTGTTAACCTTATTGATTAAATATATTCCTTTCCTCACAGAGGAGATCACATACCATTACCTGGGTCCTTCCTTATCTCATGACAGCATCTTATTTCCTCCCTTATTATTATACTGATGAAAAATTGACTCCCCATCGATCAATACTCCTCCCCTTGTCTCTAACTTTACTTAGAACTTCACAGTTCAGTCATACTCCTTCTTTCCTTTAGAATTTTGCAAGATCTGTGTCCACAGACTGCTTTCTCACCACAAACTAAAGGAAACATTTTGCTTTTCAGACAAAATCTAAACCAGCTAAAGGGTCCACTGAACTAGTTCAAAGAAACTATGCTTTACCATTAAAAAATTAATTGGCCCCAATGGGAAAATCAACTATATATAGTTTTCTGGATTCCCTTTAAAATCACAGGGTTTAGACAGAAATATTGAGTGACAAATGGAATCTTCCTCTCTCGTACACTATGAACTGTATAATCATAACCCCTAGGGTCATGTTCCTATTATTGAGTCAGAGAGCAATGAGTCTATGTGGACTGTGATGGACAGGAGAGAGCCTCCAATCTTGGCTTGAGCAGAAGCAATGGAAGGCAGGAAAGGTTATGTCCTTGTGATGCAACACTGGCATACCAGAATAAAAAATAAAGTCCATCAATGCCCCACTGACCTGTGTGAGCTTGCTTTCTTGTGATTCACATAGGGTTTTCTATGGTGTTGGAATCTTGTTACCTGCTACAACGCTTAGTTGAACTTGATTTTAAATTCAATAAAATTAATGATCTAAGGCTGACTCCTCCCCTTACCCCCCCCCCTCCACAATAAATAAATAAATACAAGGTTGCAGTTTGTGCAGTCTGACAGACCTGGGCCTTGAATGGTCCCCCTGCCACATTCCACTGGTCTATATTATTAACATCCACTGAAGACTTGCTAGCATCAGTGCCTTACAAAGATGCATCATCTCTTTTATCCTCAGAACATTAAGTGGGCTACTATTGCCACCCAATTTATGGCTGAGTATGAGGCAGGACAAGTGGAATAGGGAAAATAAGACAGATAGCAGAGCAATTTACACAGATACACAAGGTCACCTCCCCAGAAATGACATGTAGGTCTCTGTGTATTTCAGTTCCAGACCCAGGAGAGCAGCAAAACCAGGTGGGCAATACCAGGATCAGCTGGAGTGACTGAAGACCCCCTGCCCTGACACTGACCAATCAGTGGAGATCAGGATACTGGAAGAGTAAACCTGGAAAACTGATAAAGAGTCTGCTGAAACTCTCCCCTGAGACCTAAGTTTCTCACCAGTGAGAACAAGATTAAAGCTTTAAGAGAAAGTATCTAGGAAGCCTGTGCATACTCCCTCTCCCTGATCTTCCCTCACAGGCATGGATCTTCTAAACCCTGAAGCTGGGGTCACTAGCATTTCGGACCTCATGAACCATGAATGGTCTGCGGATCACCAGTTGGTGACTGCTGCCCTAAAGGACACATGAGGCTTGCAACCAGGGGAGCAATGGGCAGCAGCAGCTTGTCCCAGGCTAATCCCAAGCCCCCCTAGTCTCTGACTTCCTGGTGAGTTAAGGCAACCCATCCTAGGCTCTCCTGCTGTCTCTTCTCTGCAACGCCCTTTGTTATTTTACTGTCCCAGCTTTAATAAATGTTCCCTCAGAGTCACCTGGACTTGTGTTGTGAAATTTTTCCTGCATGAAGTAAAGAATCCACACACTACCAGTTGGCCCTAGGCAGACCTCGTACGGAGGAGACTGCGCCATAGTTGAAAGGACTTACACAAAATCACATACTTTGAAAGTAGCGGTCTTACCATTTGACCCAAAGTCTATCCATTTGCAAAGTTGTTCCTCTACAGTAGGGGTGTCGAACTCAATCAGAGAAGGGGCCAAAATCTAAAATCCAGCCTAAATAGCAGGCCGAATGGTTTACTGAACAGTCATAAACTGTCATTGTGATGGAAACGCAGCGGAGTGCAGTGATGACAGCGCGGTGCGGGCCACATTGCAACGCCTGGCGGGACGGATTTGGCCCGCGGGCCTTGTGTTTGACACATGTGCTCTACACTTACTATTTCCATTTCTAAATAAGGAAGTCTGAGGGAAATTAGATCTACTTTTTAGATTATGTATGCTATGTATTGTTCAGACACCCACCCTGGCTCTGCCCTGACCTCCTTTAAATAGCTGAACTGAGTTCTGAGTCATTTACATAAGAGAACAAGCCATTGTTGTCTAGCTGGGAGTTGTCCTGGGGATCACATGCACATAAAAATGAGACTGACTGGAATTGAACCGGCAACCTTTCAGTGCATACCAATAGGCGGATGCCCAACCAACTGAGACACACCAGATGTCCCTCTCCTAGCTCTTAAAATTATGCTGCTGAAATTGGGAAGGAAGGTGGGGAAAAGACCCTATCATTGACAAATCCCCTTTTCACTGGTATTCTCAGTGCCATGAATTCATAAGTAACAGATGCTATACCAGCTAGGATAACCAGAAAAACACAATGCACAGTGCATGGGGAAAGATGTGAGAGAGGAAAATGCATTTCGTATCCAAGAGGACTGATTGTTAAGCAGCAGTGAGAATTTAAAAGCCAATCTCTGAACTGCCTCAAACAAGTGCCTCTGGAGTGTTCTGCCAGGCTGATGAAGAGGACAAATTTAGGAATTGCAATTCAGAGCAACTGGCCATTCATCCTGAAAACACATGTGTTCTGGGCATTATTTATCCCGCAGTTATCTTTGATTGCTAAATGAATCTGCGGCAGCTCCTGTTTGTTCCCCGACTCTTTGATGACTGGTGTCAACCAGGCAGTTAATAACTGTCAACTGAGATACTGTATTGGAGGGACTATATATATTCAGTGAAAGATTGAATTAGGAATGCAGCCAAACCACCTCTGGGCAGGAAAGTATTCTTCACTAGAAAATAACATTACCATCCTAAGGATAAAAAGAATTTCAAATGAGAGACTTAGGATTTTCCTCCCCAAAATGCAGGGTGTGAATTATCACCATCAAATTGGGATATGTGTGGCTTGGTCCACTTTAAAATGCCCGCCTGGCCCATCCTTTGTCTGTCTTGGCCTTTGAGACTCATTTCTGTCCAGAATTGGGCTGACTAACCCCATTACACACATATCATTCTTCGTATCCCAACTCCCCAAGTCAAAACATCAAGCAGAATGACAGGATTGAAATAACACTGAATTCGTAGTCAGAACACCAGAACTTGATGTTTTCCTTCCTCTCTTTTTACTGGCCCTCAGATCCTGCATCAGGAAAGCATGGTCTCACATAAGGATATGCGCTGTGAGAGCTATAGCAAATTACAAGCATTGCCTAGTCTTCCCATTGTTTGCAGTATGTGTACTGGTAGATTGTTCAAACTTGATTGGTCTATCAGAGGTCTATTATGAGAAATGCAGTTCAAATTAAAAAAGTGAGCCAACTTGTTGTAGGTGTTCAAGTCCATGTAAGATGAAGGCAGATTCCAGACAGGCAAAGAAAGTGCAAAACTGAGACTTGGGGCAGTTAGGGGTCAAAAATAAATAAATAAATAAATAAATTAGCCAATCGCAAAAGACTGTGCACCAGAGCTCCAATCAAGAGTGAGGGACAGGTCACATGTGACATGGATTAAAAAAAAAAAAAAAAAGAATAGCTCTAGTGGGCAGGATGGAACTCAGCCCCAAGGCAGAGTTGGGCTCTCTTTGCACTCCCAGACTGAAGTCAGTGGTCCTCAACCAAAACTAGTTAAACAAAACCAGAAGTCAAGGAGCTAAGGATAAGTCCACCATGGCGTTTTTATCTCCGTAGGCCCCACAAAGCTTTAAAACAATTGTGTGTTTTTTTTGTTTTTTGTTTTTTGTTTTTTTTATCATATTTGGACTACTGGTTTAAAAAAGAAATCAGAGCTACCATAAATAAATAAATAAATAAATAAATAAATAAATAAATAAATAAATAAATGGCAGGCTATAAATGTTCAGAGAGACACACCTGTGTGAGGAGTAGCATAATGCTAGTCCCTACCCAACCTGAAGGAAATACAATAGTCCCCACTTATCCTTGGTTTCAGTCATCCATGGTCAGACATTGGTCAGACATTGGTCAGACATTGGTCAGAAACTATTAAATGGAAAATTTCAAAAGTAAATAGTTCACAAATTTCATACTGAACACCATTTTGAGTATTATGATGAAATCTTGCACCATCCTGCTCCATCCTACCCCGGATCTTTCTCCACCATATCCACACTGTATATGCTCCCTGTCCATGAGTCATTTAGTAGCTATCTCAGTTATATGAGAGATGAGAGTGGGAAGACTATTGTATAGCATTCTCAGAAACATGGTTGTTATAACATTCAAAAAATCAGTAATATTTATTCTTTGCTTTTCTTTGAATTTTGATTCTATTCTCTTTGTTGGATTATAATAGAAACAGCTAACATTGAGGCTTAGATATCAAAAGCTGTACAAATACTTTAGATAGAAATAGCTTATTTAATCCTCATAATCAACCCTTCTACAGATGAGAACATGCAAACTTAGAGAAATGAAACACTAGGTTCAATTGATAGAGCTCCTTTGAATATAATTGATGGAGTCAGAGTATGAACTTAGTTCTGGATGATTTTACCAGGAGAGTTTTTGTGACCTGAGTCATTTAATCTCTGGCACTGCTTTTTGTTCTTCTGAAAACAGAACAAGCAGCAAGGAATGATCAAGCACAGTGACTATGGCCTATCTCTGGGCTTCTTCACATAGCATCGACAGGCAAATCTGCATCATTTACAACCTCTAACTTATTCTGGCACATTTCTTGGTCCTCCCTTCACCTTAGACTCTCAATTGAGCCCTAGTAGTTAATCTGATTCTGCTCACATGCAATACCATGAATTATTGTTACACAACTGTACCTTTCCAATCCTACATTTCATAACTGTGTTGTGAAATGTGGTTTATCTGATAGGTATTTTCTAAGTGATATATTTAGAAAATTATTACTTTCTGTATTTTTTAGAGCAAATGTTTAGAAGAGTTATAATTTAATAGTCTATATCTGCTACAGAAAGCTACCCTTTAGTTTATACACCCAAATATTTTGTACAGGCTATTCAGACAATCAATGTTTCATATATCCTCTTTCCATTGTGAAATTGCTTCTTAAATAAGAACACTAACAGCATGTATCTTGAGAGACTCTATTGTTCAGAGTGTAAATTTTTAAATAAAAATAAGCATTACTAACAGAACTTGGTTGAATATCCAAAATCAATTGAAGGCTGGGGAGTTTTTTTCCCTTTAAAATCCACATCTGCTCATCACTTGACATTTACCCCTACCCTTTCCATTTTTATTGTCCCTGAACATCTGTAATTGGCATCTCAAATTTCCTATTTAGTGAAGGGTCTGAAATCTCAGTATCCAAATTTGTGACACATCTGAAATGCTCAGTTTGGCTGCTTCAAAGAACCATCTGGGTTGGTTCAGCTGGGTAGATTGGGTATGTGCCAGGTTAAAAAAAATACACAGGATGGATTTGCCTTTCAAGAGTTTGGTTGTTTTTGCTTTACAGATTTGGCCATAAAGTCAAATTAGGAAGCGAAAAAGCCATATTGCCTTAACTTCAGCTTAGAGAGAAAAATCTCCTAGGCAATCATACGAAGTTGTGAAACTATCATGATAAACTCATGATCAGAGAGATGACAGGAGTTTGGGTTGAGGATTTCAGGTAACTGCTGGCTCAAAAACTGTCTTCCAATCAATGATTGCTTACATTGATAATCTCTCTCCAAAATGTCTGATTTCACTTTCTGAACACAATTGCCTTTATTCCTCTTCAGTGGTCTCATTTTTATCTGCATTTGTGTTGCATTTTACTAGAATATCTCAAGTGTTGGCCACAGACTTTCTAAAATAGAGAGGCTTAAGAAGGCAACCACTATTCCACAGAGCATCCTCTGCTATATTAAATATATTTCACCTAGCATCCCAGGTGACTTTTCAAAACATGTCCTCATTCATTCAACCTCTTCTTAACTAAATGTTCTTGTAACTGCTTAGCAAGGCTTGGCCTCAATACAACTGTGGGGACTGAAGGAAACTCATCCAAGAAAATGAGAAACTCAAAATAACACATTTCCTTATAGCTGACCCTTCCACAGGGGGTCTAGTCACTCTAAACCCTCCCTCTGAAGAAGAACCCAAACCAGACTTTAGTTCTACCTCATCATAGAATATCACTACTTCTCTCCATTTCTCAAACCAAAAGCCTAGAAGTCATTATTGATTAATTTATGCCTTTCCTAAAACAGTGTTTCCCAAAGTATGGTACACGTACCCCCAGGGGTACGGGAAGAGTTTGGTGGGGGTACGCATTGCACGGGAGTTTGGTGGAGATATGCACTGCACCGTGCTTAGCTGCACCTAATTCTACGTTCTCATGAGTATGAGGGGTACTCGGTGTTACGAAAATTATAGAAGGGGTACACATATGTCAAAGTTTGGGAATCACTGTCCTAGAACAACATTGAGTCTTGACCGCTCAACCTCAAATTTTATCTCCATTATATCACCTTCTCACCAACTCCACTCAAATCAGCCTTTAAACATAACAATAATCTCTCATCATTAACAGCTCCCCCCTGGCCTCCCAATTATTATTCTAGCCTCCTTGCCATCCATTATTTTTAGGTCAATAAAAACATTATAATCTTACACTCAGAAATCACCACCATGGTTAACGCCTTAGTACTATGTCTTCATACATCTTTTTCTATGAGTGTATGTGTATATAATTACATTTTTCTTAACCAAATTGAAAATATATTTCCCCTACTCTTTCATAAGTTTTTTTTTTCTAGTTGATAATATCACCTGTGCATTTCAGCAAATTCTACAATTTCTCCAGTAATCCTCATTAAAAACAAAATCCTTTATTTTTCTTTATTTTTTTCCCTATTTCAACCCCATACTTTAATCATACTCTTAACCTAGCACAGTCCCTCTTATGTTTCTGACTTCTTAAAAAGACTGAGCCAATTTCCTTAACATCCTTTCTTCACAAAGAACTCTGACATCTGTTTCTATAAATGTAAATCAGACTAGTTGACTAACTTTTTAAAACATATTGATATTAAGAGCCTCTCACTGTATCTAGAGTAAAACTGAAACTTCTACTATGGCCTACAGGCCTTATGATTTGGCCTCTGCCCAACCTCATTGACTTAACCTTTTAATTACTCTTCTTACCAACTACCAGTCATACAGGCCTAATCTCTGATCCTCAAAGATGCCAAGCTTTTATCTCAGCACCTCTGTGCTTGTCCTCTTCTGACATTCTCATAGTCTTCAGGTTCACATTGTACTGCTTTTGAGAAGTCACCCATTTTCCAATATAAAGTAGTCAATGTCCCCTCTCTTTGGCGACTCCTAATGAACCATGCCTCTGTTTCCATGCCCTTCGTGGCCCCTTCCCACACTGACTCTGAGCTTGCCCATATGACTTGATTTGGCCAATCGGACATGCTTTGAGAGCGCTTATACGTTGGGGCTTGTGCATTTACAAGTAGTGTCCAGCTGCCATTCTATAAAGAAGCTTGGGGAAGAATATGGAATGATGACAAAGTGAAGAGACCCTGGAGGATGAGAAGGCATCTTGGTTGTTCCAGCCCCAACTGACCACCCAGCTCAATGCAATTGCATGAGTAACTTCAGCTACAGCACGTGGAGGAAGAGGCCCACCGAGTTGATCCAGTCAACTCAAGATCCCAGAGAATTAATAAATCACTGCTGTTCTAAGACAGTTTTTAGGTTGGTTTTCACACTGCAACTGATAACAGTTTTGTTTTTTTTAACGTCCTTCAAAGCATTTATCAGCATCTGAAATAACCAGGCATTCCTGTGACCTGATTATTTCCCATCTCCTGCCATTGTAAGCTCTATGATAATAAACAATTAGCCAGATTATTTACCACTGTCAGTATCTTCAATGCCTCTGGAGTGCCTGGCCCCTAGTAGGCACGCAATAAAATTTATATAATGAGTGAATAAATAAAAAGCTCCAAGACACTTAAGAAAAAAGTTTAGAAAACTGTATAAAAGACAAGATGAAGCAAATTTAAAACGCAGTTAAGTCAATCTTTCTTGTTATTGGTGAAGAAAGGATAAGCCAGAGTGTAAGAGGACATGTTGTTTTCACAAAAGAAAAGAAGCTGCAAAAGTGCTATTCTGGAAGGCAGAGCACAGAGAGTGTGACTCTCAGAATTGAGAATACAAAATACTCTGAATGTACTCAATGGCAAGTGATACCTGCAAACATGATTTCAGACTGGAAGCACTTGCATTTGGAGCTGCTTTCCTGAACTCATCTGAACTAGGTCTCAGTGGTGCTCGGAAAGGTGGTTGTGGGCATGGGCCTGCTATTTGTGAGCAACCTCTGAGCTGTCACTATTGCACATCTGGACTCCAAATGCCTGACAGTGACCTAGACCTCCACAGAATCCTGGTCCTCCAACTCTTACTCTAGTACTTTTCCATGCCAACACTCTGCCCCTGAGCTGTGAATGCATATTCTATAAAAAAAACAAAAAACATAGTATTACCCAGTTTTACCCTGTGACACTGATCCAAGTATCTACATGGCCAGCTCACCAGTTTCTATTCAGTGTTTGCAATACGTCAGGCCCTCTACTAATGGTTTCCATGAATTATTTCATTTAAAAGTCATAGCATCTCTTATAGGCAAATAATATTCTTATTCTCATAGTAACCGTGAATAACCTGTGCATCAAATAATTTCTATAACATGTCCAAGGTGAACAGCAAAAATCAGGGAAAAAGTCCTGCTTAAACTAACTGCCAATCTAAAAATCTTACAATCTGCTGCCTTCTCTTTATGAGCCCTTAACCTCCAGGGATGGCATGTGCCAACCTAGGCCCAATCCTCAACCCTTGATATGCCTTTCCAGCAAATTTCACTGGGAGGTGTCTCATTCTGTTAAGTTCAAGTTCATTGTCGGGCCTAAACTAAGAATTAATGAATGTTTATTTGATGTGTCAGACCTCCCAATTAACTTAGGAATAGACCCTGCCTTACCTTCACCCAAAGTATCTAATCTTGCATTTTTTTCAAATCTGCGGGCAGAATACTCAGGAATATATTTTAAGATAGAGGAGCTATAAGAGCTTTGCTATCTGAACAATAACTCCCCCCCCCATATCTGTATTTTGACATATTCTGTCCTATATAAATACTTAGTTATAAATATTATGAATAAGAAATAGTCATTTTATTTATAACCTCAAGCTCAAGGAATCCCAAAGACCACTTACTCAGGGTTTTTAGTACGATATCCTCTTTCTATCCTTTCATGCAAGTACAAGTATATAAAGAGTCAGAATCATGTTTCTCTGATTTAAGGAGATATGTGTGAGGTGGGGGTGGTGAGCTATGGCTGCAGTGTCAATGATAGGGAGAAGTAGTGATATCAGGTTCCTTGGCTTTCTGCTTTTGCCTGACAACCTGAGGCTGGAGAAAGTCACCTACTCAAGGTCACACAGTTTTCCAGCAGACCATGTAGTTACTACTATGGAGTGCTGGCACTTAGCACGTTGAAGCTAAAATGCATAACTTAATTTGGGGTATGCACCAGTTCTTTACCTGGTTAGTAGGCAGTGTTTTTTCTTCTTCTGCCCCAGCTGACTCTAAGAATTACTTCTATTTCCCAGGCCCACCTCCCTGGATTCCCTTGTGCTGCACGCTGGTTGCTGCCTCCAGACTGGGTTGCCTAGCAACCAAGCTCTGCAGGCTTTCTAATAGACAAAGGCTTTTCCTTCCAGTCCAACTGCTGCACTAAGGCTCATTGTTGACAAGGGAACAACTCCTCGCTGAGCATACTCTATAATCTGGAGGCTGCTTTGGGACGTGGTGCCAGGAACTATAGACATCTCTCCTCAACAGGGAGGAGAAACGGAAGTTTGAGGAACAAGTCTTATTCCTTGGACTCTTTCTTGCACTGATAAATGATTTTGCCTGTATTTCCACGTGGTCAATCTCCAGTCATTGCATTACAGGAGGCATTCTATTACAGGGGCAGCGTAGTTCAGAGGATAATTCACATTGCCATCTTTTTGTCCCATGCAGCCCCCAAATAAGTCATCTAATATTGTAAGATACACAAGCATGCAGCTGGGAATTGTTTCACGCCTGTCAATTTAGTGGCTCAAATTCAAGCCCGGATTCACTAGAAACCCTTACATCCATCTCACTTGATCCTACCCTCATCAAGGTAGGCAGAATAAGAACAGTATTGCCACTTACATAAAGATGAGGAGACTTGCCCAAAAGTAGACATTTGAAAAGCAGCCAAAGCTTATTCTTTATGACCAGCCTTCCAGAGTTCTCTGACTCCATCCAGGTGCTTGGTCAACTCTGGAACAGGTGCCCCTTCATGTGAAATTGGTGGTTTTGCCTGCAGAGAAAGGAGGGCAGAGGGTCACTTTCAAAAATTAGTAAATAAGCTTGGAGAAATGTAACAATTTATTCAGGGTTACTTAGCAAAGCTGTGACTCCCTTATCTTTCTGAAACAAAGAAATCAACCATTAAATATGCCATTACTTATATATATTTTATTTGACATTATTATGAGACAGCATGTGGATGAGTTTAGAAACACACACAAGTGAAGAATTTTAGATAGATGATTGACAAAATGCAATTAGTACATTCCACTGGATATGCGTTTCATAATCTGCGTTTTCCAAGCAAAAGGCATGATAAGCATTGTGTCTATTTCCCTTGCCTTGGTGTCTTTGGTATGACACCACAGAGCATGGCACGCAGAAATCATATCATAAATACTTACAAAATTAAAGAATACAAATAAATAATAAATAAAAGTTTAAAAATCAGTGTTCTACCCAATATAGCAAAAAGAGCTTGTGTTCTCATTAGTACCTCATATCAAATCAGATAGACTACATACCACCACCTTAGGTTCAAAATCTGGAAAACCTTTCTCGCATTTTAGTATTGCTGAAATCTTTGAATGTTTTCCAAAGCAGAAATAAAAGAGCTTCCTTATGAAACAATACTAGCCACCCAACTGTAAGGCCGGAGGTTGTAAGCTCCAATTGGGAGTAGGAGGGAGACTCAACAAAACCAGAAATGCCCTTTTAGCTCTCAGAATTTTAATTCCTCTTCTATTCACTGGTTTTCCACACTTGAATATAATGATTATCAAAGACATTTTGACTGCCTAGTTCATAACCTATTATTGTCAGGGCAAGTTCATCATAGCACAAGGCGTAATAGACAGACACACAAAGTCTGGAGTCAGATTGACCCAGGTAAGTAGTCTCTCCTCCTAGCAACTGCATGACCCTTAGCCTCTTCAAACCATTTTCCTTATAAGCAAAATGGGAATTCGCATAGCACCTGTGTCAGAATCTGTTTGTGAACATTTAATGAAGCAATGCTCGTAAAGCTCTTAGATCTGACATATACTGTTCAATAAATATTAATCATTAATTTAAATAATAACATATTTGTCTTTATATCTTTATTTTTTTAGGGCTTCATGGGTTTGTTTGTTTTTTTTTGGCCAAGGTCCTAAGGTATCCCAAAGTTCTCAGTCAACTCATGAAGAGTCCCTAGTACATTTCTAAGAGACATAACTTCAAATGGCATGTAACATAACTTAGTACTTTTCTAGATACAGGGAGGAAATTCGTGACAAGCAGCAGTCTAGACCTTTTCCATGAAGAGGTCTGTTGTTGGTACCCCACTAGCTCCCTCCCCACCTCAACACCTGGAAGGAGGAATTATTTAGTGCACACTGTTCCTGCCTTGCCCTATGCTGGACAGGAATGCACCATGGTTTTCCATCACACACTAGATTTTTCTGACACCATCTGTCCTCCTAAGCCCATGGCACACAGTTTGCCTTGCTGTCACAACTCTACATGAAAATGTAGAGAAGAAATGTGATGAATGATTCTGAGGAATGTTGTTTACCTACCAGCCATTCACCACTGAAGGGTAGGGATGGGGCTGGGTTACAGTACAGTCTTACAACACTGGGATGCTATGATTAGCCCTATCAAAGATGTCACCGAGTTGGAATGACAAAGACAAGGGCTGTTTCCAAAGACTTTTAATCCAGTAAGGACCTGCTGCTACGAATCCCACCTTAGCTCTCATTTACAGAGTTCTTAGTTTCCACAGGCACTATGCTAATTACCTTCCACATATAATGATCCTCACAACACCCCCAAGAGGAAGATACTGTTATCATCCACATGTATAGTTAAAAAACGAGAGGCTTGTGAACATGAGTTAATTTCCTCATAGTCACATTGACTTGGTATGTAAACCTGAGTTCTCTATCTCCGGACTCTCTCTAGTCCCACCACTAAGAAGATTTTGTCTCAAAGAAGGAGGAGGAGGAGGAGGAGGAAAAGAAAGAGGAGAAGGAGGAGGAGGAGAAGGGGAGAAGAAGAAAAGGAGGAAAGGAGAAAAGGAGAAAAGGAGAAAAGGAGAAAATGACGACGACGACGACTTTGCCTCCTGGAGCTACACTTTGGTTTTGCTATTGTAGTAACCCTAAATTGGAATTAAATTCATTAGTGAAATACTTACATTTATACTTACTAGTACACACACACACACACACACACACACACACACACACACACAAACTCACACCACCTTAGATCATGCCTTGCAGGATCTCAGTAAATATCATTGGTTGGTGGTTTGTCAAATGGGGACAATGGCCAGGGTTATCTAATAATTTGTCATCTAAACCAGGGCCTGTTTGAGAGGGAAAAGGGCCCTACTAAAATTTTTGCTAGGAAAATAGCTATAAATCAAGATCATCCTGGACAAATTGGACCACGTGGCTATCCTAGTTATAACCCTACTCTATCAGTTTAATGTTTTGAGTTTCCTCTGTGATAAATGCTAGAGCCAGCCTTAGAAACAGTTCAACTGGAACACTAAAAATCAGAGCCATCTATCCTAAACACAAATCCAGAAACAGAGACTATCAGAAAGACAACCTAGATGTCACCTGATTTTGTTTCCCCTTTTATAAATGATTTATGATCCCCCACTCCGATTCCTCAGCAGGTGCTGCCTGATTTGTGCTCTGGCTAATGTCACTCATGACAAGAGCATTGCCAAATGCAGTGAGATGTGAGTGACACCAGGAAAGATGATGAGCAAGGAGAATGGCAGCTGGCTGCATTTCCGTCCTGTAGATTTTTGATGAATCAAGGAGCATCCTGATAGAGAACATCTGTACTTGCTAGAAGCCAAGCAGAATGCTCTCATCCCAGACTCTAAGATCTGAGAACCCTGAAGAGGGCTCCACCCTCATGACAGGCCTGGAGGGTCCTGACTACAGGATGGGAGCTGGCAAACAGAGCAGCAGCTGCAGAGCTATAGAAACGCTGCAGAGAAGCAGTTAGGAAACCCAAGTTCTCTCTCACTCTGTGCTCCTCGCTAGCTTTGTGACTTAGGTGAATTATTTATCATAGTTGAGCCTCTGTTTATTAATAATAAACACACACCAAAGCTACCTTAATCAAAAACATAATATAAGCAGGATATTTCCAGGATCCACAGGCATTTCATGGAAGCCAAGGGCAGAAACACAACAGGGTCTCAAGGTTGTGGGTAAAGGAGCTAACAAGGCACTGCAGGCCTGGAAGAGATTGCATGCTTTCTTTCATTATTGCTTCTTTCTGTCAATCTGCTTCTTTCTGTCAATCTGCTTCTTTCTCTTCTGTCAGATTTGTTCCTCCCATTCTGTCTGATGGAAGATAAGATAACCCATGTTTTCATGGTATAGGTCCAACCACCAGAAAAGATTGGTCCCCACTTCTCATGCTCATTTCCATGTTAAGAATTCCCAGCCAGTGACCTGATAAATAGTGTGAGCTGTCTCCCCAATGCCCCACAAGCATGCAGAGAGCATACAGCAATGTCAGATACTCTGCCTGGCCCACTTCTATGACCCAACAGAAGGTGAACCAGTTCTCCTTGCAGGGGGATTGTTTGTGAGCTGAGGTATTATTTTCAGTTAGTTTGCATAACCTCATGCCCTCAACAGTCAAACCTGCCTTATCTTCTGTCATGTGGTTTTAAGTCTTAAGTGATACCACATACTGAAGAAAAAATTGTGAGAGGCAAAGGGCTGTACATCTTTCAAGCACCAGCTTTATATTTAAGTCACCTTAAGATATAAAGCAATCATATTTAAGCCTATATCCTCTAAATTCACAACTTGTAGTCTGCCTTCCATGGATTCTTGGTAGATCAATGTCATTGCCAGAAAAAAAAAACTTTCCTAATGCCAACATTGTGGGCTTGGAGTTCATTGACAAGCTGTAGCCCTCTACCTCTCTAGGTTTCTAATTAATCCCTTTATTTGCATCATGTAAATGATACATTTGTATAATTTCATATTCATACTTGTTATTATTAATAAACTCAGTTGTTATTTCTCGAACAGAGCTCTGAGATGCTTAATTATTAGAACTGCAAGCACAACATAAGGGCTGCAGAAAGCATGAATCTTTCGTGATACTGACAGATTTTGTTCACAACCTGCCATAATGATTAATATTACTATTAATTTTGCCAGGCACATTGTCAACATGGGTGTTAAGTCTGAAGTAAGAAAGACTCCTTTACGCAAAAATTAATTCTGCAAGGAATGCCACTAAAGAAGGAAAGGACGCCCATCTCACAAGCCGGAGATAATGCCAGTCGATTAGCAGATCTCTACTGAGGTCTATGATGGGTGAAGACTCAACCGTGTTGACATGTGAACTAATGTTCTGGGAGTAGTTTATTGGTAGATCCCTCTACTTGTGTCTGATCTGAACACACCCTCCTCCGACCTCTACAGAGATGGCTTTGTGAAAAGAGCACCAGGGACTAGTTCTGACTCTGCAACCATGGGCCTCAAAATCCTGACCATTACAGGCCATGATTACACTGAGTGGCCAGATTATTATGATCTCTGAACTCATAATAATCTGACCACTCAGTGTATATCCTATATACCGTATTTCCCGGCATATAAGACGACCCCCTAATTTTACAGTTAAAACATACGTTTAGGCCTATATTCGCTACCCCCCACTTCCGAAGCAACACCAGTTTTTTTTTTTTTTAATAGACCGCCTCTCTAACTCAGCCAATCCAAGCAGGCTTTTTATGCATGTAAATTATACATGTTCTGTACCCGAAGCTACACTGTGTTCTACTAAAAAGCCTGCTCAGATTGGCCAGAGTCAGAGAGGCTGTCTATTAAAAACAGAACTGGTGTTGCCTCGGAAGTGGGGGGTAGTCTTATACAGCGAATATTGGCCTAAACCTATGTTTTAACTGTAAAAATTAGGGGGTCATCTTATATGCCGGAAAATATGGTAATAAAAGGCTAATATGCAAATTTCCCCCTCGAACAGGAGTTTGACCTGCAGGCAGGCTGGCCAACCACCCATGTTCCCTCCCCCTGGCCAGGCTGGCCAGACTCAAGCCATGCACGAATTTATGCACTGGGCCTCTTAAAACCCTACATAATAAAAGGCTGATATGCAAATGACTGAATGGTGAAGTGACCAGTCACTATGATGTGTACTGACCACCGGGGGGCAGACACTCAATGCAGGAGCTGCCCTCTGGTGGTCAGTGTGCTCCCACAGGGGGAGTGCCACTCAGCCAGAAGCCGGCTCACAGCAGGTGAGCACAGTGGCAGTGGCAGTGGTGGGAGGCTCTCCCGCCTCTGTGACAATGCTAAGGATGTCTGGCTGATGGCTTAGGCCCACTAAGCCATCAGTAGGTCATCGCCCCTGGACTCCTGGACTGTGGAGAGGGTGCAGGACCCCCCACCAAGTGCATGAATTTCATGCACCATGCCTTTAGTATATATATAAACACTGAGTGGCCAGATTATTATGCATTCAGAGATCATAATAATCTGGCCACTCAGTGTATAAGATCTACCCTCCCTGGCTAGAAATGGCAGAGAGGGAATGCTCTGCCAAGGAGCAGAAGAGAAAAGTTGAAATTCAAAATGTCAGGCATGTTTTACCCAGGAAATCCCAAAGTGGTGAATGCCCGGGCAAACACAAGCTAGCTTGCTCAGAACCATTGAGAAACTAGGTAGATCCGACACGTTAGGCCTCTGCAGGCTCTCAGCTTTAATAGGAAAAGGGCACAGTACAAGTTGTTCAGTGGTGATACTATCAGAGAGAGTAACATTTGCAGAAATGAGGAAGGAAAAGTGAGAGAGAGGAACTAAGAAAAGAGGAGGGAAAAGAATAAAGAAAAGGTATGATAACAGAACAGGTTGAGTTTAAAGAAAACATCAACTTGAAAAGTGGCTTTTCTTTATACTCTCAAAGGTGCACACCTGCAAACACACAGACGGAGTCACACATAGGTACACATTTCCCCCACCCCCAGCCACTGCATACAAGGTGGGGTAAAAGTAGGTTTACAGTTGTGAGTAGGTGAAATACAGTTTATTCTTGTATTATTATTTTTTACTTATTATTGTATTATTTTCCATATGAACAACTGTAAGCCTACTTCTGCCTCACCCTGTATATTACACAATCTCCTCATCTTCCTCAGTATGTACAACTCATGTGTTCAGGCATAGCATAAATACACTGCCAGAAACCATCACCACCCTCCCCTACACACACACACAGACACACACACACACACACACACACACACACACACACACACTATAACCACCCCCCCTGTGTAATTCCTTTCATCCATGAGAGCAAGCAACAGCTGTCTTATGTAAGTGCAGAAATGGAATGCGTGCATACTTTAAAGGTACAAAGACAGAGGCTGTCTGACCCAGAGGCACTCAGAAACACAGAAAGACCTAGCCAAATGCCAATGGAAAGGTCAGCGTGATCAACTCCTGCTTCCTGATGCAGCTGGTAATTTTTCTGTACTTCTAAAAATAGAATTGAGGATGGAAGAAATGGGGGTTAATGGCTGAGTACTATCATTAGCTGGATTGGTACCCATTTTAGAAAGGATATTTTACTGACACGTGTACCAAATGGTCCTATTCAAATGCTAGCTAAAATAGTATGTTATAGAAACAGAAATTGCTATCTTGCTAGATTTATCTCCCCACGCACATATAGGAATCAACTGCAGCACAAATGTACAGGCACACACTTGAACATCTGTAATTGTCAAATATATCTCCACTGCCCCTATCCAGCTCCCAAGGGATTAAATAGGCTTTTACTTGTATATTTGAAGGTGATGCTGCAAAGGGCCATTGAGTTCACTTGAGAACTACCATTTATTAAGAATTAATTATTGTGTACACTGTGCTAACATCCTCACATTATCTCATGTAACCCTGACAACAACTCCCTGGAGTAGGTACTAGTATTATATTCGTTTTGTGGAAGAGGGAAGTGAGAAATTATGCAGATGATCTATTATGCATAATATAAATAGTATACAGAGGAGGAGGCGGAGCTTGAATTTAAAACCAGGTGACCTAACTCTAGAATATTAAGCTAAGATGAGAATCTTTCATGACCATGCCAGCTTTCAACTGGTAGTAACTGTAATGCCACACAGAGAAGTGCTTTAGTGTATCTAGGCTTGACACAAAGGAGTGCTATGGTCAGTGGATGAAGTGCAGACATGCACCGTCAGTATTTGCAACACTGGCATGAGTTCCAGAAGGTAAACAACCACTTACCAATGGGAGGCAACCAATCCATGATCACTACATGTGTGATTTTGCCCAAAAACGCAAAGTGAGGAATCAAAGATAAGGTCACTACTTGACATTTTTATGTTTGAACACATGGTGAGGAGCTCCTAGGACAGTGCGAAATGATTAGAACAGCTTAAAAGCCTAAGATCTTAGATTATTATCCTCTGTTTTACAACACAGTTATATGGTTGCAACCTTTGTTTTTTACTTTCCTCATCCCCATCCTATTACTGAAAATAACAATTCAATGACCAACAGAGCTCTTCTGTGTGCTTCCAATACAGTGGAGAATAAATGCATGTCCAATAGTCACATGACTCTTACAGTGAATTTCCATACTCAAAAAAAAAAAAAAATCAGTGGAAAAGAAAAGGAAAGGGCAAGTGGAATTTTATCACTTGATGCTCAAAAGGTTTCTGTGTCCTTTTGTAACAATGTGCCCACCTTCCTAAAAGTATAGGATGGGTAACAGTGAACGTAGATATGGGTAAATGGAGTACTCTGTGTTAATGTAATCTTTATAACAACTTCCACAAGCCCCATTATAAAATTAGCCAAGATCACCCAGCCATCTGAGCAGACCAGAATTATTTTCCCAAAGTGCTAAAACCAGCTTATTTTCCCATGGCCCTGAGTAGGCTTTGGGGGGATGGGCTGCACCAACCATTCTCCATCTCTCTCATAACCAATGGTCTATGGGCAAGAAAGAGGGTGTGGACTCTATCCTGAGATGGCTTGGCACTCAGCCTGGCTTCATCTGAATCACATTCTCAACTGACAGAATTAACCAGCCACAGAGATTGAGTTCACTGAACAGAAAAAAACGAGGTTGCCAAAAAAAAAAGCTAATGCAATCCAAGTCTGTGTTGAACAGAACAACAGCTATTTATTTAGTCCCTGTCTTGCTTCAAGCAAGATAAGCAAGATTTTAAGACCTGGAAAATAGTTACTATGTTTTACCTAAAACTGAAAAGTTCCATCAGATTGAAGAGGGATTCGATTTTTTTAATGTAATCTTAGAGTACAGCATAGACTGCTAGGTTGAAGTTCCAAAACCAATCTAAAAAATTTAAAATGATGCTTATGAAGTAGTTTCACTAATATCTGAGCTGTACGAGAAGAAGCACATTTACAAATCTCTCTATCCTAATGTCAGGTGGCCAGAAGGGACTTTTAAAAATCATGCATTCAACCAACTCAGAACCATATACATTCACCTAAAGTAGGCACCAGTTTGAAAAACTGGGTATGCTTTGTTTCCTAAGCACTAGACATCACGAAAAGGAGTGAGGGTTTTTCTACAGAAATGCCAAAGGGGACCTAGCCAGTTATGTCAGTGGTTAGAGCATCTTCACACAGCCTGAAGGGTCTCAGGGTGGATTCCCGGTAAAGGGCACAAACCTCAGTTACAGGTTAGATCCCTGGCCCTGGTTGGAATGTGAGCAGGAAGCAACTAATCCATGTTTCCCTCTCTGTCCTCTCTCCCTCTCCTCTTTACCCCTCTTTTCCACTCTCTAAAAATCAATGAAAAGAATATACTCACTCCTTGGCTGAGAATTTTTTTAAAAGCCACAGGATTTTTTTTTTTTCATCAAAATTATAGAAAGTGGAAGCATGTCACCTTACTGAATGGACCACAGTGGCTAAGATGAGATATCACCTATTTTAATCATTTTAGGACTTACTTTCATTTTTCCCTCTATAAGAGCAAAAAATTAAAAAAAAAAAATGCACCATCCTTACCAACTTCGGAGGTTCTAGATTATACTGTTGAGCCATTCAGAAAAATTGGATGATAACAAATCATTTTTCACAGGAGGTGGACATTAGCCCAGCTCCTTTGAAAGGGGCTTCAGGATCAACCCCATGATCCCATTCTATTCTCTCCTTATGAATTCTAAAGCATTATCTTTGCAAAATCAGCCCACATGATCAAGCTCTTTGTAATGTAGCCAGTGACCTCATCTTCCTCACCACAGTTGAATATCTTATTATACATGGAAAGAAAAGAATGAAGCTACTTTTTCATCTGCTCTGCAATTTACAGATTAAAAAAAAAAATCTTTCTGCATTTCAGACGGTTTTGTATCAGATTTCCTTTGCCTTACTTTGCTGATACAGCAGGAGACACAATAGCTGTGTGGGGCAAATTTCTAGCCAACTTGCTGCATCTGAGCAATGCAGGAGGAGAGATTTACTCAAAATTCAGTATCATTCTGTCTGCCTGTCCAGATGCTTAAAATCATAGCTTCCATTCAGAGAAGAGGACAATAAAAATAACAATGACTTAAAAAAAACCACATAAGATATGTACACATATAATGCCTTAATTTAAAAAATGGGATAAAAATAAAACTATCACACACACACAAATAAATAAATACCCCAAATATTTTCCTTATAGTAGGTACTGAACATATTTAGAAGACCACAGGCAAAACCCCAAATAAGGAAGACTAATACTTTAAAGGCCCAGGCAGATGGGTGAAAAGGCTGGGAATGAGGCAGTAGGAAGCACAGTGGGAGTACCCAGTTGGAAATTCGGTGTCTAAGCATAATGTCATTCAGTGACAGCAACCTTCCTAAGAACAATAATAAAATAGGTTATTTCACCAAAGACTTGAATGTCTTCACTTGTAGACTCCCATTTGAACTAAAAGGGTCTTTCAAGATCACCTGACTCAGTGGTTTTCTACCGACATCATGTTCAAATCCCTGGACAGCTTTTAAAAATTAACATATGTCTGCGCCCCACACCAGGTCAATGAGATGAGCATTTGTAGAGGTGAGAACCAAGCATCTCACCAGGTGATCGTAATATATAGCCGGGCATGAGAAAACAAGACGAGAAATGAAAGTGGAAAGAAGTTACAAAAGGGGGATATGTAAAAGCGTTCAAGACTCTTATTTGATTACAGTATATATTTGTCTAGCTGGAAGTTTAGTTGCCATGATGGTGCAATGCATCTTCTTAGTACCTATAATGTGCCAAAAATAGCTAAACATTTAACACCCATTTGTCTTTATATCCTGTAACAATTTGTTAAAGAAATAAAGACACTGATGCAGAGATAAATTATATTGATGCAGAGATAAATTATATTACCAAGTACACAAAGCTAATAAATTTCCAAAGACAAATAAAATATGTCTCCTTGGAGATAAAATGTATGTGAAGAGAAATGGACAGATCTCAGTGTACAACTACATGAGTGTGGCAAGTGAATAAGCCCATGTAACAAACACTGCAATCAACATGTAGAAAACCCCCAATTCCCTAAAAAATCTCCCGGCATCCCCTTCCAGGCATTCCACCCCTAAAGGCAATGATGGTTCTGATTTCTATCACCAGGAGCTAGAACTTGATATAAATAAAATCAGATGGTGTGTTCTTATTTGTTTCTTACATGATTTTTGCTCAACATAACTTTTTGGAGATTCATCCATATATTTCCAAGTATCAGCAGTCTGTTGCCTTTGGTAGTGAGGAGAATTCTTTGGTATGAATATGCCACAATGTGTTTACTCCTTGTCCTGCTTACGGCCATTTGGCTATTATTAGTAAAGTGTTTTTTTAAGGGGCTATATAGTAGTAAACCTACTTATTGTTCAAATATTGTTCAAATATTTTTGTGAAAATATATGTTCTTTTCTCTTGGGTAAATACTTAGAGGTGAACTTTCTGGGTTACTAGACATATAGGTATGTGTTTAATTTTAGGAGCAACCACTAAACTTTTCTAAGGGCCTGTACCATTAATAAATGCTTCCCTGAGCAATAGGAGGTTTCTGGTTCCCCCACTTCCTCCCTTCACCATTTGTTGTGGCCATGATTAAAACTTAGTATATTGTGGTTTTAATTTTCATTTCTCTGATAACTGTTGGAATTGAGAACTTTTTCAGGTGCATATTCACCAATCATGCATCCTTTTTTGTGAAGAGTCCAAATATTTTGCCTAATTGCAATATATATATATATATATATATATATATATATATATATATATATATATTTGTCTCTGTAGTTTTGGCTTGCTCTGTATTTATTCTGGATCAAGTTCACTGTAATATATTCTCTGCAAATATTTTTTCCCAGATTATAGCTAAAATTTTCAGTTTCTCTCAAAAAGTAAAGGGTTTGTGTATCACTTTTTTGTAGTTACTGCTTTTTTTTCATCTCTAAAAACCTTTTCTACCCAATAATCATAAATATATTATTCTATGTTTACTTCAAAAGCTTAAAGGTTTTAGCTTTTATGCTTAGGTCTATAATTTATCTAAAGTAATTTTGTGACTGGTATGAAGTTGTGGTAGAGATTCATTTTTTCCATATGCTTATTCAGTTATTCCAGCACCATTTGTTAAGACTTTCCTTTTCTCATTGAATTGCCTTTGAACTGTTATTGAACAATTTATCTATTGATCTATTTCTGAACTCTATTTTGCCCCATTTATCAACTTGTATATCCTTATGTTAATACAATACTGTCGGGACTCTTTCCCCCTCCTTATGTGGGAGTCTATACTTGTTCTTCAATAAATCTCCACCTTTACTATACCAAAAAAAAAAAAAAATACAATACTGTCTTAATTACTATAGCTTATAAATCTTTATATCAAATAATATAATTCATCTGACTTTGTTCTTGTTCAGGATGTCTTTGAATGTTGTATATCCTTTGCCTTTTTATATATATTTTAGAATATGGGTAACTATTTCCATACAAAAGAATACGTGAAAGTTTGTTTGAAATTGTGTTTAATCAAACAATATTGAATTTCACAGTTCACTAATATGTTATTTTCATCTAATTAGATTGTCTTTAAATCTCTTAGGAATATTTTAGAGCTGTTAGTAGAGAGGTCTCACAGATCTTGTCATCAAATTAATCCCTAGATTTTATGAGTAACTTTTATGCTCTTGTAAATGTTATATTAAAATTTCATTTTCCAAGTATTTGCAGCTCGCAAATAGAAGTACAACTTATTATTTTATATTGATATTATACTGTCACTACTGAGTACCTATAATGTGCCGGAAACTGAACTAAATGTTCTCTGCTAAAATCATTATAGGAATCTATTTAAGAGACAAGGCAATTGAGGCAGAACTAAATTAATCATATAGCCAAGGACATTAAGTAAATCAAGTTCCAATGCTGAATTAAAACCTAAGTCTTTTTAATGTTAATTATTATGTCTAAAGCACTGCTTTGTTTATGTCATATCATGGGCCTGAAGTATCACATCCTGGAGGGTTTAATCGTACCAGTCATTGGATTTCCATAGTTGATTCTTGAGTAGAGAAATACTATTTGAAAGAGATGGTCTAAAGAGTCTACACAGATGGAGGTGGGAAGAATGAAGGGAATAGGGTGATGAGAGACAGACTACATATTGTCAGACATCTCACATACTGCCACCTCCAATTTGACTATTTCTTTAAGTTCACCAAGAGTGAAGTTTCATACAGTCACTTTGGGAAAGCAGTTTGATAGTTCTTCAAATGATTAAACAGAGTTTTCATAGGACCCAGCAATTCTACTAGTTACATACCCAAGAGAAATGAAAACATATGTCCACACAGAAAACTTGTATGCAAATGTATTATTCATGTAACCAAAAGACAGAAATAATCCAATGTCCATCACTGATGAATGGATGACCAAAATGTGATATATCCAAATATTAAGATATTTTACCTTAAAAAGAAATTAAGCACTAATGCATGTTATATAACATTAGAATAAGCCTTGAAAACATTATGCTAAATGAAAAGAGCCAGTCACAAAAGACCACATATTATTTCATTAATATGAAATGTCCAGAATAGATAAATCTATATAGACAGTAATTAGATCAGAGATTGCGTAGAGCTGGAAGATGGGGTAACAGAGAACCAATATATAACTGGTATGTGATTTTTTCTTGAGGTGATAAAATTGTTCAAAAATTGACTGTGGTACTAGTTGCATAAATTGCTAAATACAGTAAAAGGCATTAAATTCTACCCTTTCTTTTAAAAAAAATATTAAGTTAAATTTATTGGCTGTGACTGTGGTTAATAAGATTATATAGATTTCAAGACCATACTTTGAGACACAAAACTAGCCTCAACAAATTTAAGAAGATTGAAACCTTTATTTTTTAAAGTATTTTTATTGATTTTAGAGAGAGGGCTAGAAAGATAGAAGCATTAATGGGCTGTCTTCTGCATAAGCCCTACTGGGGATTGAGCATGAAATCTGGGCATGTGCCCTGACTGGAATAGAACCAGTGACCTCTTGTTTCATGGGTCGACACTCAACCACTGATCCACATACCAGGCAAATCCTACACTTCAAATGTGTGAATTGTATAGTATGTGAATTATCCTATCTAATAAAGAGGAAATATGCAATTGACACTCATGCCTTCACCAAAGGTGGTGGCACCCACAGCCAATAAGGAAGGAATATGCTAATTGATTGCCATGCCCTCAAAGATGGCAGCACCCACAGCCACAAGATGGTGGTGCCCAGTTCACTCAGCCCTGCCAGGATGGCAAGCAAGCAGCAAGCCCCAGATGGCAGCTGCCCAGCCACCCAAGGGCTGCCCGAGGCTCAGGTAACCAGGACCAGCTAAGGCTTGCACTTTCAGCAGTGACAGCAGCAGAGGTGTGATGGAGTGTCACCTTCCCCTGATCTCCAGGTCGCCTCCCACCCTGAGGGCTCCTGGATTATGGGAGGGGGCAGGCCAGGCTGCGGAACTCCCTCCGGTGCATGAGTTTCATGCACTGGGCCTCTAGTATCTTGATAAAGTTATTGAAATGAAAAGAATTAAATCCCTGTTCTTTTTCACAGCCCAATGCCTGCCACCTAATAGGTGCCCAATACACACCTGTAAAGAAAGAATAAATTCACTAGTCACAGGCCCCATTGTGTCCAAGTACAGGGCTACAAGGAGAGAGAAATGTTTTAAGCATATGAATAAAGTAACTCCCTTCCCCTTATTTATTCAACCATATAATAAATCACTCAGAACACCACTTACTGGTCCAGGCTTCATTTAACTAAATCTTTACATACGTGGGGACTCTTTCTGGAGTACTGCTGCCATCCATTACTGCTGTCATTTTCAGCACCGCTTTGCACTGCTTTCCTAGGTCACCTTCCTTTCCCTAGCTTGTTTCTAATAGAATTCTAGAAAGCAACCTTGAGAGGCTGACAGATGAGAAGATCCAGGGAAGCAGAAAAGGATATGAATAGACACCACAACATAGCTACAAGATCACTAAATACAATAACTAATCTCGTATCGCTTGACATACTTGCCTTCCTAATTTTCAACTAACAGAAAAGAAAATCTATTGACTGCCTCAGTAGGGAGTACTGCAATCTATATCACAGATATGGGTCATGCATCTTTTTCCCCAGAGAGAATGAAATGGCGATATCACTCATGCTGTTTTGTGTTTGTTTCTTGCTCTTTTAAGCCCTTTTAATCCTAAAAAAGTTATAATAGAAAGGGACCTATGAAATTCTTTACTCTTGTGCTTTCCAAACATTACTGTGACCCACCTGAGGCATTTTGTGTGTGTTTTAAATTCGTCTAACCAGAGATCTCTTAATAAAAGGGAAGTACTTTTGCAAAGAACATATTCCCACTGGCCATTGCTTCCTGGTCTCCCTTCTTCTCTCCAGAAAGTCTTTCTCAATGCTGTTTCACTACTGCCTGCAGAGCCTCTGGCTTCATCACATCTCCTCTCAATACCCTCTTGTGCATGCTCCTCCATTTGCTAATGTGAGGAGCAGGGTGGGGAGAGAGCCAGCAGAACTTCGTTTGGCCAGCTGGTCTGCGGAGGTCTGGGCAGCAGTGCCAAGCTGCAGGTCTTTGGGCAGGAGGCCAAAAGCCTGCCATGTCCCATTTTTTTCCTTCCAAGGCCATTACATTGACTGTAGATAGATATCTATCTGGCCAGATCCAGCTGAGGATGTTTACCCATGCCCACCCACAGATGGCTTTACCACATCCTACAGCATAATCTGACTTCTTCCCAAAGCCTCAACTTCGAACTTACTAGATCACAAGAAGTTATAGCTGAGTAGATATGATCATTATGATTTATGCCAGCTAGGCAATCTGGACAACACTTAAAACAACTGATTTAAGCCTCATACCAACCCTGTAAAGTAGGCATTATTCCACCTCCCACTCTACAGATGAGTAACCCACGGTCAAGGACACAAATCTAGGTAAGAGATGGACGTGGTATTAAAATCCAAGTGGAGTCTGACTCCAGTCTATGTTCTTCCCCAGTGAGCTATAAAAGCTAATGAAGATAATAATATTGTTATTGAGGATAACACCACCAACAATAAGAAAATACAACCAGTATGGCAACTGCTTCCTACACAAAACTTCTTTGAACCCTCACAGCTCTTCATGGGATATGATATCAATAATTTACCTAACACTCAGAAGAATTGAGCTTAGAGAGGTTCAACAACGTGCTCAGTGCTACGCAGCTGAGACAGCACCAGGAGAGGTCCGTTCTGCCTAGAACCCGAACTCTGACCAGTTACTACCATTAGTACCCTATTTTCAAGGGAAACAGGGGTTCAGAGAAGGAACTCTCAGGCCCCTATTTCCAGAATAAGTCAATTTAGAACTGACATCTCTCAAGCCTGGTTACCAACTCCTTGAAAAGTGCCTGCTTCTTAGTACTGTCCATGAAAACACATAAGCAGATTTCATTTCAAGAAGCAGAGGAGTGTTCTGAGAAATAGTGGGGGACAGAGTGGCCTCAGAGCCAGAAGATAAGAATGGAGCCATCTATTAGCTGCTGCACTTTGACCTAGACACTGAACTTGTCTCAGGCCCCTCCTCTTTCACTAGGGAGCTTATTATGCGATTGGGAAGTTTTGCCCCTAAGGACTATTCCAGGACAGTGTGTAGGCAAAAGCTGAATTAGGTATAAAATATTAATTGCTATCATTTAAGACTGAATAGATCTTTATGGGTCAAAGTAATAAAAAGTGCCTTAATTGAGAAGGTGACACCTAAGTTTGGCTCTAAAATATCTGAGAGTAACAATTATATATATATTTTTTACTATGTTCTTAATCTGCTTCAGATCCTGAGATGAGTAATTTATATGAATGATTTCAGTTTACTGTAAGGAAAACTAATACATTTACTATTATTGAAGATTCTATCCTAGAAAAATAGAAACTGGAGCCCTGAGAGGTGCAAGATGAAAGAGCTGGCAGGTGCACAGTGCATTTAAACTTGGGGATTTAGACTCCCCACCACTGCACCATGTTGCCTCTTTGGATAGTCTGAAAAGACACTATGGGGATGGCTTCAAAGAAAGCAAGAGGCATCCAGGCACCGGTGGAGTGAAAAGTGAAATTCTCTGCAGCAACTAGCAATACAATTCCCTTCAATGATATCCAGGTTGTATCCTGTGCTTTTAGGCAGGGCAAGTAAGTATCAGCAGCACTGTGCATTTGAAAGGCCTAGAAGTACTCTCAAGGTCATTTATGTAACCACCTCCTCCCATGGCAGAGCTTCTTCCTTAGCCCCAGGCCTTGAAGCACTGTTCAAATTCATGGACACCTTGGCCTCAGGTAATAACTGCTCAGTCTACTTTATATATATATATATATATATATATATATATATATATATATATATATATATGTATGTATCTGTTTTATAGACCACAGATTGAAATAAATAAGGGTGCAGAGACATACTAAAGTTCTTTCAGAGATGGCAAATTTCATGTACAAGTTATGGGAAATCTATCATCCAAGGCCTTGGAGAGTAACATAAACACATAACCAAATAGAAATGAAGCATCGAAGCTGGAAGAAGCCTTGGAAGTTAGCTCATCCAAACCACCCATGTTACAGACACGAGAACCAATTGAGGATCTAAGAGTACAATGACTTGCACAAGATTCCACAGATGGCCATTCCGAACGTAGGCTCACACCCAGTCTCCAGACTTGCAATACATGGCTCTTTCTTTTTTTTTCTTTCTTTTTTTAAAATATATATTTTATTGATTTTACACAGAGAGGAATTGAGAGGGGCCGAGAGTTAGAAATGTCATGAGAGAGAAACATCGACCAGCTGCCTCTTGCACACCCCCTACTGGGGATGTGCCTGCAACCAAGGTACATGCCCTTGACAGGAATCGCGAACCCGGGACCTTTCAGTCTGCAGGCCGACGCTCTATCCACTGAGCCAAACCGGTCCCGGTGGCTCTTTCTTTCTTACTATGCTGCCCCCTCCCTCACTTCACTGTTAGGCCTAACCCATTGGTCAACAAACTCATCAGTCAAGAGAGCCAAATATCAATAGTACAACTATTGAACTTTCTTCTGAGAGCCGAAAACCGACTTCTGCTCATCGGCCACGAAGTTTCAATTGCACAGTATGTGTGCGCCTGCACATGGTATTTTGTGGAAGAGCCACATTCAAGGGGCCGAAGAGCCACATGTGGCTTGCGAGCTACAGTTTGCCTACCACTGGTCTAACCCATCGCTTCCCATGAGAATTACTTGTCATTGTCTCTGAAGCCATAACCTATAAAACCTTCACTTTTTAAGGCTTTGTCCCTCATTAAGACATTCTCTTTGCTGACCTTTCACCCTGGGCATACTAGGTTCCCTCAGAGGGAGGCACTAGAGGGTTCTCACTAACTGACATGATGCTAATATGAGTGACACTTGCAGGTGCAAATGTGCCCATCCTCCTGAGCTGGCCCTGGTTGCACCAGGCAGAATTAGCTCCTCTTTGACAGAAAGCCTAAGAGAATCTGAAGCAGGGCAAGTGTGGAGAAGGAATAGCCTGCTGTGAGCTGAACAGCTTCTCAATATAAAAACCCATTTGATTTCACATAATGGAGGCTGAGAGGGCTCAGAGTGAATGATGGTTGAGTTCATTTACATTTTAAATGAACACAACATTTGCCTAGGGGCAATGCTTCCTCCCAATAATGGAATCTGAAAAAATGCAGCACTACTTTTTTTTTTTTAATACAACTTTTCCTTAAAGCAATAAACAAGTATGTGTCTGCTCTCCAAACTATTGCTCTCTGTATATCTTTTAAGCATAAAATCAAGATTGTGCCTTCAAGGAATGGCTGATCTGAGACACAGAAGCATTTCCACATGTTAATAGATTGAGTGACTCTTAGGATTCTCTTTACTTAAAATGTAAAGAATTCTCACTGGGACAGACTCCCCAGCCAGACCTCAAGCTCCCCTTCCCTAACAGGGGGAAAGAGAAAAAGTAACATTGGTAAGAATATTTCCACAGATGTTTCAGTGATTTCCATTCTCTTTGAGATGCCCAAGGCTACATAATTGAGTCTGCTCCACCACAGAGAGTGGGCCACTCAATAAATAGAATTTTATTAGAATCATTTGAGGACACCAAGGATGAATTTTATGATATGTAAATTACATCTCAACAAAGCTGTGTCTAGTAAAAGCTGTCTCAAAGATAGTCATCACTATCACTATTTTTTATTATATATATATATTATATATATATATATATATATATATATATATATATATATATATATTACAGATTATTTATCTACAATGAGAAGAATAAATTATTTGGGGGAAGTTAGGTAATAGGTGACTGAGTACCTTAATGCAAGAAAAAAAATGAAGACCTGAATGAGGCGACTGTGAAGATGAAAAAAGTGGCAGGATTCAAGATAAATTTTGAAGCAGAGTACCCATGGTGTAAAACAGGGGTGGGGAACAGTTAGCCTGTGCATTATATAAGGCCCAAGAAATAACTTGGTCTGGCCCTGCTAAGGCATTAGGAGTGAGTTAATTAAATGTTTGACCAAATATAGCAGTCTAATAATTAAGCTGATAATCTTGCATGGCCTGCAAATGATGTTATAAATATCCGAATGGTCCTTGGCAGAAAAAAATTATTCCTTGACCCTGGTGTAAAAGAAAGTGTCACAGGATAGTAAGAAGCTAGGAAGACTCCTGGACAAGTGGAATAGAGAAACTAAGACAAGAAAATTAAATGAGGCCAAATAGTTTTGGCAGATTTCAGCCAGTTTGCAGCAACCAAGCAGCTTCCCCAACCAAAGACACTCGAGAACAAATGGTTAATACTTCTCCTCCTTAACCAGAGAATTCATAGCTTAAATCACCCTGGAACTGCTAAGGCAGGAGGTAGGGGAGGAGGAAGGAAAGAAGGGAGAGTTTTCTCTCACCCACTAAATAAAGAAGTCAGCCATCATGGGGAAGGGAGAAAGGGGAAGTTTATGTCACTCACTGAGCAAAGAAACCAGTAGTCTTAGGGCTTGCCAAGATAAAATTTTCCAGATGTTCTCATAAATTCTTGGAAAGCCACAAGAAAGTAAAATGGAGACCTTGAAACCCAGTCTGTGCCCTAGATATCTGGCAGAGGAAAGTTGAAAACTATATACGGAAAAGTATAAAATTATAAACATCTACCAGGCAGGGCGCTCAGATTAGTTGAGTGCCCACCTGTGCTCCATGCCAGGTACATTTTGATAAAGTTGTTTGCCACACTTCCTTAATAAATTTGTTTGCTTTATTACTATGCTGCTGTCCAGTGTCAATCTTTCCTATGAGACTGACAAGAATGAAGAAGGGAACAACCCTATGCCTTTGAACTCAGGGGGCTGTCTGATAACATCTTTTCTGGTGTTCCTGGTGTCCCATAACAAAAGCACCATGCTTGAGTAGGATTTCTGAGTGACTAAATGCATGTAATGATCCTTAGTGAACAAATAACCACCACCTTCCCCAGTAAATACAGCTGCTTACTGAGATCCCTTGAGTATAGAGACTATTTTCTTTTCCTGTCCAGTAGTTGACCCAATAGTTTTCTCAATCTGATGCCTCCGGAGCTTGAAATAAAAGCTAAAAAGACAACATTTCTTCAAGCTGATAGGTCTAAAGGTCTTCACTGGGCTAGTCCTGAGGACTTCCACATTAATGAAGTACAACTTGAAGGAGAGGAGCCAATTTAGGCCTATGATCCAAGGGAGCGTGGTTGTCTTTCTTGTTCAGCAAATATTGATTGATTAGATCTTGGAATTCAAGTAAAGAATCAAAGAGAGTGGGTCTTTGGTTCATGCTACAATTAGCAAAGGAACATTAAGCACTTAATTCATGAGGAGACAGCTGCCCAAGTGCATGGAATTCCAGGCCATGTCTTGTCAGTTGTAAATGTAAGCCATGGTATTGAGAGTCTTCAGTGATCTCCATGCAATGCTTTAAGTTAGCTGAATTGGGCTGGACAGGTAATAATTAATGCCACAGAGTTCTTGTCCTTCACTGCAATGATCCTCAGGGGAAAATGCCTGAATTGAACCATAATGGATTGATGATTATGTCTGAAAATAAGGGGTTGAAAAATCCCCCTACCAAATTAGGCATTAAAAATAAAGTCATCCCATATATGAGACTCTTGAAAGTAATGAGAATGAGATAATGAGATAATTAGTGCTAATCATATTCTAAGCCGTGCAAATTACTTCATATTCAGTTTCATTTTATCTGCACTAATCCATGAGGTAGTTACCATTATTGTCCACATTTCAAGAGAACTAACATCCCAGTTATTAAGTGGTGAAGTTGGGATTCAAATCCACACTGTCTTATTCTAGGACAGGTAAGAGGTTCATTCCCAAAAATACTCACTACTTGCTTTTAGTTCAATAGGAATATATCCAAGATCATGGCATGTTGAGTCCCTTTGTGTCTTTTGACCAGCCATAATCATTCTTCAGCAGATTTTTTAAAATATATTTTTTTTATTTGAGAGGAAGGGAGAGGGAGAGAGATTGAAACATCAATGATGAGAGAGAATTATTGATTGGCTGCCTCCTACACATTAATGCCATTGCTGAGAAAACTAAAGTTGAGTAATTTAAATGATTAGCTTCAAGTCTCACAGGTATGAAGTAGCATGAGCCTGCCTCCTCCAGACCCAAGCCTGATGTCATTAGGTGTCTATTTACATGATCTCTCAATATTCTAGATTTCTATTTTGTCTCCATAAAACAAATATATCAGCAATTATTTGTTGTTTTTACTATCTTTAAGAGTCTATAAATTCTGTAAGGACAGAACTCTGTCTGCTTTCTATACTCTCTTGTACATATCGGCACAAACTAAATACATGTGGAAGAAAGAGGAGGGAAGAGAGAAGGAATGGGGGTATTGAGAAACATCAGCCTAGACATAATCAGAAACTTGTGTTTTAAGTTCTTCTATACCTTTTGTGCATTTAGGCAAATTCTGCTAGACCCCTTCTGTGGAGGTAGAGAAGAGAATGAAAGGAGAAGGTGAGATCAGAGAGTATAATTCCACACACCATTCCCCCAGTGAGCAGTGCCCAGGAGTGTGTGAGATGGGAGACAAAGTGACTATTTCCTAAGCAGTTCACTGTCTCACCTGCATCTCACTGACTGAGCACCCTACAAGGATTTATAGTATTTATATTTAAAGACACAATGTACTTCTTTTTCATATACTACAACCCTGAGAATACTTTGTCTGTATTCATTTTTTTTTTAACTAATCTGTTTTGTAACCAGAGAGAAAAATGGTCCTGCTGGACTTTTGAGGTGTTATGCCACCTGCCTACGACATTTTCCAGAATGGTTTTAACTAAACTCAACTTTTGCTTTGTGCACTGACTTGAGAATCTAACTCTTCTAAGATGAGACTTAACTGCCTCATTAGTCTTCATTGATCTACTAGTTCCACTAACCTTTCCTTTTACATAACACCTTGCAATGCTATAATCTTAGAACAGAATTTTCCTCTATTGCCTATTGTTTCTTTCTGACTCACAAAATATTTGTTAGGCTAAATAGAAACCACCCTTCCCATCAGGATACCTATAAAATATTACTGGCTAAGAACTTCAAAACAAATGAAAATCTCTCATATACCTTGAAAATTGCATAGGGTATTCTGTAAAACCAATACAGAAGACTATTTGACTTTAGGTAGTGGACATATAGTGCAATATATAGATCTTGTATAATAGAAGTGTATGCTTAAACCTATATGGTCCTATTATCACCTTGATAAATTTAATTAAAAAGAAAAAATCAATACAGTTGCAATGCTACCTGGAAAAGGCTACTCGTCTCAAAAAGCATATTATCTCCTATTGAAGCTACAAAGTTAATTATTTTATAGAGAAGAGTTTGTTTTCCTCCATATCTGAGATTTGATTTTCAAGCCCAATCCTTCTATTGTCTTATGTTATTTCCCTGGGCAATTAACTCCCCATATTTGAATTTGATGTCCTAATCAATTTAAAGAAAGGTCAGAGGAAGTAATAGCTCTGATTGTCTCATCCTTGGCAAGGTGACTCTAACTCCAGATACCTCATAAGTATATGAGTCAAACAGTGTATCAATATCCACACAGGTTCCTAGCCCAACTAAAACTCTCCAATAGCCCTGACCAGTTTTGCTCAGTGGATAGAGATTGTTGGCCTGTGGACTAACGGGTTCCAGGTTTGATTCCAGCCCAGGGCATGAACCTTGGTTGCGGGCACATCCCCAGTAGGGGGAATGCAGGAGGCAGCTGATGTTTTTCTCTCGTTGATGTTTCTAACTCTCCATCCCTCTCCCTTCTACTCTGTAAAAAAATCAATAAAATATATTTTAAAAAATATAAATAAATAAATAAATAAAAACTCTTGAATAGAGGATCCAGTGTTATCACTATCCTGTAACTATGGTTCTGGGCTGGAAAGATGGAAGTAAAAATAGGAGACTATGGAGGCTAATATAGGAGAGCGATGGACAATTTTGTTTGGCTTGTATGTCAGGTGGGAGTAAACTTACCAAGACAACCCCTGGGGCTAACCTTAAGTATCTAATGAAAACTAAATTCTGCCAAAACCGGTTTGGCTCAGTGGATAGAGCATCGACCTGTGGACTGAAAGGTCGCAGGTTCGATTCCCGTCAAGGGCATGTACTTTGGTTGCAGGCACATCCCCAGTAGGGGGTGTGCAGAAGGCAGCTGATCAATGATTCTCTCTCATCGATGTTTCTAACTCTCAATCCCTCTCTCTTCCTCTCTGTAAAAAATCAATAAAATATATTAAAAATAAAAATAAATAAAAATAAAGACATGCATGGAAATAGCCTTTGCTAATATCCTGATGAAAAGATATCAGAGGAGGGGGTGTTAAGCAAGACCTTAAGAAATACAGAAAATGTAGGAAATGTTGGTACCCATTCCTGTGAATACAACCCCATCAGTCAGCAGAGTCTCGGCCTACCAGCTCCTTCTGAAGGCTACCCTCCCGTACAGATCCTAGCTATGGCCTTGGCCAAGAAATCACCAATCCTAACCTTCTCATTTTCTTTTGGGATGACTGAGGCACAGCATCTCTTTGCTTATGGGCACAAAACTAGTTTTAGAGGTAAAAATAGGAACAGAATTTGGTCTTTCCTGTGTACAACTTTGCTGGTAGCTCTGTGAGTGACGGGGTCTTAAATTATACTTATTCTCCCATGAACATTTTTTTTTTCAGAAGCATGCCAAGCTGTGAGTAGTGACAAAATTCAGGAGTCATTCATTTCATTCTCAAGACAGACAAGTACCAAGGTGCCTAATTAAATACCAAAAGACTTGGAATTATCTGGTCCTTTCTGCCAAGTGCAGAAATACACACTGATTCATGTCAGTTCCCTTCCCATGATCACATCTTCCATTTATAATTGCTAAATATGCCAGGTTCGCAAAGTTTCCCCCATTTGAGTGCTCTATGAGAATTTGTGAATAAATACCATTGCTCCAACTGTTTTTGAATACAAAAAATATCCACATCAGCACAGACTACACAAATGTGGGGCCCAGGGGCATGTGATGTAGCAAAGAATAGCACCAACTCAGGAGTCAGAGTGTAGGGGTGTGGATATGTCTCATGTGTATAGCTTGCCATAGGACTTTGAGGACCCCATTAACCTTCTCTGAGCCTATTTTCTGATCCCCAGATTGGGAGAAACTAGACTTTCCATGTTCCTCTCATGGATAACTGGGAGAATCATATGAGATCATGGATAACTCTTCTGAAAAAAATCTGTTCATGATCCTTATTTTGAAGATGAAGAAAATAAATATAAAGAAAGACAGGTCTTTGAAGCCAGGAAACTTGGTGCCAAGTGATAGGGACTGAGTTCCAATCTTCCTACAAACTCACTTCCACTTCTTCTTTGGGATGCAGTATCTCTATCAGTAAAATGAGGAGACAAGATTGAATGATCTTTTATGTCTCCTCTAATTCTAATTGAGCCTTTGTAGCATTATTAAACAGTACTATCATTTTAGTCTGAATTGAACTAGAATTATACCAGTATTTGAATTAATCTTCTGTCTTCAGAACCAGGGTTTGTTACACTGTAGTGTGAAACACAGGATTATGATCCGGAGAAGTAAAACTTGGCTTATGTGACAACTGCAAGAGAAATGAGGCCCTAAGTTGGATCACAGAGCAATAACAAAAATGAGTGAGAAACTGGTAAAATCTGAATAAAGTCTATAGTTAGTTGATAGTATTTTTCCAATGTTAATTTCTTGGTTTTGATAGTTGAAGTATATGGTTAGGAAAGATGATAATGTTAAGAGAAGCTGGATGAAAGGTTCATGGGAACACTCTGTTCTAACTTTGCAACTCTTGTGCAGATCTAAAGTTATTTCAAAATAAAAATCTTTATCCCATGGAAATCATCTCAAGGGCATATTGAAAATGTAAATTTCTCCAGTTCCAGATTATGATAGTCCTAGAAAAAGGTCCAGGAATCTGCATCCCAATAGGCACACAGGAGGATCTGATGGGATTACCCAGGGCTCATACTTGGAGAAACCCTGACCTAAAGCAGCTGTCACCAACCTTTCAGACCTGAACCACTGGTTGGCAACTGCTGCTCTAAAGGATATATATATAAAAGCCTAAATGACCAGTTGCTATAATGCTCATTGACCACTAGGGGGCAGATGCTCAATGTCGAAGTTGTCCCTGGTAGTCACTGAACTCCCAAAGCAGGAGTGCTGCTCAGCTGACTGGGATGAGCGGGAGGTGGCTCCTCCCCAGATCCCTGTAGGCCACACAGAGGGACCCCACCAGTGCAGGAACTTGTGCACTGGGCCTCTAGTTTATAATAAAATAAGTAATAATTAGAGATGAATAAATAAAAACTAACAACGTGAGGCTGTAAAAGAACTCTTGGGTGAGATCTTGATTTGAGTACCATTTCTATCAGTGGTTGTATAAAATTAGGCAAGTTATCAATCTGATGGGGCCTCACATTCTTCATTTATAAAGTCAGAGGTATAGCTATGGATGAATTTCTGGATGTCCAGCATGGTGAACAGTAGTCCCTAAAACCATACTCTGGCAGCGCCAGTCTCCCCCAGCCTCTCTGTAGATTCCTTTCCTCTCATGGCACTGCTCACCAGCCCTGGACTTCATGTAGTATCCTTAGCAGGCATGCCAAGTGTTTGGCCCTGCAGTGAGTTAAACATAGTCACAAAGGAGACACAACATGTTGAAAAACACAGCCAGTGTAACAAGGTCAGCAGTGAGGGACATTAGATTTTGAATCTTCTTTATTGAGTGGAGATGCAGACTGTAGTCCTGGTTTTCACTGCATGAAATAGAAATCCTAACTTCTATCTGTAAAGACTCTGGGGAAGGAAATGAGGTCTTTGACTCTAGTCCTTTCATTGGAGAGCAGTTTTGTATCAGATGAGGCCACAGACTCGGAGCCACTGTCTCTACTGAGACCCCACCCAGATGAAGAAGGAAGATGGATCTGAGTCAGCCCAGAGCCACTGAATTTAATAGTGGCCCTGACTAGAGTGATGGGGCTGCCCCTTCCTTCTTGCTGTTAAGCATGTGTGTGCACACACACATTAGCAAGAGTACAAACCTCTCAAATCAGAGGGAATAAAAATTCCTATAGGGCAGATAATATGCCAAGCTCACTCCATCCTAATTTTCTTGACCTGGCTCAACAGTTTAGATAGATCAATGTTTATGTATGTTTTTAAATACATTTTTTATTTATTTCAGAGAGAAGGAAGAGGGAGAGATAGAAACACTGAAGATTAGAGAGAACCATTGATTGGCTCCCTCCTGCATGCCTCCTACTCGGGATCGAGCCAGCAACCCAGACATGTGCCCTGACCAGGAACTGAACCATAATCTCCTGGTTCATAGATCAATGCTCAACCATTGAGCCACACCGGTCAGGCATAGATAAATGTTTTTAATGGTACCTATAAATCAACTCTAGATTTTGTTTGCCCTTACAAAGAGTTTACCAAGAGAAACATATGATACTAATATTTTCTAAGTGTAAAAAATTCTACTTGTTATTCCAGAGCATGATTCTATAGCAACTTGGTCTCCTCATTTGTAAAGAGAACTAATAACATCTACAAAGTTTAGTTTGAATCTTGACAATAATCCTAGGGATTTATTTTATGTGAAATTATCCATATAAATTTAAAAGGATGTGAATTTAATACCTAAATTGAGATTCAGGAAGTTGGTGCAGGAGCTAGGATTTAAGTCCAAACCCAACAACTCTAAAGCCCACACATCCACTAGAATGCCTCCAGGGAACCACTGTTAGCTCTGGTGCTTTTCCTGAAAGCCAAATGAATGTATGTCTCCAAAACATAAAAAGAAGAGGAAAAAAATGGCACTCCTCTTTTATATCTGTTTTGTCAGTATGATAGTTTATGACTAAGTACAGTTTTCTTAGGATGAAATGTGTTAGGTATGTAGAATCAGTCTCCATGACTTCTAGGAACTACCATCTATCCCTTGGTGATAGAAATGATTATACTCTAAGCCCAACCATTGACTTATCTATATCTATATCGATCCTCACGTTCATTCCTCCAGTCTTGGAAAATAACATACTGTGATATTCCCTCCAGAAGTTGCTCTTTCTTGTTCTTATTTAACCCTTTGATTACAAATATCCAACTGCTTGTTGAAGGGCATCACTGAGATCTCCAATAGCTGCCTGAAATACAGCTTGTCAAGGCTATAAATCTGAGAGTCATCCCTAAATTATTTTTCTCTCACCTTTTATATATAATGTAATCATTTGGCTAATCAACCCTAATGGATCCTACTGATCTTGGCTTCTAAACACGCTTGAATCTGATCCCTGAATCCTCAGTGCCTTCCACTGCTGCCTTATTTGTGGATGTGACTCCTCATTGGAACAGCCTCCTAATGATATCATGGCCTCTGATATTATCTTCTATTCATTTTTCTACATGGTCCACAGAGGTATTTATATAAAATGAAAGCCTGAATGCATTGATGCCTTGCATGTCTTGCTTCCCTAGATACCTATTGATCTACTTTTCCAACCTCATCTCTCACTTGAGCACTGCGCACCTACATAGAAAAACTCAATCTTGGCCTTCTCTTTTAAGCTTCAAAAATTCAAATTTCTATGTAATTCTCTCTCTCTCTAGATATAGATATATATAGATAGATAGATAGATAGATAGATAGATAGATAGATATAGTACATACATATATATGTGCATATATATAGCTAGATAGATATAGATATAGATAGTTATAGAGATAGATATAGAGATAGATAGTTATAGAGATAGATATAGAGATAGATAGTTATAGAGATAGATATAGATTTAGATAGTTATAGAGATAGATAGTTATAGAGATAGATAGATATAGAGATAGATAAAGATATAGAGATAGATATATTATAGATACATAGATATAGATACATATAGATACATAGATACATAGATATAGATATATAGATCCATACCTCAGCTTATATTATATCCTCTTATTGAAACCTACTTTAATTCCTCCCTTTTCCCACTGATAATTCTTCACCTAATTTCACTTTCACTTCTGAATTTACAACACAATTCTAAGTCATCTATGGACCAAATAGAGAAGTCACTGATAGAACTTAATAGAGAAAATTGATGATACCAAAAGCTAGTTCTTTGAAAAACATCTTTATAATTGATAATTCTCTAACATAAATAGCTAGATAAAGTAGCAGGAATAAAAAGTGGGAACCTAGCATAGATTCTATAGACATTAAAATAAGGGAATATTACATTCTATACATATAAATTTAACAATTTAAATGAAAGTCACCAATTCCTCAAAAAACAGAAGAAAAATTCTAGAAATATTAACTAAATTTAATCAATTGTTAAAAGTTTTCATAAAAATAAATTGCCAGGCCCAAAGGGTTTCTCTGATAAATTCACCAAATATTAAAATAATATCAATTCTACAAAATGTTTTCAGAAAACATCTGAAGATAAGGGAACAATTCTCTATTTGTTGTATAAGATCTGCATTACCCTAATATCAAAAATAAACATGATATTGATTACCTCCCACTGTGAACTCTACAACACTCAGAGTCTACACTAAGCATGTTAAACTTGAGCCGCAAGTTTGACATGTTTGGTCTACACTGTTCAAAATTATGGATATAATTTTCTGTTGATGGGGAGGTATAACAACTGAAGCTCTCAGGTATTGCTGGCAGGAATGCAAAATGATACAACTATCCCAGAAATCAATTTTTCAGTTTCTTAAGTTAGCTATATACTTAGCATGTGCTCCAAAAACACCAATTCTGGGTATTCACCCTAAAGAAATGAAAACCGACTTTCACACACAAAAAAATCTGTACACAAATGTTTACAGCATCTCTATTTACAACCATGCAGACATAGAATGAAAATAACCCAAATATATCTTTCATAACTGAATGCATAAACTGTGGTTCATCCACAGAAGGGAATACTACTCAACCTAACAAACAAACACCAATACAAAACAAACAACAACAAAAAAGCCTGTTAATATAGTTAACGAGGTGATGAATCTCAAATGTATTATGTCGAGTGACAGAGGTCAGTCTCAAAAGCTTTTATTCTGTGTGATTCCATTTGTATGTCATTCTCATAAAGACAAACTACAGTATAGAGGACAGATCAGTGGTTGCCAGGGATGAGGGTGTGAGAAGGGTATGAATAAAAAGGAATAATATGGAGAAGTTTATGGGGTAATAGGACTCTTCTACAACCTGATTTTGGCAGTACGTGAATCTATATAGAGAGTCCAAGAACTATATCCATACAAAAAGTCAATTTTACTGTAATTAAAAATTTAAACTAACACACAAAATATAAAAGCAAAGCAAAGGGATGTCAAATACAGAAACTTGCCACTAGTTTCTCCCACTTTATCTGATTTACTCCCCTCAAAACAAAACCCCACACATTCTTCACTCCACAATGCTGGGCTTTTATTTATTTGTTTAATGAGTAATTTATGTAGCACTTACTATGTGAAGAGGAAGAAGTAATTACTTCTGGCTGGAGAAAGGCTAAGAAGAAAACACATATTAACTGAACACTGAGAAATAATTTTAGTGAGGGAAGATGGAGGTGGGAAATCTGGATATCTCTCTAAAGCAGAAAATTACCTGCCTCATTTGGAAAACGCCAGGTTGTTTGGAAATTGAAGTAGAGATGATTTAGAGATGGGGGGAAAAAGTTAGACTAGTAACAGGTCTTGAAAACCTTGAATGCCAGAAAAAAGAGTTTGACCTTAATTTATATTCTCTCTACCTGACAGTAAAGATCATCTCAGATCCTATATCTTGGCCTTATCACATGGGTCCTTTTCATTCTTATTTTACATCATTAAAAACCAACACTAGCCGAAACTGGTTTGGCTCAGTGGATAGAGTGTCGGCCTGTGGACTGAAAGGTCTCAGGTTTGATCCCGGTCAAGGGCATGTACCTTGGTTGTGGGCACATCCCCAATAGGGGGTGTTCAAGAGGCAGCTGATCGATGATTCTCTCTCATTGATGTTTCTAACTCTCTATCCCTCTCTCTTCCTCTCTGTAAAAATCAATAAAATATATATATATTTTTAAAACCAACACTAAGGGTTAGAAGATAGCTTTCAATATTTACTTCATCACTGATTTGTCCTATAAACTTTGGCCAATTAATTTCAGCATCTTCTTTTACCATGCGTAACACACAAGAAATCACACTAGCCTTTTCTACATCGTAAAACTTATCTGAACATTAACCTGATGCTAAGTGCACATGAATGTTTAAAGTATAGAATAAAGCATTTTCTCAAACTGTGGTTGTTGGGTCAGCAACATTAGCGCCACCTGGGAATTTATTAGAAATGCAAAGTCTCCCAACCCAGCCCAGACTTACTGAATCAGAAATGCTGGGGTGATGGCCAGTCATATGCATTGAATAAGCCCTCTTGGCTTTTCTGATGCATTCTAAAGCTTGAGAATCGCTGACACAGAATATTGTACAAATGTACTCAAGTGCCATTAAACTCAAACTGTGCATGCCTCCATCTACTCTGAGAATGTTACAGACTCACAAAGGGACCGTGTCCTACTTGGAGCTAGAAAATGAGACGTTCTTCACTGATGTTTTGCTATTCACAACTCATGAATCTACCAAAGGCAGATTTTTCTAGAGGAGTGATTACTTTCAGAAATATTTAGCACTTGTGTCAGAAGGTCCAGGGATGATTTCTGGGAGGGAAAGAAAACAGGAGATTTTTCTTCACCGATTTGTATTTTGAAAAAGTAGTTTTGTTTGAGAGAATTGATGTCAGCCCATTGACTAGCAGTCACATTAAATTTGTGTCCATTTATTCAACGAATCATCACTAATGTCAACATTTCCCCGTATATCCAAATGCTGCAAAGCATTAGAAATCCCAGCTGCAGAAAGGACACACAGTAAAAAGACATTGCTCGGTAGAGGACAGAGCGTAAGTGACAAGGAAGCAGTGAGAACACTTTTCTGTCTGTTATACACATTAATAAATACAAACATATTTCTCTTTAATATACTTCAACATGAGGTAACATCAGAAAAGATCATTGAAATAGACTGCCTAGGGCCTCCCTCAACCAAACAACCAGAACAGGAAACTCATTAATGTCATTTAATCTGAATCATCTTTCACTGATTCAAATCCTTTTTTTTTTTTTTCCTGTGGTTTTCTTGGTTCAAGTTATCACCATCATCATCACCATAAATATCCATTCTGTGCCTGATTGTGAGATTCCCCTGTTGGCTAATCCTGTCAGAATTAGTTTGAAGTAAACATTTAAAAATTTAGGAAGAACTCGTCTTTGAACTCAGCTACTACCAGGGTACAAGAACAACAACAGGTAGTGAGTCTATTGACCAGAAGCTCCAAGGTTAGCCATGGGCTCACTATGAGCTTCTAATTTCAACCCTGGCACCAGCTTCCTATCCATATAATAAAAGAGGAGCTAATAACTTATATAGAAAAAGTCTCATAGTATTTCTATAGCCATTTGCTTTATTTTAATGTCACTTCACTGTTTTCCATAAAGCATCCAATTTGTCATTCTGCTCCCATTAGCCCTGTCTCCAGAAGAAATAAATCTGGTAAGCTCATTACTATTTAGGCCAGGGGTCACAAATTCAAATGCCTGCATGTTAATAAACTTATCATAATTCTTGCTGGGCATACAAAAATGTGTCCTAACAAGCTTGTCGCCAGTTGCATTGCCTTTGAAAACATATATTCAGGCAAAACACCCTTGTTAAAACTTTGAAGCCACCAGTTTGCCTTCCTTGGTTTAAGCATTGAGTACTTCATACCATAGTCTGTCATATTAAACCCTTTTTTCTCTTTTACAATTAAAATAGAAAATTACTAGACAGGTAAAATGATGTTTGGCTATGATTCATTATCGATACTTAAATATTGTTTAGTTTTATCAAAGACCTCTCGAACAACATCTTCTACTTCTAATCATTTTTTCCTACCATAGTATATATCTCTCTCTTTAGCTTACATTTATATTACATTTACTGTACTTCTTGGTAAAGGGATTACTATATTACACCTTGTAGTGAATACATATTAGGTAATAGGTTATACTTTATATTTGATAATTTGAGATTATGCATTATTGCTCTTTAGCTCCAATATACAGTGGTGCCTCACACAACGAACTTAATTCGTTCCAGGAGCAAGTTTGTTATGCGAAAAGTTCATTATGTGAAACGTGTTTTCCCATAACAATACATGTTAAAAAAAATAATTCGTTCTGTAGCATAAAATATGCTAAGATGACATAAAAAAGATAAAATTTTTGTTATTATTTTTATTTAGATACATCTAAAAACATAATTTTTAAAAAAAAAAACACATTTTTTTAATTTTAAGACAGACTAAGTAGAGTCTACCGAATCTTGCACATCTTCATCCATTTTCTGCTTTTTGACCGATGGTTTCATGAAAAACCTGTCCAAAGTCGTTTGTTTTTCTCTTTTCTCCAACATCTGCTGGAAATAACGGACAAGAGTATCGGAGTAAAGATCGTTGATCCTGTTTGCTTCAGCTGAATCTGGATAGTGGGCTTTGGTAAACTCCTGAACTGCTTTCCATTTGACCAGGATGTTCTTGATGTCAGCAGTTGGGATTGGTTGATTGTTTGATTGTTGCTCCTCGTTATCAGATGATGCTTCCCTTTGAGCATTGTCCTGTTGCTGGACCAGAAGTGCTTGGAGCTCTTCAGTTGTCAGCTCTTCTTTGTGTTCCTCAATAAGCTCCTCTACATCCTCTTCCTCTACCTCTAATTCCAACCTTTGGGCCACTGTGATGATGTCCTTCACCACTTCTGTGTCATCAACTACTGCTTCCTCCTGGGTCCATGAAGGCACAAGCATCTTCCAAGCAGAAATGAGGGTCCTTTGTGACACTTCTTCCCAGGCCTTCTGTATAAGTCGTATTGCCATAAGGACATCAAATTTCTCCTTCCAAAACTTTCAGACAGTCATATTGTCTCCACCAAACTCGCATTCTTCAAACACCTTATTAAAGAGGGCTCTAGTGTAGAGTTTTTTAAAGTTCGCAATAACTTGCTGATCCATTGGCTGAAGAATGGATGTGGTGTTTGGTGGCAAATACTGCACCTTGATAAAAGGATAATTTTCCTGCAATATTTCCTCTAGGTCTTTTGGATGAGAAGGGGCATTGTCAAGTATCAGAAGGGCTTTGAGCGGCAGTTCTTTTTCCAGCAAGAATTTCTTCACGGCAGGAGCAAAGGTTTCCAGAATCCATTCGTTGAAGATAACTTGGGTCACCCAGGCTTTTTGATTGGACTTCCAATGGACGGACAGTTTGGACTTAATAACGTTATTTTTCTTGAAAATTCTTGGATTTTCAGAGTGATAAACCAATAGAGGTTTGATCTTGAGGTCTCCGCTGGCATTAGACGAAAACATAAGGGTAAGTCTGTCCTTCATGGCTTTGTGTCCTGGCAATTTCTTCTCCTCTTTTGTAATGAAGGTTCTGCTCGGCATTCTTTTCCAGAAAAGACCCATTTCATCGGCATTGAACACTTGTTGTGGGCAGTATCCTTCATCCTTAATACATTTTTGAAAGTTAATAGAGAACTTTTCTGCTTCTTTCTTGTCAGCACTGCCAGCCTCACCATGCATAGTAACACTGTGGATTCCACACCTTTTCTTAAATCTAAAAAACCACCCCCTGCTGGCTTTGAATTCTTCTTCATTATCTTGATTGCTGCTACTTCCAGGGACGTTTTTCTTTGATCGTCATAAATTCTCTTGGCTTTGTGACAGATAATGTCTTGGGTTGTTACGTCACCTTTCACCTGCCTGTCCTTAATCCAAATCGCTAATAGCCTCTCCATTTCCTCGTGGGTTGAAGACCTATGTTTTTCATGAAATGGTTTTGATACTCCTTTGGCTACTTTGGCTGATTTGATTGCATCCTTATTTGTCAAAATGGTGAAAATGGTGGTCTTGCTGAGGCCAAACTCTTTGACGAGGTCACACTGTTTTACCCCACATTCACTCCTTCTAATTATTTCCTGTTTCATTTCAACAGAAATCACCTTCCTGCTTTTTTTAGAAGCCATGATATAAAAAAAATATTGAGTTTAACTTAAAAGGACGACTGCCGTGATACGTGCGTGATTTAATTCGTAATGAAGAACGATTGCCGTGATACGTGCTTAAGTTAAGCGCAGTGACTAACGACTGCCTGCAGTGCCTGCGCGGAAGGATGCAATACATCGGCAGCGATCGTGGAAGCTCGGGTGAAGCAGTCGTGGAAGCTCGGGCAAAGCGGTCGTGGAAGCTCGGGCGACTTCGTTGTGTGAAATGAAGTTCGTTGTATGAATCATGAAATGAAGTTCGTTGTGTGCAGCGTTCGCTGTGCAAGGCGTTCTTTATGCGAGGCACCACTGTAATTTAAAATTCTGCCTCAAATATTTCTAATTCAGCCCAAAGAAAAAAATGCTAGCAATGGGTTTGTATGCATTGAATTAAAATAACCATGCATTGCCCTAACCCGTTTTGCTTATTGGATAGAGCATCATCCTGCGAAGTGAAGGGTCCAAGGTTCAATTCCGGTCAAGGGCATGTACTTTGGTTGCGGGCACATCCCCAATAGGGGGGGACGGGGTGTGTGTGCAGGAGGCAGCTGATCAATGTTTCTAGTTCTCTATCCCCTCTCCCTTCCTCTCTGTAAAATAAATCGATAAAATATGTTTAAAAAAATAAAATAACTATGCATAAATGACTATTCTGGCCTAAACATAAGCACTAACTCTAGTCATCTTCACTGTTATAGATTCCACTCCTACATTTCCAAGAAGTAAACATCCTTGTGTCCTACAGATTTTAGTATTCCTTATTCATAGGATTTTACTATGGGGAAAAGTGGCAGACATTGGAGAGATAAAAGTCTGCCTGGGTTGGAATATTAAAGACAAAACAAGAGATAAAACTTCAAACACTATAGAACCCTGATTCATTTCTTAAATGTTTTTCCTTTCTTAAGTCCTTGTTTATCAAAATTATTGTCAGGCTGTGATTAAACACATTGATTACTAACTCCTCCCTGTTAATAAGACCAGCAATCAGTTCTCATAGAAAAAGTCTGATTGCCCCCATTATGAAGGCCTAAATATTCCAGATGGCTTTGCACAGATTCTTGGGTTTTGTCCAGAACCACGGACAGCTCCACTTACTCATTTACAATAGCTTGTGTACCGGTCCTAGCCCAAGAGGTTCGTATGCATTCTTTGTCTAAGAGTTGTCATAATCCCAAATATATACTTTTCTCTCCCACTAAGACACGTTGGCATTTTCACATGCAGTGTCCACATTTCATGTGCCTTACACTTCTCTCTTCACCATCACCAAGCTACCACAAGCTCCTGATGAAGCACGTAAATTGACAACAACAAAAAAATAATTCCTGCCAAATCAAGAGAACCTCAAACATGCCATTTTTATTGTGTTGGTTTTTTTTTTTTTTTTACACAGTTTTTTTTTTGAGTAATTATTACTGTTTTTTAAGCATTATCATTATTAGGGGTGTTGTTACAGAGGGAAAGAAAAGAAAAAAGGACCTGATCTTAAAATTATCATTAATAAGACATAAAATTTAAGATGAAGAAAAGAGCTATTAGATTTTTAGTGGGGAAAAATTTTTCTGGTGATGACTGATTTGCTTAGGGGAAAAATAATTCTAGAAAATATAGTTACAGATAGAATATTGTCATCCTACTGTCAGATAACAGCGGCTTAGTATTCCCGGTCAGGGCAGTGAAACTCTAACCCCCTCTAGTGTCTCTTGTTCAAGAAGAGTACTGCTGGCCTTTATAGACTGTTCTCCCCCATCCCTACCCGAGCATCTTACAAAATGGTCCATTTGCAAGTTACTTCTTGTTCAAGGTGTTAAAAAAAAAAAAAAAAAAAAAAAAAAAAAAAAAAAAAAAAAAAAAAAAAAAAAAAAAAAAAAAAACTGGTAAATCCTCAGATATCTTCCTATTATCCAACCTAAAATTGTTCACAGGAGCCCAGCTGGTGTGATTTAGTTGAGCATTGTCCCATGCACCAAAAAGTCATTGGCTTGATTCCAGGTTAGGGCACATGCATAGGTTGCAAACTCAATCCTCATTAGGGGGTGTGCAGGAGGCAGCCAATCGATAATTCTCTCTCATTGATGTTTCTATCTCTCTCTCCCTCAGATTTTAGTATTCCTATGATAAAATAGGATTTTATTATGAGGAGAAAAAAGTCTGCCTGGGTTGGAAGATTAGGAACAAAAGACAAAACTTTTCAGATACTATAGAATCCTGGTTCATTCCTCCCTCTTTTCTATAAAATCAATTTTAAAAACATTAAAATTTCTCACAGGAGAAATAACTGAACTGCCACCATATTTGTATACAATTTATTTATTTTTTTAAATATATTTTATTGATTTTGTACAGAGAGGAAGGGAGAGAGATAGAAAGCTAGAAACATCAATGAGAGAGAGTCATCCATCAGCTGCCTCTTGCACACCCCCTACTGGGGATATGCCTGCAACCAAGGTACATGCCCTTGACCGGAATCGAACCCGGGTCCCTTCAGTCCCCAAGCCGACGCTCTATCCATTGAGCCAAACCGGTCTTGGCCATATTTGTATACAATTTAGAAGCTAAGGTGGATTAGAATATTTGTTAGTTATTTTAAAATTGTGTACATCATTTAATATTATTCAGTGTAACCAGAAAAAAAATGCTCCTTACCCAGTCAATTTGTTCACTGATATGATTAAAAAGAGAATATGTTTTAGCCCTGATGCTAGTACTAGCTCAATATATAACACTGAACAAACAATGCCATTTCTCTGCAAAATCTTCTCTTTAAAAAAATGACAGCTTTAAATAAAATGAAGACCAAGAATTCTAGGATTCTAGAAAATAGCACAGTTCCTGATAAAGTCAGTGTAAGCCTCTAGCCCTCACTTTCTTAATTTATAAAAAATATAATTTATAAAAATTTATCCTCTCTACCTCACAGATCAAAGGCAGATTATTAACATAAAATTATTTCAGCTAGACAACTCCATTACATTTTCTTTCGGCAGAGTTGCAGGTCATCAGTGGCTGATACTTCATAGCCACAAGTTACAGGAGCTCTGGAGTTTGACTGTCTGCATTCAAAACTCAACACCAGTACTTATAAACTATGTTGCTTTAAGCAATTAACTTGTCATCTCTCTTTGTATAAATTCCCTCTTTGAAAATACAGAGAAGTAAAAGAGGAGGAGGAAGAAAAAGAAAATGGTTGTTATGAGCATTAAATGAGAAAATCTTCCCTAGCACTCAAAATTCATAATAATTAGTAACTCTACAAATGATATCATCTGCATGGGAGGGGTAAAGTCAAGAAACTAGATTACAACCACCAAGCCAATAACAGCAGCAGCTGCTTCAGTTGCACTGGTCATTTGTCATCAGCTGCTTCAGTCGCACTGGGGGCGTGCGTGCTAAATGCTGTACGTGCATTGTGTCCTCCACATTCTCCCCTGTGCCCTGCTTGTCCACTTTACTCTAATGATCATCTTGCAAAGAGAGATCAAGATAGGCTTCTTTTATGAATAAAATGACCCTGTCATTAGAGAATACTTTTGTATGCTCTGTTGATTCTAGAAACAACCTACAAGTCATTTATTGAAGTTATTTTTATTCCCAATTTGCAGCAGCAGAGACTAGCAGAGATGCTGCAAAGTTAGCAAATATCAGACCAAATCTCCTGATTTCAAACCTGGTGTTGTCATTCTACCTTGCCCTCTCTCATTGCAGACTCTCACCAGGTGAGCAAATGGCCCAGGTCTGATGACTGACTGACAAGTATGGGCATGGAATGGTGCTCCACCAAGATAATACAAGTTTATGGAAGGCTGTATGTCTTTTGGGTCATTTCCTTTGCCAAAACCATATTCTGGCCATGGAGTTATTTTATTCATCAGATGCCAGAGGGTTGCATTTTTATGCAAGCTCAATGCTAGGTCAGCTTGCCAGAAGAAAGCAAATAAAAATTGCATGAGGTTTGGAGTAGGTTGGGGGCGGATGGCGGGAGCCTCCCTGCTGACTTGGCCTTTGCTACATGAAAGAGGAAGCTAAGCCTCTGCAAGGCTTATGTGCATCCTGGAGAAACTCCTTTGACACAAACATAAACGTCTGTGTAAAGGGAAATTCATGAGGCTGTGAAGGCCAGAGAAGCTGACCTCATATCTTTTTGTAAGAAGGATATGTGAAAAATAGCCACTCTGTCCCTTTGTTCATTTAATACATGATTAATATTCACTTTGTATCCAGACTTATGCCAGGCACTGGGAAACACATATTAAAAACTGTATCATTGTCTTATGCTTAAGGAATGTATACATAAAATACCAAGCTGGGCTGTGAAGAATAGAAAGAGATGGCCCCAAGCCCGAGGAACTCACATCTAATAGAAGAACAGACACGTAAGAAACCACAGGACTCCAGTGCTGGTGCTATTAGAGGTGGACCCTAATAAGTACCATCATATAAATAGTGCCATGAGAGGAAAAAGGAAGGAAAGAGAAATGATAACAAGCAATCATGGAAGGCTTCATAAAGGAGGAAATATTCTAGGCAGGTCAGTGAGAATATTTGAATACCAGTACTTTAGGAGGGGAATGAGACTGACTCATAAAAATGCTGAGGCACTTAAGGAAGGTTGAATAGTGGGGGCAGGTCTTCTACTCCAAAAATATTACATTTTCTTTAAGATAGCATTTTAATGGAAGCTTCTGGAAAGCTAATGGAAGCAGTACAGTTGGGGGAGAAGTGATTATTGTTAATGAGATATAGAAGGGAAAAGAAAGCAGAACAGTGAAGCATTTAAGAGCTGGCCCTGGGAGTTGGCAGCCCAGCTTCCCATCTCGGCACCTCCATTTCTGAGAGTTTTGAGCTCTGTTAATTCAATAGTGGCCCCTAAACCTCAGTTCCTCAACTATAAAAGGGGATAATACAACTAATTTGGGTTGATGGAAACATATCAATACTGGCTCATTAGTAATATTTAAGGTGTGGAAGTACATCACACTTAGAGGAAGACAAAGGGGAGGCAGTCCTGACTGATGTCTAGGATTGTGCCAGGAAATAGTGAATGATTAGGTTTATGGGAATAAAAAGTGGGCAAGAATAGGAGACATAACTCAATTTGAGTTTAATTATGTTACTTGATATTCAACCTTTTTGGGAAATACTCCTCCTTGCGGGCACAAGTCACACATCCTTACAGCTAAAGACCAAGTGGAAAAGAACAATGGTCAGAAGCACACATTCCCCTCTGCTGATTTGGCGCTCTGAAATTGATGATGTTGCCATCTGAACAAAAGTCAGTGGCTAGCCATGAGTATTTGCATTTGAATAAGAAGGCATGAATTTTAACTACAGCCTTTGTCATCAAGGGAAGTCAACTGTAGCAGGGTTCCCTGTGGAAAAAGCTCTGAGAGACTCGGCAAAGGTGAAAATTCCAGTAAATTAAAGCTTTATTACTTCTGATGCTCTTCCCATTCCCGAAAGCCTGTGTTATCTCTGACTCCACTTTCTTATCCTGCATTTATTTCATCAGAAAATACCATCTGCTCGACTTTTAAATGTATCCAGAATATGACCACATGTTTCACTTCTAGCACCTATGCTATCACTTCAGTGCAAGCCACCGTCACCTCTCACTGGACCATGCCAATGGCCTCTGAACTGCTCTCCCTTTTCTACTATCATGCCTTGTACTCTTTCCACACAATAACTAGACAGATAGTTCAAAATCAGATCAGTCATGTCACCATTCCTCAGATCCCCCAAAGTCCCCCCCGCTTCCACACCACCCCCCTCTCAGACTGCAGGATCTGGCCCCATTACATAGCTTTTTCTGTACTCAGCCTTCTTTCTCCAGTTCTTCTGGCTTCTTTGATGTTCTAAAAACTCTAAGTACCCACCTCAAGGCCTTTACACCTCTCTCTTTTGCTGGACCATTTTCCTAGGTAGCATCACAGCTGATGTGCTCACCTTATTCAGATTCTAATAAAACAGCAACATAATAAGAGTCCCTCCCAGAGGAACACTAGTGATAGAGTAACCAATCCCTACTATCACTCTCTTCCCACTTTGCTTTCCTTTTTCACAGTATTTATCACCATTTGATAGAGTAAATACCTTAGGTTCAATTACCTGTTTCCCCTAGGAGATTGAAGCTTCGTAAGAACTAACACTGCTTTGTTCTCTGCTGAATCTCCAGTGCCCATTATTTATGCTCCATACAGTTTTGTTGAATAAATACCACCAGAATCAGGCTTAGAAATTGGAAGGGAGTAACTATTTCCATTCAGCGAACGTCAGCCTCAGAATCTTAAAGACAACAACCATGTGATACACAAATTCATTTTAAGATATTGCTGTTTGTTGGCTTAACACTGAAATGAGAGGCTCAAAAATGAAAAGTGTATTAATGTACAAAATCAATACTGAATGAGAGCCACAATATTAGATACAGCCTAGGTCAGTGGTCTGCAAACTCATTAGTCAACAAAGCCAAATATCAACAGTACAATGATTGAAATTTCTTTTAAGAGCTGAAAACCAACTTCAGCACATGGGCCACAAAGTTTCAATAGCACTGTATGTGTGCACCTGCACGTGGTATTTTGTGAAAGAGCCATACTCAAGGGGCCAAAGAGCCGCATGTGGCTCTCGAGCCGCAGTTTGCCAACCACTGCCCTATGTTATTGGATCTTACAGATCCGATGCTACTTTTATTAAAGTTGGAAGAGAAACTTCAAGCCCCAAGTTGAAAATGAAAAAAGTAAAACCAAGAGCTCCTAATATAAATACCTATTTCATAAATATAAAATCCATTTTGCCTCATTGAAAGTAATGCTAAACATTAACGGTAAGGTTACTACTATAGCTATCATTTCTACTCACCTTCCATTTTATTTTGTTATATTTTCTAAATGCATGAGTCCATGAAAGCATTGAAGATCATAAAAGTATAAAAAGGGATAGAGCCAAACTACTGTGAAATTGTTTTATCATTTGATTAGGGGGGAAATGTGTAATCTGAACTTGTGTTTCTACATATATGATTGCTTTGACTGAGAAGAATGTAGATATTTCAGATTTTTAAAAGTGAATCAAAAGAAAAATATTAGGTAAATAATAGAAGTGATACTTGGACATGGCAAAATTGTGAAGGTTGTCAATTACCAAAATTTGGAAAATGTTGACTTATAATATTTCACTTTCTTCTTGCAGAAATCTTGAGAGGTAGGTATTACTCATTATATTTGTTCTTTAACATAAAATACTAATTCTCAGAGAGCAGAAAAACGATTCAAGTTTCATAGCTAACATATTGTAGAACCAAGTCTAAAATCAAGTCCCCTGACCACTAGTCTACCATAGTGCATCCTTTTCACTAGTCTACCATAATCAAAGCCCTCTTCTACCTAAACCCAGCAATGGTTACGAAGGGTCGGGCCAAATTGCAAACCAGCAACCCATTATCTGGATCTGGCCCAAGGAAGGCTTTTGTTTGTACCATATTGTACTTTTATACATTTGAACTGTTGGCTAACATTTTTTACAAACCAAGAAATTCCACATAAAAATAAATATGTCCTTGTGGATTCACTCAAAAACTCTAGTCAATCTGACAACAAAGGGTTGTAACAAGCCCAAAGTGAGCTGGAGTTGGGTTTCATGATTGTGTGTACATTTTCTGGAGACTGATAGTATCCCAGAGGGCCAACTATAGATGTGGTACTTGACTAGCTATTACCGTGTTTCCCCAAAAATAAGACATCCTCCAAAAATAAGACCTACTTACAGGTTTCCTTCTGAGTGAAATATAAGGCATCCCCCCAAAAATAAGGCCCCCTTAGGCTAAACATGAGAGATTTGGTCCACTGATTCTGAAAGAAATGGAGTCACAAGAAATTCACCAGGAAATTCAGGAATTGGATTGTTATGATGATGTTCCAGAAGATGATGACATGATTGCGTTGAATAAATGAGTAAATTCTTGATACTGTAGAATTCACAGTTTGTCTGGTATTACCTGTATACAGTACTACCGTACTGTATACAGGTAATAAATTTCCTTTATTTTCATTTAACAATAAATGTGTACCATATTCTTCTTCATGGAAAAATAAGACATCCCCTGAAAATAAGACCTATGGCATCTTTGGGAGCAAAAATTAATATAAGACACTGTCTTATTTTTGGGGAAATGGTATTATAGGCATTTTGAGCTTTGAGATCACTGGGTTATAGAAGACTTATTTCATAATCAGTAAGGTTCTGGTTTTTCTTCTGTAAGTTGAACAGAGTTAAATAAAGTTAAATTAATCAGACAACACATGCTTAGCTCAGAACCCAAGGCGGAACTGGCACTAAATAATTACTATTGTATTTCCATCCTGTCTTCAGCTTTTATTCTTCTGTCTTATTGAAAGGAATTTTTTAGGAAAAATAATATTCCCCAAAGAGTTGTCCATTGGTCACTTGCATCAGAATGGTCTAGAAAGCTAAACTGAATACTTTCTGCCCAGCCAGTGTGGCTCAATGTTTGAATGTCAATCTATGAACCAGGAGGTCACAGTTAGATTCCTGATCAGGGCATATGCCAGGGTTGCAGGCTCGGTCTCCAGTTTGGGGCATGCAGAAGGCAGGCGGTCAATGATCCTCTCATCATTGATGTTTCTGTAAAGCTCTCCCTCTCCCTCCATCTCTGAAATCAATAAAAAATATTTTAAAAATAAAATAAACATTTTCTGGGCCTCAGTTTGAGATGCATTTGGTTACATCTTATAAGGTAACATCTATACCAGAGCCTCACCTTTGGACTACTTCTGGAGTCTAGTCACCTCCAGTTGGAGCTGTGCTTCAAGAGATGGCATTGACATAGAAGGCAATATGAATGGTGCCCTGACTGACTGAGGGGATTTCCAGGACTCCAGGAAAAAGACTAAAATAAAAGAACATTTGCAGGAAAGTAAGAGAAACTCAGAAACACAGATTTATATGGAAGAGAAATCAGACTAAATAGGCTCAAGCAGCTGCAGACAGCAATTTATCATGTGTACCAGCATCTATAAGTGAGGCTGTGGTCCATCAGGCGTAATGCCTTATCCCAAGGCTAATATTATACTTAGTTTAGCATCACTTCAAAATCCTGCTTGTGAAAGTAAATCCCCCAAACACCTTGGTCACACAAGTGAAATTATAGTTTTTTTCTTCATGGAAGAAATAGAAATAATTCCAAGGTAACTAAATGAAAATTCCACAATGAACAACCAGCCCTTCACCATCAAGGGAGGAAACTCCTCATCTATCATGACTCAAGAAAGTCCATAAAATGAGCCCAGGCAGAGCACAGGAACTACCGCAAAGCATTCTGGGATCTGTTAGCTAAGCTGCTGCAGAATCAGGGAGTTGGACATACACAAAGGTCTCTTCATACCCCTGAGAAACCTTGTTTTCTACTTGAAAAATAATGGCAATTCCTAATTCCTGAAATTGGGTGGGTGCTGCTTGTGTGCTAGTCATGATAAAAGTCTGAGCCAATCATTCATATATTGGTGAATCTCACCCCAGTAAGACCTAAAGGAGAAGTTATAAAATATCCATTTACTGCCTTCCCATCCCACGGTGGTATAATAGTGTCAGCCTTACAAAAATACCAAACCTGCTTCTTGTGCTCACTAATTAAATATTAAACAGTAAAACAACACAATTTGTTTAAGGTGCGAGTAGTTAAAAAACAATCTTGTCCCACACTTGTAAACACCATGCAGACAACTCAGGAATAAAACCACACAAACACTGTCAAGATATTTAGAACAAATTCAACTTCCAGCTTGAGTGACTATACACTGCCCCCTGGTGGTCACAAGAGGCCACAGAACAGGTCCAAAACAGGAGCCATGGAAATGGAGTCCAACAGGTATTTGGCATGATTGATGGTGCTGATTTACGAAGCTATTTTTTCCTTGCTCACATGGCAATTGCAATAACTTACAGCATAAAGCTTGTTTGACAAAGTAAAAATCTTAAAACTGTTAACATTGCTCCTTTTAGACACAAATAATATTCCATGTTATTAGATCTTCCATTGGTTCATCATAGATACATGCATTTGTTCAACAAATATTGATTGAGTGCCTACCAAAAAGTGAAGGGTTCTTTGGGATATCTGAACACGTGGGATATCTATGGGAAGAACAGATGCAATCTTGGGTCTCTAATTTGTGCTTGCTAGTTTTGAGTAGGTGATATATACATTAATGATGATCATGGCATAAGTTGGCTGAGTGCAGAGTTCCAGGTTCACATGGAATTTTCCCTCCAGATGTGGAAAAGGCACAGAGCGGTGGTCTTACTGACTATGCCATTCTGCCATTCCACATCACAGACTGTCTGTGTTGGAAGGGCTCAAAAAAAAATGAAGCAAACCTGCCTATTTGCAGAGGCAGCAAAATAAGGTTGATATCAAGAGTTCCAATGTCAAGGATTCCAGCTCTATAGCCTGTTCAAGTCACTTAATTTCTCTGAATCTCCTCAGTTTGGTGTATTTTATAAAACTAATTTGCAGGTTTGTCATGAAATTAAAAGGATCAAGTAGCAATGTGCCCAGTCAAGCAAGGGGCAGGGGTATTTCAGGGAGGAAAAGAGGGGAAGGGGGTTGTCATTTAGAGATGGCAGCAGAGTTGTTTCATAAACTACTGCTTCTTGTACTTCTGCTTTTCATCTTGATCTAGAGGGAAAAAGTGTGATTTTCACACTCTTGCAGAACAAATAGAACTGTGACTTTCATTTCACATTGTACTTTTGTGTTCTTTTGAAAGGTCTGGCACATTCCAAATGATCATGTTTTCTCCCTTCTTTTGCACATTATGGGAGCATGTTTAGATGTTCTGCCAGGTCATTAGGGAAGAGCTCAAGAGGCTGCCTGTCATCCTGATACCGATGCTGTGCTTAAGGCCACTGACTCATAATTGGATTCAATAAGTGTATTCTTTAATTTGTGCTTGAGTAATATATAGACTAGTATTACTACTGTTATTAATAATAATTATTACTACTACTATGACTTGGAGTAGATTTGCCTAAAATGGTCCTCAGGAAAAAAGAAAAAAAGGTAATCCCCAAATCTGTAAGCCTAGTTCAAAGCATGTTATTTTCAGATTATTTTGGACATGGCCCTTGGAGAAATTGATGACATATGGAGTCAGGACACCAACCATAAGAAAAACCTGCAGGTCACAATGAGTGGCAGAGTCAGGGCCACCAGAGATGTGCAGTTAGCCTCAGACTCATTCTTGGCCTTTAAGCCAGAAGCTTCTGTGGTGATAGAGAGGCAAGTCATTGCCTCATGGAATCAGAGTTGAGAAGAGCATGAACATCACCTATTCTAGGAGTCACTCCTTCAAAGGCCAGGCAGATGACATCCATGAGTGAACTGCCTTGGTGGTGGGACCATGAATGACTAGGCAGAAATGAGTGCTCTGTCTCCAGAGGACAGCCACCAGTGAGAATGGGCCAATTGTCTTTGTGCAGGAATGTAGATCACTCTTGCCAGATCTGCAGACATTCCAAGAGAAGCCAGAACTCTAGAATGTATACCATATTTCTCACATTTTTAAAGCACTGTGAAGATCAAGGAAAGCAACTTGAAGAGGAAGATTCAGCCTGCAGATCTCCCATTGACCAGTCTGGCCTAGTTGGGCACTCACATTTTAAAGAGAAGACCCTGGTGTCTAGAATGGGGAAGGGATTCCTCAAAGGCCATGAGATTGGTTGATAATAAAAACGGGAACAGGAAATAGTGAAATTTATACCTCAAATTACAGAGGTGCTGGTAATTTATTTCTTGTACAGTATCTTTTCTCTCTTACACATCTTGCTACCTCTGGCATTTGGGAAAAAGTCTAAACTACAATGGTACAAGCAGAGAACGTCTCACCTATGGACCCTATGAATTCCAGAAAATAATCAATAATTTCAGAAAATAAAATAAAATAAACTAGCAAGCTGTTATAGGTAAGAAATGTAGCCCAGATTAATTTAAAGCACTTTGAGAAAAGGATGCTATTTTTTTTTCTTCTGCAGCCATTTACATCTGGAAAGAATTATCCAGTTAGTGTAATGAGATTTGGGGCCATAATCATCTTTAAACAGCAGAAAGGAATTATGGAGGAGCTAATTACCAATCTAATATTCCTACTGGGATTTAGAAAATTCACAGCCCCACTTTAAAATCTAACCGGCCAGTGACTAGAAAAAAATCATTTTACTTCACCCTAGGTTGATTAATCTTCCCTACCCTTAATCCAAAATTGCTCAACTTTTACTTTCTTTACTTCACCCTAGGTTGATTAATCTTCCCTACCCTTAATCCAAAATTGCTCAACTTTTACTTTCTTTAAATAATTATATTATCTAGGAATCTGGCTCCTAGGACAAACAACAGAAAGCTCAATGACACAGTGAAGACATCCATGAAGGTGGTAACAATGGGCCTCTTGCCCTTGACCCTGAATATTGGAATCCCTCTCTCTTCACTGCTGTCACGAGTCTGGTCCTGGGGCTGAAGCTGAGCCAGTCATTGGTGCTAGGGTGATGTAGTGGAATGAAGGAGACAATTTTCCAACAGAGAACAGTTTGTAAACACCATGCCCTACTGGTGTTTTTCAGTGGTTAGGGCACAGCCTTCAGACCAAAGGGTCACAGGTTCGATTTCCATTCAGGAACATGTACCTGGGTTGCAGATTTGATCCCCAGCTGATTAGTGCTTGTATGGGAGGCAACCAATCGATGTGTCTCTCTCACATCAATGTTTTTCTCCCTCCCTCTCTAAAATCAATGGGGGGAAAATATCCTCAGGTGAAGATCAACAACAGCAATGAAAACCTTACCCCAACATTTAAATATAGTACTTAAGAATTCTTCATCCTCTAAAGTTTCAAGTCCTGAGTCTCCAAGTCTAGTCCATGGCTTTATTTAAGCAAAGTTATTTTTCAGGTGCTATAGACTGAATTGTGATTTCTGAAAATTTGTATCTTGAAGCCATAACCCCAATATGTGATTGTATTTAGAGAATTAATTAAGATTAAAGGAGGTCATAAGAGTGGGCAGCTTTCTAAGAAATCTCCCTCCCTTTCTCTCCCCCCCCCCCCCCCTCTCTCTCATCTCAAAAGCCATGGGAACACACTGAGAGAGGGCAGGCACACCTTGATCTGTGGAAAATAAATGCCTGTTAAGCCACCTCATCTGTTGTATTTTGCAATGTCAGCTGACCTGACAAAGACATCCAGTCTCCATCTCAGACACTGGGATGATGCTTTCACTGTTTAAGCACATTCACTTTGAAGGTCTGGGTGTCTTAAATGCCCAGATATGGAAACATATATAGAGATATCAAGTGTCTTGCTCAGCTCATGGAGCAGATGAGTAGCAGAAGAGTCAGACCTTGTGGCCAGCTTTCCAGCCAGTTCTCCTTCCAACACCAGAGCAGATGTCCCTGTGTTGGAGGAACCAGCCTGCTGCGAAGGTGAATTCTCTCTGCTAGCCAAGGGGCTTGGTGACACGGTGCTAGCTTCACGCTGGTCACCTTTCACCCTACAGCATGTTTCTAATTAGTACCAGAGGGGGTGGGGGGGAGAATTGACTTTTGAAGCTGGGGCAGAGGAAGGAGGAGTGAAAGAAGGATTAATTGCCTCCCAGTTGTCATAGCGGTAATTAAATTCAGGTTGTTGGCTCCAGCCTTGCTTTGATTATGTGAAAGAAATCTCCAAGTGTATCATTTCCTTTGTCTTTTGCTTCTGTAGGATAGGCAGGGCATTCTGAACAAGACACACAGAGAGTGACATGTCCTTGGCCAGTAGCAGCCTGAGCAGCCTCCTAGCGTTGAGTAGGGTTGGGAAGATCTTTCAGTTGTTTTTATGAAACAAAATCCCTCAACTCTTGTGTGCAATCAGGACCAGCTTTGGAGGGAATGACACCTAAGCATTACTAGGACGTCATTTCAAAAGAAGAGATCAGCACATTATTCCCAGGTTCTAGAGTTCAAACCATTCCTGAGGGGAGTTAAGGTCTTTAACCAGCAATGCCAATTGCAGTCTGGAGTCCCTAGTTCCTGGACCAGGAATCCTGGATCCCAGTGAAGGTTCTGACATGAGTCTCTCTGACTTTTGAGTGCAGCCGACCTCAGGTTACCCCTTCTAAGAGAAGACTGGAATAGAATTGTTCTTTTCCAGTATTAATAGCCCGTGATTCTATGACCTTCCCACTTTCCATGAAAATTTGTTCATGTCTAGACTCCCAGCTTCCTTTCCTAAAAAAACTGGAGCTACTGAGGGGCCAGAACTTTTCCATGGAGAATGGGATCCAGGTCCCCAGGAAAAGGGATGTCAGTCTAGGTAGCCGCCCACATATTATGAACTTAATTTGCAGCTGCTCCTTCATGCCTGGAATCCATTTGGTGGGAAAAGTCCTAATGCCCTCCGAGTCCAACTTAAAGTGCTAAAACTTTCAGGAGAAGAATTCAAAGGTCCTCTTTCTGAGGCACAAATGACTGATATCTGAGTCTTTTTTTTTTTTTGTCAGGTGAAAACGCTGAGAGATACCATGCAATTTCTTAACTTCTAGGGCAGAGGTGCGATGAATAGGAACAAGGGGGCAAGAAACAGGTGAGGAAGGCACTCTGTTCTCCAAGAAAAGCTTTGCCTAGCAAGCCCTGTTACCAAGATAACATTTTATTTCTCGTCTTCAAGAGAAGGAGAATGGACATGAGACACTAGCACCGCGATTGGGTCATGGTCTTCTAAGCAGAAGACGAACAACAAGGATGTCTACAAAGAGCTACTGCAAACACAGAAGAAGGCAAGGAGGCAAAGCCCATTCACGTGTGCTATTTCAATGGAAAAATAATATTGAACATTTGTGTGATTAAAATAAAAAAATAGTAATAACTTTTACAAAATAGTAAATACAGGCCAGGCACACTAATAACTTTTTCTTTGCATTAACTATTTAATCCTGTACCTACCTTGTGATGTAAATTCTATATCACCCTCCTTAGCATTTTTCAGTATGAGGTTTAGACATGTTTAATGTATTATTTAGAGAGAATTTAATATATTATTAGTCCAGAATTCAGGTATAGCCTTTCTAATGTCAGAAACTGAATTCTTAAGTAACCAGTGAGTTACTGTCACTGGACATGTCCAAGCAGAGGATGGAGAAAAACAAGTGTCATAAACATTGAATGTGAAATTTTTGCATAAGGTTGGAGCCAGGCTATGGAGCCATCTGCAGCTATTCTTAGAGAATGCAAATTCTACAGAGTCAGTGATTTAAATGTCAGCTGAACTTGAGTCCCAGGCATTTGATAATGGCTGAGCCAAGCAGTAATCAGAGGTGAGTCAAGTTCTCCAACATGGGGACCCTCTTTCTTCCTGTGAGAATTTTCCTTCTATCTCCTTTGTTGGAAATTGCTCAATTACCCCTTTAATTTTCAGAGAATGCATGTGTTCCTCCTCAATCCTATTCAGTACTGCCCAATCCACCAGAGACTCTGATGCTCAATCCCTATGCCCTCTCATTAACCCAGTTTTCTTTCCTATGATTGGCCACAAAACTATGACTAATATCAGTTATTTGGCTCTGTGGTATGGGCTCTTCATATCTGCCACTAGTTAATGGGAACAAAAAGATAATTAATCCACCCAGGTACCACAACCTCTGTGAAAAAGTCTATTGTTCATAATTTTAGAAGCTGTAAGATAAGCCTTTGTGAGATGTGAAATTTGCCTTTGGATAGAATGATAACATCCATATCCCTCTGGCTTCTGCTCATGATCTGATTTTCATCAGCAGTGAGGACCCAGCATCTACTATGTGTACAGGCCTGTGCTTAAAAGAATAAACTTTAAAATTTACAGAAAAGATATGGATAGGAAATCAACTATTACTTTTAAGTTAATTTCATTCCCCTAATTGGAAATTATCCTTTTGGATCTCAAAGCTTAATAAAATAAATAAGTAAAAATAAATTTTTTAAAAAAAGAATTTTTCTTCCTACAAAGTTTCTACAATGAATTAAACTTTTCCTAATCTCCTGGAACAGAGTATTTGTGTAAGTAGATAAACTTCCTACCTGATAACTTGGAGTCATGCAACACCATGACATGAATTCCCTAAGGCCATCATCGGCAAACTGTGGCTCTCAAGCCATATGTGGCTCTTTGGCCCCTTGAGTGTGGCTCTTCCACAAAATATCACATGCGAGTGCACACGTACAGTGCAATTAAAAATTCATGGCCCATGCACAGAAGTCAGTTTTTGGCTCTCAAAGGAAATTTCAATCATTGTACTGTTGATATTTGGCTCTGTTGACTAATGAGTTTGCCAACCACTGTTCTAAGAGATCAAAAAGGTCACTGTGCTGTGATGAGGAATGGTCTGGAGATTGGTGTGGTGGGGGGAAGAGTACAGGAAATCTCATTAAAGTGCTAAAGTGAGGCAAGGCAATGGGAGTCATTGTCAAGGTTTATCTAGGAAACTGACAAGACCAGACTTGATTTTAGACAACTTCCTGTGTGAGCTCTGGCAGAGAGCCCACTGTTGATAATGTCCAGGAGAAAATGACAATGACCCAGACAGTGCAGAGCAAAACAAGATATGTACAAGTTTTTACAAGAAACAATAAATAGGAGGTACTGACTGACTACATATGGCAGAGGCGCGAGGGAGGGAAGTAAAGATGGTGGCCAAGTTCCTTTTCTTAATAAATGCACGCCCTCTCACATTTTATTCAATTTCTATTTTTGAAATAACGTTTCAGATTTTAAAGATTAAGGAGCATCATGGAAAGAACACAAAACTGCCACTGAGGAAACTTGGATTCTATCCTCAATTCTGCCACTGGCTCTGTAGCCCTCCCCTGTTGAAAGAGTCCTTATTCCACATGAGGCATGAAATTTGTTTATCTTTGAAAAATAGGAACTTCAGCTTAATGGTGGGAGCCCAGCTGGTGTACAGACTGAGGAAAGTTCCCTCTGACATTCTGGCAGGGCCCACCGAATACACTGATTCCACTTGGCAGCGGCAAAGTAGCTAATGAAAACTCCTCTTTCAAGATGTGACATGTTCCACGTGAGCTGTCAGAAGGAAAGTTTGCATAATGAAGAGTACTGGCATGGATCAAAGCCATCTGGAATAGCCCAATCCCCCTTGGAGCAGCTTGCGACTGGGGAGTCCTTATGAGAGGAAGAAGGAGAGATGAATTCTGGTTCTGTGAACAGTTAGCCAAAAGGATTAGCTTGTGGTCCTAAAAAGGCTGAGATTTGAGGGTTAATTTTTGGGAGGTCAGTGAATGCAGTGTTGCATCCTGTACATTTTAGGGGTAGAGGGCCACTCAGAAAGCATTCACCGTGCTCCCAGCAATAGACAGCCTCCTATCCCAAGGTGGCCTCTCCTCTGGTTTAGGTGATGCAGACTCACAGCTGGCACGCCATTGCCCACACCCGAGTAAGTGGTCCTGGGGTGGACTGTGAAATTTGTGAGTCCAAATAGAGACCTATAATTCCTGCAAATACTGGGGCCAGCCAAGGTGCTCTCCCCTCCAAAAACCCTTCACATTGTAGACTTCCTCTGGAAATACACATTCTAGGGGCTAACTCACACTTTTCTGATCACTCTGCTCTGACAGGTGACATTCACACAGCCAGAGGCATAATGGAGACTCAAGCAGATTTCCTAACTATCACTCCTGTGTTCTTCCCATTATGTGCTACTTAATATTTAAAATATAGAATTCTCTTTGCAAAATGAGGAGAGGGTTTATCTGATCCTGGAACCAGTTCAGAATTCAAGAAGTTGTGCAACAGGTCATAGTGTCATTATTTGAGCCCTGAAGTCAGTCCTACCTCTAGACTTTTTAGTTATAGGAGCCAATGAAGTAATTTGATTTTTTTTTTTTTTTTAGCTCACTATGGGTCATATTTTGGTTATTTGTATTACAAAGATTCCTAATGGATACACAGACTTTTCCATCTCTGAATCCAAAGGCTTTCCCTAGTCCATGGTTTTGCCAGTGCATAGCACTGAATATTAAAGAAGGTCTAGAGGAGAATCTGTACCCTTCTTTCTGCCAACAGAAAAAAGGGCAAGGGATATAGTGGCCTGTGTCCTGGCTTCTAGTTCTGTCCACACATCATTCAATCTCCTTGGGCATAGGAGAGTTGGCCTTAGGGTCCCTGTAAGTAAAAGGCTGAAAATATCTCATGACATACCTTCCATAGGGCTGTTGAGAGTATGACATGACACAATGCTTGTGAACAATTATGAAAAATCTAAAGCCTGATAGAACTGCTTGGCATGATCATTAGCTCAAAATAGATGCTGTTATTTATATGATTTATTTAATACCATATTGAGTTATTATAAAACCTACCTGCTGCCCTATTTGGTTTGGCTAAGTGGGATAGAATGTTGGCCTGCAACCTGAAGAGTCCTGGGTTCAATTCTGGTCAAGGACATATGCCCACCTTGTGGGCTCAATTCCCAGTAGGGGGCATGCAGGAAGCAGCCGATCCATGATTCTCTCTCATCATTGAGGTTTCTCTCTCTGCCTCTCCCTTCCTCTCTATAGTTAGTAAAAACATATTAAACACACACACACACACACACACACACACACACACACCCCTGCTGATATAGAATACATGTATAATTTGGCTGGGCTACAGTAAAAAAAAAAAAAATGTTGAAAAAAGTAAAAAAAAAATCATTCAAGTCAATGTTAGTCATTGGAGATTAATAATTAACACAACTATAATTCATATTGCTATTTTGCTATTTGACCGAAAAGTGCTATTTCTGTAGAACAAAACACATCATGACACTTTGCATTTTGTCATCATTTTTATCAGTTAGAGGTAATTCTCTTGCCTCTAAAACCCAAATGAATGTACCATGATTGTACAGAGAAAAAAAGAAAGTACGTAAACATTGCCACAGAGTAATCACATTCTCAAATGCAAGCTTTTGGCAATTTTTAAAATCAATGAAGCTGACAAAAGTGGCAGCTGATAAACACCGCTTTTTGCCAGCACCCCCTACCATGGGCACTGAATCTCTATAATAACTGGATCTCTCTGAAGACATCACTCTTCTCTAGTCTGAATACCTACCCATTTAGAGAAGAAACTCCAAAACCAAGAATTGAGAGCTTTGAAAATAGTCAAGTTATTTTAAGTCAATTTTCTATTATCTTCTTTACCTCCCCCATGTTTTCTCTCAAAAGCTTCAGGACATAAGTATTTCCATACTTCTTTTAGCAATGTTTTAAAAAAAATAGAATAGTTTTTACCCTACTTTTAATGATATATAATTGGTTAGTCTTATTAAAACAACATTTTTAACAATTATTTACTTTGCTTCACTTCTGTCTAGTTAAATTTATTGCCCAGACCTGCAGACTGAAGGATCCCTGGTTTGATTCCAGTCAAGGGCATGTACCTAGGTTGCAATTGGTTGCCTCCTGATCTGGGTCCTGGTCAGGAGGCAACCAATTGATGTGTCTCTCTTACATAAATGTTTCTCTCTGTCTCTCCCTATCCCTTCCACTCTCTAAAAATCAATGGGAAAATATCCTTGGGTGTGGATCAACCAAGAAATAATATTCCTATATAATAAAAGCCTAATATGCTAAGTGTTCAGTCATCTGGGTGTCTTTTCAACCAATCAAAGAGTAATATGTTAATGATATGCTAAGGCCTCTCAACCGCTCACTAGGAAATGCACTGACCATCAGGAGGCAGACAGTTGATTGGTCAACCAGTCACTATGACATACACTCACCACCAGGGGGCAGACACTCCAACCAGTAGGTTAGCTTGCTGCTGGGGTCCGGCAGATCGGGACTGAGCAAGATGGGTGGACACACCCTAGAGCCCTCTCATGTCCCTCCCGGCCCCCAATTGTGCACCAATCGGGTCTCTCAGCCTGACCTACAAGGATAAAGCTCTTGCCTCCCCTCCAACTTCCTCTTGTCCACACTACTTCTCACTTGGCAGACCCCGGCCACTCTGTCCTTCAAATATGCAAGCAATTTCCTACTTGTGGGCTTTTCCCTACTTTGTTCTCTAAAAATCTTTTTTATAGCTGTCTCTTTCTCATTCTTCGGATCTCAATCTAAATGTGTTCAAAGTTTTACTGGGCCATCTGTATAATACTTCCTCTCCCTTTTTGTTTTTATTTATTTATTTTTGTTGTTAATTCTCACCCATTGATTTTTAGAAAGTGCAAGAGATAGAGGAAGAGATGAGAGAGAAACATCAATGTGAGAGAGACACATCGATTGGTTGCCTCCTACATGTGCCCCATCTGGTACTGGGAATTCAACCTGCAACCCAGGTACATAATGCCCTTGACCAGGAATCAAACCTGCAACCCTTTGGTACTTGGGCTGACACTCTAACCTAGGGGTGTCGAACTCAATCAGAGAAGGGGCCAAAATCTAAAATCCAGCCTAAATCGCGGGCTGAATGGTTTACTGAACAGTCATAAACTGTCATTGTGATGGAAACGCAGCGAAGTGCAGTGATGACAGCGCGGTGCGGGCCACATTGCAAGGCCTGGCAGGACGGATTTGGCCCGCGGGCCTTGTGTTTGACATATGTGCCTAACCACTGAGCAAAACTGATCAGGGCTCCTCTCCCTTTTATTTTTTTTTTTTTTTAACTTAGGACCTCATTTATTTCTTTTACAACACATAAATGATAATTATTTTTAAAGCATTACCAGTTTATTATCTAACACTCCTTCTAGAACTATGCTGTACAGTTTAGTAGCCACTAATCACATGTATCTATTTATGTTTAAATTAATTAAAATTATATAAAATTAAAAATTCAGTTTCTTGTCATGCTGGTCACACTTTGATGCTCAGTAGCCACCGTGGCTGGTGGGTACCAGATAGGGCAGCACACCTATAGGACATCTCTATCATCATAGATGACATTGGTGTAGAATACAAGCTCCTTTAGGGCAGGGTTCCACTGTCCATCTTGTTCATTGCTGTACTCTAGTGCCCATTACAATGCTTTTGCAACATAGCAGATGCTCAAATATTTGTTGAATAGATATATAAATGAATGAATTAAAGAAATAATAAAAAGCATTACTGAATGGCTATCCATAAGGAAAATCATAAGACTGATAACTAGAATGGATAGTTGAAATAGATTTCACAAGGATTCCAGTCCAGCCCTGAGATGTAGATTGCCAAAGAACACACTGTGTATGTAATTGATGCTGGTCGACTTACCCCTCCCCACATTAGATTATAAGCTCCTTCTGGATAAGGACTTTTTCTTGTTCACTGCTGTATTCTCAAAACCCAAAACAGAGCCTACCAGATATATAGGGTGAGAAAATTCAGACCATCTTGTCCTTTTCCATATACTTATTTTTGTATAAAGAAGTAAAGTGACTATTTTATTTAGGGACAATCACATCCATTTCCCAAACATCCCACTTGCATCACTTTCAGATTGCCTTTCCAATTGTATTCGTCTATTCCCTCCTTTTAATCCATAGATCTCTCCCCACTCTTGGTAGCTCTTTGATATCTACCTGAGAGCAGATGCAGAATATCCTTCTCTCCTGTGTGATCTGCCTCTTCAGGCAGGGGCTTGTGCTCAGCATTTCTCCTTTCTACCCACAACAAATAGCTGTCACCCCAAGTTAAGCATTTAATGGAGGCCAATGGGTTAAACATTTCTTCCTCAATTATTTCTTGGCATTGTCTTAAGTCTGCATTGTATTCATCTCTTAGGGGCTCTGCCTAAATCTTGTCACTTTCATAAAGACTTCCCTTATTCCCAGAATGAAATGGGTACATGCTTTTGACCTTAGACTAAGCACATCTGAAAATAAGTCATTTACTTCTAGCCCAAAGATGCCAACATACAGCACTTCGAAGCCCCTCCACTATCAAGTAATTTCTTTATCCTCTCACCTCTCATAGCAATTTATCTATTCCTCTCCTATGACAGATATTACTACCCATCTTGCATTGTAATGATTTATGTGTGGGCCTTATCTCCGTAAGACAGCAATTCATCTCCATATATTATCCAGCCTTACACAGAATAGGCATTCAATAAGTGATTTTCACGTGAATGAGACACAGCATGTTGTGCTGGGCCCATGGCTTGAATTTTAAATCCTTACCTAATAATTTTTAGGTCAAACATTTCCAAAATGTGGAGGAGAAAAAGATCCTTTCAGTTCTATAAATGCACAATAATAACAACAAATTAGCTTTATATAAAATACACAAGGACTTAATACAGAATATTTAAAAATTATCAAAAACTCTATTCAATTCTAAATTTTCACTCACATTGATACATCATTGTAAGGGCAATAGCTAAGGAGCAAGGAGAAGCCATGTTCTAGGAAAGTGGCACATTTTTATGACTTGATTAGATAATAGGTTGGGATGAAAATATTGTTAAAACTGTGATGAAGAGGTCTTTCATAAAGCAAACATGACACTCATGATAACTAGAGCATGGTGAGACAGATCGTGAAGTAGTCAAAATAAGGCAGATGATTTTTAAACTAAAATAGATGTCTTTAAAACTAATTACTCCCCCCTCTCCCCTGAAATGATGGCACAGACCCTGTCTTTGCTCCGAAGTTCCTTCTCAATATTATGGCCCACCTGCCCACTTCTAGTAGTAGTACCTAAAATTCCAGCTTTGGAGACATACACCTTTTAGTTATGGCTTTTTATTTCTAGAGAGACTCATAAATTCTAAAAGCCTCTTAAAGGGTTAATATGCCAAACGTAAGCCATGAATATTTGAGTATAATCTAGTAAATAAAAAAAGACTGATCACTAGGAAATATAGAACTATTTCTTGTCACTTTGTCGGTGGGACCATGGTGACTTCTCTGAGTCTCAGTTACCTTGTATACAACCTGAGGGGTACATGCACACACACACACAGGGACTTATGCACATGCAGATGTGCATTTTTATATAAGTACATTTACTATAAAATAGGTAATAGGTACTAGAAAAGGCCACAGTGTTCTGTTCCTTTTTGTAGAAAATCAAAATGTTTAGGCAACTCATAAGACTTATTTATATTTTCTACTTTACATATGGAAAAACCATGGCCTAAAGCAGTGATATCGTTTTTTAGAAAATTTCTTTCTATTTCCTTTTCTTCTGCTGTTTTCCCCCCTTTGGACCTTTCAAATTAGGTTCAGGAAAAATCACACCTGTTCTCAACTCTTAAGAACTTGTCACCTGAGAAGAAAATATGTAACATCTGGAACAGCACAGATGTCAGTCACAGACACCCACATAACAACAATAGAGGAAAATAGTGGGCAGTAATTTATCTGCCCAAAGTAAGCAAGTTACAATGGTCCATCCACACTGGAGATGGTGAGTGGTGATTCAGGGGTAGTCAAGAAACAAGTTAAGCCAGAGTGGAGTTAAAGCCTTTAGGAGATTTATCATCGGGGAAAGAATTTACTCCCTCCTTGAAATGAGTGAGGCTCACCACATCAAATCTGGGAAGAGCAACAACAATACAGAGGAAAGAAGAGCTAACGAGATGGAGGAAAAAAATAGGTCCTTATGATATTGCTGGGATTCCTTATTCAGCAGTACCTGAAGCCAGCCAGAATCAACTCTGCACATGTTAATCATGTGATCTAAAAACTCTATCCCCTTTATTACTAGAGGCCTGGTGCATGAAATTTGTGCATGGGGGTGGGGGGTTCCCCTCAGCCCAGCTTGCACCCTCTCCAATCCGGGACCCCTAAGGGATATCCGACTGCTGGTTTAGGGGATCAAGCCTAAATTGGCAGTCAGACATCCCTCTCACAATCCAGGACTGTTGGCTCCTAACTGCTCACCTTCCTGCCTGCCTGCCTGGTCGCCCCCACATGCCCCCACCCCCTCTGCAGGCCTGGTCGCCCCCAACTGCCCTCCTCCCCCATGCCAGTGTTGTCGCCCCATGCAACCTGCTATTTAGTCATCCATTCAGTTGTTTCGGTTGTTACAGCTACTGGCACTTTATATATTAGGATTATTTATTTATTTATTTATTTATTTATTTTTCTAAAGTCACTTTGACTTGGGCTTCTGTCACTTGCAACCAAATAAGATGTGAGGAAAGGCCAAGTTTGCCCAGGAAAAGTGGCAGGACAAAAAATGTCAATTCCAACAATGCCTCTCAACTTAAAATTTAAGGTTTTTTTTTTTTTTTCCCATTGCGTGGCTGTTTTCCTTCAGGAGGGGAAAAGATTTAGGTATCAGAATCACTTAAAGGAACTTTTCAAAAATGTACATTTACCTCCAACAGTTGCCTAATTCCCCGCCCACCTTTTGCCCAAAGACACCAAAAGAAAGGAAGACTGGAGGTGGGAGGTTAGAAGGGCTGTGGAGATGACAATTCAAGCAAATATACTTTGAGAAAGCTCCCTGAGTGATTGATACTTCCCTAGCTCTAGAACAACTCTACACTCTAATGTTGCTTTGTTACTTTCAGTATCAAGGGCTCAATTATGTCGTAGAAAGAAGTGAGACTCATTTAAAGTACTGCCTTACACTTTATGAAGTCAAATAACTGGTTTCTGAGCTAGTAACAATGAACAATGCATGGAGAAATTTTTTCCCCAAAAGAAATTATTCACTTTTCTGGGTCCCTGAAATAAAATTAATTTTTGGAACTGCAGGAAATAAATGCATAACAAACACGCTTTTGAAAATGGAAATTCACCAATGACTACTGGAGGGCTCCTTTGTTATAAGTGACAATATTGCCCTAATCAGTTTGGCTCAGTGGATAGAGCATCGGCCTGCAGACTGAAGGGTCCCAGATTCGATTCTGGTCAAGGGTATGTACCCTGGTTGTGAGTACATCCCCAGTAGGGGGTGTGCAGGAGGCAGCTGATCGATGTTTATCTTTCATGGATGTTTCTAACTATCCCTCTCCCTTCTTCTCTGTAAAAAAAAAAAAAAAAAAAAAAAAAAAAAAATCAATAAAATATATTAAAAAAATAAATAAATAAATGACAATATATTCCAAGATGTAGAACAAACAGCCACTGTGAACAGCAGTTTCCTCAAAAAATTAAAAATGGAACTGCCTCATGACACAGTGATCTCACTTCTCAGAATATGTCCAAAGAAACTGGTAATATTAATTCAAAAGAATACATGCACCCCTATGTTCCTTGCAGCATTATTTACAATAGCCAAGATATAGAAGCAGACCAAGTGCTCAGCAGTAAATGAGTAGATAAAAAAGCTGGGGTACATTTACACAGTCGAATACTATTTACTCAGCTGTACAAAAAGAAGGAACTCTTATCCTTTGAGATAGCATGAATGGACCTGGATAACATTATGCTAGATGAAATAAGTCAAAGAAAGATAAATACCATCTGATTGCACTCATATGTGCAATCTAGTGAATAAAATAAATTAAGAAACAAAACAGAGAACAGACAGCTAACAGAAAGAGGGGGTTGTGAAGCTGAGTGACAATGGTGAAGGGATCAAGAGAAGAATAAGAAAGCCCTCATAGACACAGACAACAGTATGGTGATCACCAGAGGGAAGGGGGAGTGGGAGTAGACCTATTCTGAGCAATGAGCAGTGCCTGCCAAGAATACTGAATGGAAAACTGGGAAGCCTCATCTCAACCCAATGGGAAATGATATCATGATCCATTACGGATGTCTGTCACGGCCATGGAAAGGGAAAGTGGCAGCCTGAGTATAAGTTACTTATCCTCTCTGACCTAAACCATCCACAGTAAATACAAGATCCTCAAATGAATAACTACATTGACATCAGGCTATTATTTTAGAGCTAAACGCAATATAGTGGCTGGTGTTGAGAAGTAACCCTTAAGTGTCGGCAGCAATGTCAGTCAACAACTGCACCTCTACTGACCTTCCCAGGAACATTTCTCTCCTACTATTTCCTTCCATCTAGTACAAGTCAGTGAGATGATTCATAACTGCTAACTTTCACTCTCAGAGAGAGATACAGCTTCATTCTGAGAAAAGTTTTTAAGTGTATGAGTTTAAATTCTTGATGTTGACCTTACTTCTTCCAAAAATAAGCTGTGCATCCTTGTGCTAATCATTTGCCTTTCTGAGCTTCAGGTTCTTCATCTATACCTTGGTGATGCCTCCATTAAAATGACATATGTAGCCGGGACCGGTTTAGCTCAATGGATAGAGCGTCGGCTTGAGGACTGAAGGGACCCGGGTTCGATTCCGGTCAAGGGCATGTACCTTGGTTGCAGGCATATCCCCGGTAGGGGGTGTGCAAGAGGCAACTGATCGATGACTCTCTCTCATCGATGTTTCTAACTCTCTATCTCTCTCCCTTCCTCTCTGTACAAAAATCAATAAAATATATTTTTAAAAAAATAAATAAAATGACATATATAAAGGTGCTTTGGTACATTTGATATTGAAAAATGCTATACAAATATGAGTTATTATTAATAGAAAAAGATCACAGAGAGCTTACTATGAAACACAGAGCTATTTTGCAGTCCAAAACCCTACAGGTCTATCTATTCCACTTATGACTAAGTAAGTTCAATTCCTCCACATGGGGTGATAACTCTATTATGCTGACTCAGGGGATGCTTTCAGTCTTGCCACCTGTTGAGCATTATTGCAACCTACCTCTAGACTAGTTAGTGCTCTCCTCATGAGCTCCCCTCTGGTTTGTCTTGATACCCTACTAGAATAGAACCTATTAATGTTGTCATTTTCTATCCCAGAAAGCTGATATTCTTCCCATTCCTTCCCATATTTCCACTGTGGATGCTATCCTTGGTCTATAAATACAGGTTCCAATCTCCTCGAACCTCTAGCTATACTCATCATCCATTTAACTACATGAGCAGTTTTAGTGGGCAATTCTACCTTTGTATCTAGACCAGAATTTTTGGAGCCAACATTTTTTTAATTAAGATTTTATATGTGTATATATCTTACCATTGCCCCCACCCCACCCCACTCCCATACATGCCCTAACCCCTCAGTGTTTTGCGTCCATTGGTTATGCTTATATGCATGCGTACAAGTTATTCAGTTGATCTCTTACCCCCTCTTCCCCCCCTGGAGCCAATATTTTATACTCTTCATACTCTTTCTGAATTCTTCTTATAGTCTCCTTTCTTCTTATGCATTATCTTTCCCTTTCTTATTTTTAAAAGCTACACAAATAATAGGTACTTTAGGAGCATTATCTTATTTAATCCTCTTAAGAAATCCATGAAGTCTATAGATGAGAAAACAAATGCCCGTCAAGGTTAATAAAACTGTCCAAGGTCACAGAGAGTACATAATGGAGACAGAATTTAAATCCAGGTCTCCCTGACTCAGTAACCCCTACTTTTTTTCAGAATACTGTGCCATTTTTTTTAAATCTTCATCCATGTTGCAATTACTAGTATTTTCATTCTGGAGCTCAGATTATGAGTGTTCCAGAAAGTTCTATAATAATCATTTCATCATCCAGGAAACAGATACACCATTACAGCAAGCACAGTTTAAATACTGGTCAGCATTGCTGAAGCCAATGACTGGCCTCTGTATTTATCCATAATATCCATGGCCTTTAGACAACAATAAGGAAAAAACTATGAGTCAGTATTCCTGGACATACAATTAGGACAGAATAAGAAAATATTAAATGTCTCTGTTTTGCAAGTTGGAAGTGAAGAAGCAAATCAAATATTTATGGTTCCCATGGGTTATGCCAGAGGTCTAAAAGAGAGATTGCCAATTGGGCTCTGGGTGATTACTAAGTGTAGAATTATAGAACTCAGTGTTTATTTTGTAACCCAATAATTTGAAGTAGAATTTTGTGATTTAAAAAAAAGTCAAATGATTTACTTTAAATCACTGCAGCTAGTACTAATCAAAGTGTCAGGCTTGTAATAGAATATAAATCAGCATGTATGGCTTCCTTCATAGAGGAAGTATTGCCAGGAAAACAAAAAAAATCAGCTGACCTGAACAGCATGCTTAGTGATGTAATTGATGTAACTGATTGACATTCTGTGCATGCTCCTTAGGCAGTGCAGTGTAGTCATAAGCTGTTTGCAAATTGGCAGTCCCTGGGTCATATTTTGAGTAGTACTGACTGCAACCAAGCCAAGATTGGAAACTAGTTTTCAGATAGCCAAATCTGAAACATCATTCAAGCATATTTAATTTTTTCTTTATACTATTACATTTCTCAGTAGCTTTATTATGTTAAAGTGCTCCATGGCACTCAAAATGGAACAGACTGTTAATTACTCTCCAAATTTTACTATACAAACACCTATTAGCATAACTAAAAGTGACCTCAGGAATATAGCTTAGAAACCCGTGTCCACTATCTAACTCACATTTTGGATTAAAAGCAACACTCACCAGGCAGGTTTTCACTCTCCTGTTCCTGGAGAAAGGTCTCAATGACAGAGAGCTCTGTAACCCAACCAGAGTTCACAGGAGCCCAGGAGAAAGGTTTAAAAAGCCAGGAAAACCAAACCAACAGAACAGACACATGCAGCCCTAGGTAGATACTTTTCCCCCTTTATGTGCAAAGGATTGCTCCTTATTGATCACTCACCTGAGAGTCTACAACAGGCACTTTGGTAGAGGACAGACATGAACCAAAACACCCTGTCACAGGCCTGGAAGGGCTGACTAGCAATGGCAGCTACAGGATTTCTATACACAGGGCTATTAAGCCGACAACTGGGATAAGTGGAGACTGGGGGAAAGAGGCAGGTAAGTGACTTAACCTTGAACTTGAGTGTGCAAAGCAAATTATTGTTGGATTGTTTAATTGGTTGAAGGGCAAAATTTGGTGGGTTTGAAAGAAACTGTGGAAGGATGACATCCCCCGATCCTCCCCGCAGTGCTGCCTTTAGAAACGGGCCTTCTAACTAGGAAGAGGTGATAAAACAGATTCTAATACGCACATGGGCGCTCTGATCAAGGAACAGCACATTGTGCTCAGGCAGACCAGCGAAGGGAATATGTTAATCCACATCCACAGTAGGGAAAAAATTGTAATTGCTGCTATAGTGCCATATTTAGAATAGAAAATGTAGGATTCTCACTTGTTGCCCTAGTGAAGAAGACATTGTATAAGTCTCTGAAAAATAATAACATTCATAATGTACTGGATTAATGCTGCTTACTTTCAAAGCCTCTGTTATCAGAACCAGACTGGGAACAGAAAATGTAGGTTCTTATACTGTCACCTGTCAACCAAATAGCATTGAATAGCTCTCTTCATATATATGAAACCCAGTGCTTTTTTCATCCATAAAATGGGAGATTTCACCTAACGTATCACTAAAATCCCTCTTGGCTCTGATATAATGTGATTTTATAAGATTCTTCAATGCCTCTCAGGTATTCAGAGTGTGGTTAAATGATCAGGCTCTGGGTTTAAATCCCAGTTTTGCCATTTAATGTTGGTATAACCTTGAACAAACTAATTACTCCCTCTGGGTCTTATTTCCCCAACCTATGAAATAGAGATAAAAATAATAGCTACCCTGCCTGTAAGTTTTAGAGGATATTAAATGAAGCAATGCATTTAATGTATTTAACTGAGTTTCTAGCATCTGGTTACAGCTCAATACATAGAAATTAACATCATCTTATATGTTTTATATTTTTAAGTTTCATATGATGTCCGCTATAAAAAAACTGGCATATAGTCCTCAATAAGCTGTTGCAGAACTGTGCACATCCTAGGTCTATGTTCAATTATTAACTTTATTTTGATTTCTTAGGCCCTAGTTCCATGAAAAATTTTATTTAACAAATATTTAATGTAGCACTTATTAAGTGTTGGGCACTTAAACACTTGAAATATATTAACTCATTTAGTCTTCCCACCACCCTCTGAATTAGGTATTATATTATCTTCTCATGTTAGAAGTCGGGAAACAGAGGCACAGTGAGGGCAAGTAGCATGTCCTAAAGCCTTGCCAACAACTAGCATGTGGCAGAGCTTGGGTCTGTGCCTAGACAACCTGGCTTTAGCATACGTGCTCTTAATCACATGCTACATTGCTAGCCTTGCACTGTCTCAGGTTTCTCTGACTTAACCCTTCTAGAATGTTCACTGTTCTCCCCACAGTCCTTCAGACAGTCCAAGCTGATTCACTCATTCATGCTACTAAGTCTTCAACCCTGCCAAACTTTTCACCACTTCCTAACCCTCTCCCAGGTCCTATACTTGTTTGATCTGAATTTAACATACCTTTATTCCCCCCCCCCCCATAAAGTTGGCAGTTTTTCCTTTCATTCACTTTGATTTCCCCTCTCAGTCTATTTCATTTGCAATTGCAAACAGAGGGCTTAGGATAACATGCCCTATGCCTTGATGCCTGACTGTTCCTACCCCACTAACGTATAAGTGAGAGATCCACAGTATCTTTTTACACTTGGTTCTCATGGTTGGCTGTCTGTCCTAAGACCACCCTAGAAAATTCCTTGTACCCTGAAAGATTAGGATGCATGACATTTATTTTCTTCTCATACCTCCTCCGCAACCCCCAAACAAATTTGGGAACAATGTATACAGTACTCTTTGACAATAGCTAGTCTAGAGTGACATCTGGTGGCTATTTCTGAAAAGTTTCACAAATATTGACTTCCTTGTAGGTAAGATTTGGTCCTTAAGGGAAATGTGCCATCCATCAGAACATATGTCACAACCGGGTTACCCACCTAGACAGCAGGGAGAAAGAGGTGAGACCAGATGTGCAGAAATCCCTCTACATTCAGTAAGTCGTAAAGGTGTGGAGCACCTCTCCTCAGGAAGAGAGACCGAAGGCATTGAGTTTAGAGACAGAAGTTCAAGTCCCATATTCCAGGCCTGAATATTCACTCCCAGAGAATTGTTAAGCTCCCTCTCCCTGTCCCTCTCCCTCTTCCTCTCCCTCTCCCTCAGTTACCTAATTCCCCAACATTGGATTACAAACCATACCTGCCCTAACTCCACTGCCCTTTTCTTCTTCTCACAGCTCTTCCTCAGTCCGATGGGAGCCAGAATCAGTCACATAAGTGGAGGATAAAGAGTAAGAAAGACAAATGAGCAAGCCAAAAGACAAAGCTAACCCATCATATCCCTTCTCCACTGGAAGCTTCTCAGATTGAATTGGGCTCAAACTGAAGAGAGGGCTAAAGTTTAAAACTGGAAGAACTGATGTTCTGATAATAGACTTAATGAAAATTTTTCTTGTGCCTAAAAAATAAGACCATTTGAAAGTGACAGCAAAAGCTATGACACATATCCAAGGCATCATCAGGGATGTTGAAAACAGGTTTGACATAGTACAGAATGATGGCAATGGCAGAAAAGAATAAAGTTATTTCCTGTTATGTTTACCCAATCCAATTCACTCAATAAACCATATTTGCTATTTTGTAGTGAGTAGAATTGTCCATTTTGAAAGATGAATAAGCAAAGGAAAGAACCCAACACAAAACCTCTGAAAGAATGGAAGAGACACTTACTGCAAGAGATAGCAAGAAAACAGTACACCATAAATGCTTTTCTGTCAAGGAAAATTAAAACATGAATGCCCTGGTACGGGAAATAACCCATAACACACAATGATAAGAAAACTGGCAGTCAAGAAATACTGGCATTACATGGACTCTAGTAAAGAATGAGCACTTAACCAAAGCAGAGTTAACATTTATAAAAAATGAGACAGTGACCAGAGGGCAGAAGCCTTGGGGAAAATCAGGAACTGACTGTCAAACCTCAGAGGGAAGGTGGTGGTTGTGGTGTGTGTAAGAGATCCACCAAAGGACTTGTATGCATGCATATAAGCATTACCAATGGACTCAGACACTAGGGGAGTGAGGGCATGAGCTGGGGGATGGGAGTGGCCTGGGAGTGGTCAATGGGGTGAAAAGGAGACATATGTAATACTTTAATCAATACTTTTAAAAGACTCAGAAAATACAATCAATATTAGGGGATGGTCAGAAAGGTCCATTAGATTAAGATTGCTCTTTCTGAAGAAGAGAAAAAATAATTACAATAGAAAAATTACTCAAAGATATTATTAGAATAAAACAGGTGCGCTCTCCCTGTCAGAAGCATGCTCACATCTTGTCCTTCCCCATCTTCTTTCCCCCAGGTGCCTTACCTTTGCCCTTCTCTCTCCTAAGCCTCAAGGGCCCATCTTTTGCCTCTACAACATGTTTCCTGTGCCTATACAGCCAAGCTGGCTCACTTCTACTACCTCCATAACTTTCTAAATAAACTTTCTCTTACAATTTGAAAAAAATAAAAAAATAAAAATAATTTGGAAGTGGAGGCAGAAGATTATCTGAATGTCCAATGAGTTTCCTATTTTCCAAAAAAAAGTTTAATAAATATTGTTGCAAATATACTGATGGTTATTATTTCACACCTTATAAAAATAAGGCACAGAAAGAGGGTAGGAGAAGTGTGAAAAATGGGTAAAGGTGGTCAAAAGATACAAACTTCCAGTTATAAAATATATGTCAGGGGATGTAAAGGACAGCATGGTGACCACAGTTAATAATACTGTTTTGTTTCTTATTTAAAAGTTGCCAAGAGTAAATCTTTCAAGTTCTCATCACAAGAGAAAAAATTATAACTGTGTGGTGATGGGTGTTAACAAAACTTACTGCGGTGATCATTTTGCAATATATAAAAATATTGAACCATTAACGTTCAACTCTAAAAACTGTTATATGTCAAATATTTCTCAAAAAAAAAAAAAAAGAAAAAGAAAAAAAAAAAAAAAAAAAAAGAAAAGATAAAACACTGTTGTATAACAAGTAGGGGGGAAAAATCTCAAGAAATGCACACCTAGGCACATTGTAATGTAACCGCAAAACATTAAATCAAAGAGAAAGACTTAAAATCAGCCAGGGAGAAGAGATGGATTTCCTGCCATAAATAACAATTAGACTTACAGTAGGCTTAATATTGAAAATGGAACCAGAGAGTAAATGTCAGTCTAGAAATATGCTCCCCATAAAACTATTTAAACATGTTTTCACAGACAAATAATTCTTAAGAGCTTGTCACTAGTAGAATTTTAATAAAGAAATTCTTAAAGGATTTATTTTATGATTATGAAATATTGAAAGATTACCTAGGAAATTCAAAGATTTTTAAAAAAAAGGGAACAAAGAAGTTGGTATGTGCAAAAAATAAACATCAATTTTGCCTGAAAATAATACTAGTCTGGAGGGGACCTGCTACCACCTTAGGTCTCTTTGCCTCACTAGAGCCTCTAGGGGTGTCGAACTCAATCAGAGAAGGGGCCAAAATCTAAAATCCAGCCTAAATCGCGGGCCGAATGGTTTACTGAACAGTCATAAACTGTCATTGTGATGGAAACGCAGCGGAGTGCAGTGATGACAGCGCGGTGCAGGCCACATTGCAAGGCCTGGCAGGACGGATTTGGGCCGCGGGCCTTGTGTTTGACACATGTGCTCCAGAGAGACCTGGCACCCAGGTCCCATAGTCCTATTGGGGGACCAACCTTGTGCCTCCTGAAGACCCTCGCTCCCACTTGGAAACACGTGAGAAACCAAACCTCAAAAAAAGCTCTGCCTCCTAGCTGTACAGTGGGAGTATCTGAAAGGGACCCCAAATGGAAATAGTACCCCTTTCCCCTCCACAACTCTCCCCCCATCATCAGGCCTGAAGTCACACCCTCCTCCTCAGGGGAAGTAGTAGAATATACTTCTCCTACCCTAAGCCAGTCTTTTTTTTTCTTTCTATTTTTAACTTTTTTTCATTTATTGATTAAGGTATTACAAATATGTCTTTATTCCCTCTTTGTCCCCCCAAGCCCCCACTCATGCCCTCACCCCTCAGTCTGTATCCATTGGTTATGCTTATATGCATGCATACAAGCCCTTTGGTTGATCTCTTACCCTTAGCCCCACCCTCCCATGCCTTCCCTCTGAGGTTTATTTGTGGGATTGCAGCAGACTCCATTTCCTTGGTGCCTTCACAATAAAGTTAATACAGTGAAGGTGATGAAGATAATTGACAATACTACCCTGCTTTTTCATTGTTCTGCACTGGGGGGTTGTGATTTCTAAGAATTATGACACAATCAAAGTAGTTCCATCTCCTCATTTGGATTAATTCTGGGGCATGGTGAACTCACCAAAGCAAATAATGCCTGTGAGATGGCCCTGCAGCAGCCAATCAGGGCTCGCTCTGGGGGTGACACCCAGGCCTTACTATATAATTTTGAATTCTTGTAAATCCATTAAGGTCACATTAAATTTTTTCTCTCATTGCTGTGATAGTTACTATCTAGTAAATTGTGAATTTTCAGTCAATGTTTCTGCAAATGTGAACTATTACTAAAAAAAAAAAAATAATAATAATAATAATAATAATAATAATAGTACCAATCTGTGGGCTTCAGAAGCAATAAATACTATACAAAAATTACACGTAAATTGGAAGGATTGTGATCAGAGATAAAATATTCTTAAGGTCCTTGTAATTTTAGTAGAGAAGGTTAATATGCTGATCAACTTTAGATTGTTAACTATGGATAACTGTACATTGAGATAAGTAGGAACCATTACCTATCAATATGTTTTTCCTACTTTCAAGACCCAGGTCAGTTAATAGCTTTTAGAGACACCTTCCCCGAGCAGCCTGCCCTCTGGGTTTCCTTCTCTTCCTACTTACAATTATAATTTAAATTGAATCATATTTTGAATGTTTATATAACTAGTCTTGTTTCACAACATGGGCATAAGATCTAAAGACAATAGCCATGGGTTAGCCTTTACTAGTAACTCTTTTTCTCTTACTCTTTACCTACCTTACACCCCACTTCCATTCCACACACTCACCCCAAAAAAAGCTCTGTATATGTAAGAAGACCCAAAATCATTTTGATGAAAAAATTCAGAAATTCAATAAATTAACTGGCTGATTAACCACTGCTACTTTCTTTCCTCTACCATGACTCCCCTAGTTCATTTTTTGAAATATTTTTCTACTTAGCACAAAGGTGTTTTTTTTTTTTAATGTTTTCTTTACTTAGCACAATAGTGTTTTGTTTACTTCATTTTCAATTCATCTTTAATGAATCTTTTGTGGTACTTGTTCTATGAAAACACATTTTGTTTATGTCCACTAGATGGCACCCACGTCACGAATCTAATGGGAAGCACGGTAGGAAAATGCATAAGGCAATGAAAAGAAGGTCTGAATATACAAGCAGCAGTAGCGTAAGACCTATTAGCTGTGGTGGCATATATATGACAGATGAGACAATTACGAGGACCTGTGTATAGAAAGTAATGCAATCAAATTGCGCCAAGTTTCTAACACAATTAAAATGTATTCTTACCATACAGTCCAGCAATCATGCTCCTTGACTTTTTCCCAAACGAATGGAAAATGCGTGCCCTCACAAAAACCCGCACACAGGCTCCTACAGAAGCCTTATTCATAATTTCCCAAAGCTGGAAACCACCAAAATGCTGTTCAGTAGATAATCTGAAGATGGATAATCTGAAGTAACATCCAAATAATGGAATATTTATTCACTACTAAAAAGAAAAGGGCTATCAAGCCATGGAAAAGACATGAGAAACCTTAAGTGCCTATTATTAAGGAAAAGAAGCCAATAGATGGAGGCTACACATTGCATGACTCTAAATACATGTATATGACATTCTGGAAAAGACAAAACTATGGGATTGGGGGGTAAGGGAGAAGAAAGGATGAAGAAGCAGAACACAGAGGGTTTTCAGAATAGTAAAACTATTTTGTATGATACCATATGGCAAATACATGTCATTAACTATTTTTCAAAACCCACATAATGTATAACTTTAATGTAAACCATGGGCTTTGGCTGATAATGAAGTGTCAATAATAATATCATATATTGTAACAAACGTGTCATGAAATATTGATAGTAGGGGAGGCAGTGCATGTGTTGGGGAAGGATATATAGGAATGCTGTATACTTTTTCTGTGAATGTAAATTTTGTCTTACAAAATAAAGTCTATTTTTTAAAAAATACTCCAGGACATTGATTCCTTGTATCTATCCTCCCTTCAGTACCCCAACCTCCCATATGCTTAGACCCAATGGATATACTACCTCTTGATTTCTCTCAGTCACTTATTTCATCCATTAGGAACCCCCATAGACCCTCCTTTCAAATACATGCAGGCTCTGACCACTTCTCACCAAATCCATTGTGTCTACCCTAGTCTCAGTCATCATCTCTCTGCATTGATGCAATAGCCTCCCAACAGCTGTTCCCTTTGCTTTCACACCCCTCTTTCGTCCATTCACAAAATGAATTTCTATGAGAGCAAAAAAAATTTATCTAATCACTCTCCATATTAACCCCTCTGCTGGCGTCAAACTATCTGCATATATACAAGGCGAATATGCTAAGTGTCCAACTGTCCGATCAGTTGCCATGATGCACACTGGCCATTGACAAAGAAACAGCACCATGCACTGGGCGCCGACAAAGCAACATTCAGCTTCCCCAAGTGGGACACAGGCTCCGCCACCACCCCATCAAATCACAGCCAATGTGCCTGAGACTCCATGGTGCAAAATGCGCCCACAGCCCAGCCCAGCCTGGAAACGGTAGCTGTGGGCACCGGGTAATGACATCATGTAGCAACTCCCTGGTGTCTAGTCTCCTTGGAGTTTCTTCAGCCCAGGAACACAGCATGCTTTATAGCCAGGTGCAAGCATTTTACACTTTAACCAAATCTCTGTGAAGCATTTTCTGGTGCCTCATCTCATTTGATCCTCACAGAAGTCCTGGAATAAGTAGATAGGAGACTTGGTGGAATCCTATTTTCTTTTCATTAGCCAGAAAATGAAGATTTAGAAAGCTTAGAAACTTGACCCAACTGAAAAAGAAGAAATGGTGGACCTTGAAAATGGCTTCAAACACTGCTACAGTTTGCCGAGACCGGTTTGGCTCAGTGGATAGAGCGTTGGCTTGGGGACTGACGGGTCCCGGGTTCGATTCCGGTCAGGGGCATGTGCCTTGGTTGCGGGCACATCCCCAGTGGGGGGTGTGCAGGAGGCAGCTGATCGATGATTCTCTCTCATCGATGTTTCTAACTCTCTATCCCTCTCTCTTCCTCTCTATAAAATCAATAAAATATATTAAAAAAACAAACCAAAAAAAACACTGCTACAGTTAAATATTTCACCCTTTGTTCTCCTTGCATGATCCAATAAAAAGCTACTTCATGTTGATATTTACTGCTGTGTTTCTGACAACTACCTCAAAGAGAAGTTGGGGTGCTTCACTAGGCTGGAAAAAGTTTAACTAAATCAGAAAGCAGGTCTAAGTAAGCAAGTTTATCCTATTCTATACAATAAAGAGGTAACATGCAAATTGATTCTCATGCCATAACACTGTCACAAGATGGCTGCACCCACAGCAGAGGTGGGGTTCCCGTAATGAGCCATAATGAGCAATCTGCAGGGACCTGAGGCTGCATAGCACTGGGGTAGGGGCCTGGGGAGACCACAGGCCATGCCCCCCACCTGGCAGGGATTGACAGGGGACCTCAGGTCATGCCCCCTGTCTGGCGGAGTTTGGGGAAGTGGGATTGGCCAGATCTGGATATCACCCAATGGGGATGTGATGGCCAGGTCTGGGTCTCACAACTTCAAGGAGCATGTGGGTGGGCAGGGATTTGACTCTGGGTCCTTCAACATACCCAAGACTGACAGGAGGAAGATTTCCATTTTCAAGTTTATTAATTTTCTTTCATTTCTGACACTTCTATTATAGAGAAAGGGCAAATAGCAATATTAAAATATTTCCTCTAATTAATTCCCTTTTATTGTGCATGAATTTCATGCACAGGGCCACTAGTGTGTGTGTGTGTGTGTGTGTGTGTGTGTGTGTGTGTGTGTATGGCTAAGTTGACTCGCACACATGCAATACAGATAAAGCTCTTCCTGGCACCAATTGCATGCATGTGTTTCAATCTGTCATTGTCCATCATGAATTTGATTGACACTTCTATTATAGAGAAAGGGCAAATAGTGATATAAAATATTTCTTCTAATTAATTTTTTTTCAATGTGCACAGATTCGTGCACCAGGCCAATGGTTTATAAATAAAAGCCAAACTCCTTAACATTTGGCCTATAAGTCCCAAATGGTCTGATCACTACCTACCTCTCTAAACCCATTCTTGTAGTCTCTTTAGGCTACTGGACTCATTTCATTACTAATTTATTATTATCTCAGGGTCTTTACACATACTCAATCCTTTGCTTATTGTATATATTCCCATGACTGAACCTTTCTCACACTTCAAATCTCAGCTAATTTTGCCTCCCTACAGAGGTCTCATCTTACCACTCTCACTAATGTGCTTCCTCCAGTGACTTTGCATCTAATCACTCTATTCATTTTTTATAACATTTGATAGTATACTTCATATGCGTATCATCTGATTTCCCATGGTAGAATATCAAACCCATGAGTATGGACAGACGCTAAGAGGGTTGCCATTATTTCCACTTTTTGATGTTCACACCCTTGTGTAATTCCCTCCCCTGGAATGTGGGTTGAAACTATTCCTATTAGAATACAATACTAGAAGTGACATTTAATTTGTGTCTCTTACTGGAACTCTCACTCCCTTGCTGGCTTTGCAGAAGCAAGCTGTGGTGGCAGAAGATGCCTTTTGGAGAGTACCACGGGATGAGGTCACCTCTGGCTGACAGCCTCTGGGTCTGGTAGCGCACACAGAATTGAACGTGGCCAACAACCACCTGATATTGAAGCGGAGTCTTCTCCAGTTGAGCTTTCAGGTGAGACAGACTTTGAATTCTTAGATGTGTGATGTGTACTGAAAGATTTAGGGCTCTAAAAGCATGTATATTAGGAAAAAGAAGTGTCTTAATCCTGAGGAATCTGGGACTTTTGGGTATTTTTTGAGGAAATGATCATTAAACTTAGTTGAAGGATGATTTTAAAGGCAGAAGAGTCACTGGACAAATGATACAATGTCAGCTGCACTTTTCTCTACATCTTATTTTATACCAATACCAGTGTTTTTAAAACATTTGCATGGTGCTTCCTCTATACTCACATCCCAGGTTCCACATAGCATTCCCCATTCCTTTTAGCACTAATTCCTCTCCCCTCTAATTTTTCTGTATGAAAAAAAACATAGGCACAGAGTTAATAGATGAATGGGGATAGAGTAAAAGTAACAAAATCATACAGAATCCCATAATATTTTCTTAGGTGTGTGTGCTTTGAAAATCTCTAAACAGCAAATACAGAGAGATGCTTCTGATCCCTCAGTAAGATAATGGTGTGTTATGATACCACGTTGTAGGTCATGCTTCCAGTGTACCTGTCCAAAAGAGCTGGAATACTGACCATATATGATATTCATCTTCTGTAATTATCTACTCTAATAAAGAGAAAAATGCTAATTGACTGTACCTTTGCTATGCCCACAGCCAATCAGAACGAGTATGCAAATTAACTTAGTGCCAGCATCCTACCCCAAAGATCCTCCCTAGTCTTCTGATGTTGTCTGAAGCAGAATTCAGCTTGAGTATTGGTCTGAGCTGAGGTGTATTCCTCCATTGTATATTTAAATAAACTACCCATTAGTGTTACTTCCCATTTCAGATAAGTTTTACTAAAACATGACTAATTTTTTTAAGTGAAGTTGACTCAGAGTTCGCTAGATGGCAATCTTGTCCATTCTTCTTCCAAGACCTCAGAAGCAGCTTCAACCCCTTTCCAACATTTCCAGAACCTGCATTGTGTCAAACCAGAGGGCTCAGCTCCTGCCTCCACAGACTTCACAAGGCAACAACACCTCCGAGAACTCAGTGCCATCCACTTTATCAGTCATCAGTACAAATCAGTGCAAATTCCTTCTTTAAAGTCAAATGATGGCACTATCATTTCAATTAAATTAATATTTAAATAAAAACTGTCATTGCAGAAGGAAAAAATCAGTAGGGGAATCCAAGTCCCTCTAGTGCTTCTTATCCTGTCTGTACTTCTTTAATTTCCATACCAATGTCTTGTTGGTGAGGGAAGGAAAGAATTACCAACCACAGTGCCCATAGCCTCTGCACAGCCAGGAGAACAGAGAAGCTAACAGCACCAAGGGGCAGGTGACAAGAACATTTAACTTGAGGACATAGCATAGGTTAAAAGCCTCTGGCCCAGCCTAGTTGGTTTGACTTGGTGGATAGAGCATCAGCCTACCACCTGAAGGGTCGTGGGTTTGATTCCAGTTAAGGGCAAATGCCCAAGTTGAGGGCTCAATCTCCAGTAAGAGACATGTAGGCAGCAGCCAATCAATGATTTTCTCTGATCATTGATGTTTCTCTCCCTCTCCCTTCCTCTCTGAAATCAATATATATATATGTAAATTTTTTTATATTTAAGTCTCTGGCCTGGGGCCACTTATTGACTGTGAGACCTTGAGCCTCTATGAACCACAGCATCTTTCTTTGTCTGTAAAAATGCGGATAATTAGATACCTAATTTACAGGGGGCTTATGTGAATTAAATAAGCTAACATAAGCAAAGCTCTTAGAATAGCATATGGAGGAAAAGAACAAGTGCTCAATAAATAGTAGTCAGTGCTGTTGTTACTGGCGCCATTACCAGTGTTTCCAAAAAGAAGTTTAATGATTATAATTATTCTGGTTGCTAATTAATTATAGCATATAATCATTTGCTACTAGTTATGATTGGCCTTGTATTTAGGTAATTCTATGACATCAGCTATCTAATATTAGCCAGAAACCTTATGAAATAAATATATTATTCACAGCTAAAGATACACTAAAGCTCCGGAAAGTTTAGCAACTTGACCTAGTCACACAGCATTGGGAGGCAGAGCTGAAATATAGTACAGGTTCTCTTACCCATGGACCCAGGACTGTAAACCATAGATTACAACCAAGTGTCAGGCTACAGCCCTACCCTGCAGAGCAGACAGCTACTGTGACCATCACTTCACAGTCCTACTGAATTCTAGGGTCTTGTCAAGGTCACACAGAGTGGTAAGGGAATGCCTAGTGCCACAAATCAAGTGCCCCCACTTCTAAGTTTGATGTCTTTTATCTTATGCCAGCTCTCTTCTAAGTGCACAAATTGACTGTCAAACAGATCCTGCAGGTTCAGTATCTATGGGTCACAATTGTGAAACAATTCCTCATGCTGTTACTTTTCTTAAAGCAACACTGCACTTTATCAGGGCACCTGCCACACAGACTGCCATAGAGCTCTGGGGCAATTCCTGCTGACACTGCAGAGCCCTGATGGTCATTTACATGAGAAGAAATACTAGGATGGTGACTTATTATGTCCAGTCCCTTTGAAGGAGGCAGAGGAAGAAAGACAGAAAGCAGTGTGAAAAACACAATGGAAAATAAATCTCAGGGGCGCAACGCCAGTAAAAAGAGTATGTTGTTATACGGGTGAAGAATTGGTATTGACTATTTTAAAATTCATTTCAAAGGTACTGCATCATTAAATTGAGAATGCTCAGACCAGGAAACTGGCTCGATTTATTCTCCTCTCACAGAAGATGTACTCAGAGTAAGCCATAAAGACACCACAGTCAACATTTTTGTAAAAAAATGCCAGGAATCGGGTCTGTCAAGTTACATGAATATTAAAAAATTTCACATAACAACACCTACAACCAGGAAGGGCACTTAGATCTAATCTGCATTTTCTTGCTTAGAATGTTGAATCTTTGGTGGAGATAGGAAACATTTCACAGTTTCTTTACTGTGCTCTTATTTCTATATTTGTATTCTTCCCATTTACCCTCAACGCTTTCATTCCTTTCATCCTTTGAGGAATCTTAACATAAACAGATTCGTATCATCTGGTGTTGGCTCTCATCTTCAGTAAACAGCTCTCAGAAGCTGGGGCAGGTGCCTGCAGTCTACTGGCACTCCTCCATGACATCAGTGCATAGAAAAATCTCGCTACATCTTCTTCCCCTGTCCTCGCATTCACCATTTTTCTTAAGTGCCATACCTGCCCCAACGCCTCTCCTCTGTCCCAAATCACTCTGAGCCTCACCAAAACTCTTGCTCCAGGTAAGCCCCCTTGTGCCTCTTTCTTCTTTTGCTCCAAATTCTTGCATCCCCAAAACATTAGCTCTTCCTTCCTCTGATGGGGGTTTTCCTCTCCAACGTACCCTTTATCCTCTCCGGCTTCTCATGCCATATCCACCTCCTTTTCCAAAACCAATTAATAGGATCTAAGCAGGGGGGGGGGGGGGGGGGGGAAGCTCAGACACTAAGATATAAAAGACAAAAGTCTATAGTAGGAAGTAGAGTGTTTAATATATATTTTGCATGTTGCTACCATATTAGGGAACAAAGAAAGAACAGAGGCTCCAAGGGACTTGACCTAACAGGCCTTATGACTCTTCGAACCGCAAGAGTTAACATTAATTTGAAATGCTCTCCCTTTCCATCTTTCTTTCTCTAAATTGAGTGTATTTCTCCATTAGTCTTTCTCTTATTTTTCATCGTGTTCTCTCCTACCTCCATGCTCTCATGGCTTTTTAACCCCATTCCCTTTACCATCTTCCTGGTATTCTTCCTTTGTTCTGCCTATTCCTTAGGTTTGCTGGTGGTTCCCAAAGGCACAACTAGGAGATGTTTAAGGCCCTGAGAAACAGAGGGACTGATGTCCATTCTCAAAATGAGAAAAGGAGGGGGTATGGAGAGGTTTTTGTTTTATTTTGTTTTTGGTATATAGAACTCATGCAGCCTTCAGCATGCAGAAACATGGCTTATATTTCATTGTTTCTAGAGTGCAGAAAATGTGAACAAGGGAGTTCTTTCTCAATAATCAACAAAATAGAAGCAGACTCATAGAGAACAGACTGATGACTGCCAGAGGGGAGGGGGGACTTAATGCTGAGAGAAAAAGGTGAAGGAATAAAACAAAGCAAAACAAAAAACCTCACAGACACAGACAACAGCATGGTGATTGCCAGATAGAAAGGGAGGTGGTGGTGGGGGAAAGGTAAATAAGGGTATGGAAGGGGATAAGTGGTAATGGAAGGAAACCTGGCTTGGAGTGGTGAACACACAATTCGATATACACATGATAGATTGTAGAATTGTACACCTGAAATCTATGTAGCTTTATTAACCAATGTAACCCCAATAAATTCTATTAAAAAGTTAAAAAAAATCTACTGAAACCCAGGTTATAGGATCCAGAACAGTATGATTGGGATTTCAGAATATAGAACACTATCATTTGACATAAGTAATGAAGTTTTGTGAGCAGATTGAAATAATCCCCTTTCAAAACAGTAGTAGAGACATGAGTAAGGATATTAGGCCTTTAAATTTCAGAAGGGTTATATCTTAGGGCGGGGCAAGAGTTGTTCATGGGAAACCATGAATGCCAATGCAAAGATGATCCCTACTGGGCACTATGGCTAGTGGGTGAGACTGTGGCATCTAGCGTGATCAAACCTAAATTTAAATCCAACCCCACCACACACATTTTGGTAACTTTGAAGAAGTTATTTTTCAGGCCTCACTTTCTTTCCCTGAAAAGAGCCACCCCAATATTTGTGTTTTTTAATGACAATTAAATGAGGTAATGACTGTAAAATTCTTAACATTTTGCCAGCAATTTAACCACTGGATCTGAGGGCAGTGACTATCTTACTCAATGGTATTCCTAGAAAATAGTGCTTACATGGTATAAAGTGCTCAAGAAGCTTTCAAATAAATGATGCCACATGCCCAAGGGTCTATGGAGCTGCCCACAATGATGGAAACTTCTGACTTGCTCCCTCTATTGAACAGTATCACTGTTCCTATTGTGCCCCCTTTCTTTTACATCTGCATTTATGTGATGTAACCATAAGCCATTGGGCCCCAATCTAGATGACATCAATGGATGTCACTGTTCTTGGTCATAGTCGAAGTTTACTGCCTTAAGATCCTAAAATTTTATTCTTTTGATTGTGGAAGGTTAAATAGGTTCTTGACTTTGTTTGGGCAGCACAGATAAAATCAACCACCTATAGCAATAAAATCTATAAGCAATTTGATGAGTTATTGGAATTATAATATAGGCTATCACTGCATAGCTACCCCCCAAAAAAGGGTACAAAGAAAACTACAGATATATTGTCAACCCAACAAACCACCAGTTAAAAGACTTTTATGCTAGTTTACTTAGCTGGAATTTTACATAAGCCAATTTAGACACACTGCTGCCTTGGGAATCAAGGCAATTATAACCCTAATGCCAAAAGACTACTTTTTAAATAATCAGCATCATCATTGTAATTATTTAGCCAACAGTAAGGGACACTTTCAAAGTGGCAGAGACTTTTATAACCAGGAAATTATTAAAGAGGAACCCCCAAAGGATAAATTCACAGAATAATGAGCAACGTGTTATAATAAAAATAGCAATTTGTCGACAAATCGGCACATAAACAATGTATGTTGTGCAAACCAATTTGTCTTTGCAGTTACCAAAATCCTTTTGCAAAAACTTTAGAAAGGAATTGTTTTCCTGTCTCTGTATATATTGCAAGACAACATCTATTTCCTTTATTTTTTTTTTAAAGTAGAGGTAATTGTATAGGAATCATTTTTAATTCCTATACCATTGTACTTGTATTGATGCCTTATATCAAGTCCAATTCCTTTAGTGAAAAAACAAGATTTCTTTCTTATTACTGAGACCTATATGCTGCTCAATCTGGTAGCTATGAGCTACATGTAGCCACTGGACATAGGGCTAGTAAAACCAAGGAGTTGATTTTTCAATTATATTTAATTGTTATTAATTTTAATTTACAAACTAAAGCAAAATAAAATACTTCCCCATGAAACATAACTTTGTGATTTCAGTAATACTACGTTCTTCTTTAACCATTTAAAATGAAGCATCCCAATAGAGCTGTACTGAAAGTCTAATATAGACATCACAAACACTTGGTAAACAAAAATAATGGGAATATTTTACATTAATTATTTGTTGAAATGGTAATGTTTTGGATATGTTGCACTAAATAAAGTATAGTATTAAAATCATTTTTCCTATTTTTTCACTTTATTTTTAATGTGCCTACTAAAAATACTTTTTTCAGTTCACTTCTATATAAAATATAACAATGACATTCATCTTGCAATCTAGAAATAGCTACTTACTCAAGTTCTACTCCCTGTAATGGTGGGGAAGTTTATATTTGACCAACGCTCCATGGATATAACATTTGTAAACACTGAACAAAATGGGCTGTGAGGGGCCCAAGTTGGCCCATGAAAGGAAGAAAATTGACCTGGATAAAATTCACATTCATTCAGCTTTGCACCTGAGGATATTCTCTGATGAGGGAAGGGGATGGTGAGAATTTAAGCAGCAAGTCATAATCACAATGAATTAACAAGACAGAGGCTGGAGGTTAGGGCTGTCAGGACAGCTAAAAAGTGAAGGGGCAATGTAGGAAAGGAGAAAGTCCCTAAATCTGCATAAGAATAGCACTCAAATCCCTGGCTCACCTGTGAGCAAGTGTTTGGGAAATACCAAGATTCATAGTACCTAACAATAGTTACAAAAGGGAAGGAACTGAGCAGAGATCTCAATTTCTACCCACTGCACGGGAGACAGTTTGGTGCTTAAGTGGACAGTCTGCTAGACAAAACACTCTAAAAGAAAAAGGAATCTAGTCTCTGGGTAAATATTAAAAATCTACATACCACATTTTATTCAGAATATGCAGTATAACAGATTCAATTAGTAGACTCACAAAGAAAGAAAAATGGTTACACTAAGCCTGAAATATTTGAATTAGGAGATACAGATTTAAAAGGTTCTATTAAATCTATGTTTCAGATGGTGGAGAATAATCCTATATAATAAAGAGCTAAAATGCTAATTAGACCAGACTGCAGAATGATCTTCTGAATGGACAGTGGGCAGGGCCATGAGGCAGCAGGAGCTGTGAGGGCCAAGCCTCTTGCACAATAGGCCTCTAGTATATCATAATGAATATATGGTAGAAAATTAATAATAAAATAAAAATTCTAAAACTGAAAAGTAAAATATCTGAAATGAAAATGTCCTTAATAAGCCTTTAAAGGCAGATTGGAGACAGAGAAAGGATGGATCACTGAAATTGCAGCTAGATTATCTTCTAAGCATTATTATCTGAAGATGGATAGAATATCAATATAAATTATCTAATGTAAAAAACTGGGTAAATAAAGATCAAAACTAAATCAACAGAACCTCAGAGACTCATGGGACAATTTCAAGTGGTATAAAATCTATGTAATGGCAGCCATATTGATAACATGCCTACAAATATCTGTGAACATTCCTGAAACCTGCTGGAACTTCTGAAAGAAGTGTGTTAAGCAACAGCCCCACAACATGACATAGTACAAGCAGGCCAAGGATTCTTTCTATGCCCAGGGCCAGTCACATTAAGACAGGAGGCAGAGTGACTATGATGAGTAGACTCTGCAGATTTTCTTTCTTTTTTTTTTTTTTAAGTTTAAAACTACAAAGAAGATTATGCTGAAGCTTGGATTATGCATTGAACCTAACTGCAGAACTAAGAGAATGCTGGCTACAAAGAGATACAAGCATTTTGAACTGGGAGGAGAGAGGAAGAGAAAGGGCTAAGTGATCAGTTCTAAGCTTCATCTTTTGTTTTATGAAGGAGACAATAACATCTTCAGTTCACTTCTATATAAAATATAACAATATTATATAAAGTATATATTATATTGACATATATGTCCCAGAGTACAGGTGGAGGGAAAGTAGCCAAATATCCCCCCAACTTGGGGGAAGGGGGGGAGGGGAAATCTAGACTTGCAGATTTAAGAAACTCATCAAATCCCAATAAAAACCATTACAAAGAAAACTATACCAATGCAAATTATAGCCTAACTTCTGAAACCAGAGTTGAGTGCAACATCCCCAAAGCAGCCAGTGAAAAGATAAAATATACCCAGGGAACATAGTCCCTTGTTAATAAAATCAGGGGCTGATGTCTCATCAAAAACAAATGAGGTTAAAGGCAAGGGAATAATGTATACACTGTTGAAATGAAAACTCTTTTATTAAGAAATCTATGTCCAGTGAAAATAACCTTTAAAGTGGGGGCAAAATAAAGAGATTTTCAGATAAATAGAAACTGGAAGGATTTAATCCCAGCAGTTGTACACCTCAAAAAATACAAAAAAGTGCATTGTTCTAACTTAAGGTAAAAGAAGGTAAGTTCAAACTTGAGATTCCATTAACAAATGCACAGCACCATAAATCATAAATATATGGGTAAATATTAAAATTCTATATACTGATCCTTTTATTTAAAAGATATATGACTAAAAGGAAAAGTTTAATACTTTAACACTACCTATTACGTTAGACAATAGGTATGTATCATAATGCATGCCATAGGTGTAATAAATATGTTAACAGCCCCAAGGATGGATGATTAAATGGAACTATGTTGGAAGTTTCTAGTATTTCACATGGATTGATGAAATAGTAACTCTAAGTAGACTAGGTTAAAAATGCAATAGGTAAAAATGAGTAGTGTAATCTAATACAACCACCAAAAATATAAAAAAGTATAGCTTTAAAATTGACCACTAACAATATTTAATTAACATATAAGAAGTCAAGAAAGAAGAAAACCATAAAGAAATAAACAAATTAGTCAACCAATCAAAACAAATGGAAACAAATAGCAAAATGACCAACTTAAATCTGCAATGTCAATAATTATATTAAACAAAAATAGATTGACTACTCCAATTAAAATGAAAGATGACTGGACTGAATATAAAAAGAACTAAATGCTATCTATAAATGATGGCATTTAAATTAAAGAGAAAGATAATCTAAAAGTAATGGAAAGTTATTTACCATGCAAATAATAATAAATCTGGGTGACTATATTCATCCCATACAAAATAGAATTTAAGATGTACTACAAGATGCTGAAAAACTGGTTTGGCTTAGCGGTAGAGCTCCGGTTTGCGGACTGAAAGGTCCCAGGTTCGATTCCAGTCAAGGGCATGTACATTGGTTGCGGGCACGTCCCAGGTGGGGGATGTGCAAGAGGCAGCTGGTCAATGTTTCTCTCTCATCGATGTTTCTAGCTCTTTATCTCTCTCCCTTCCTCTCTGTAAAAAATTTATATATCTATATCTATATCTATATCTATATCTATATCTATATCTATATATATATGGAGATGTACTACAAGATATAATGAAGGATCATATATAATAAAAGCCTAATATGCAAGTGTCCAGTTGTCTGGCTGGCCATTCAACCAATCAAACATTTTAAAAAGAATAATAAAAGAACATGGGAAAAATTATGCCAATAAATGTAATGACATGGAGGCAATGGACAAATTCCTAGAAAATCATAATCAATAAAATAAACAGAAGTAAAAATCTGAAGTCTTTTCTAGTAAAGAAATAAAATTAATTATTCAAAACTATCTCAAAAAAAAAAAAAAAAAGAATTCTAGGTCCAGGTAGTATAGCTGGTGAATACTATCAAAATATTAAAGAAAAAGTGACAACAATTTTATACGCTTTTTTATAAAATAGATGAGAGAACCCTTTCCAACTCTTTAGAAAGCCAATGTAATGACACAAAAATTCAACACGGACATTAAAATATACCTTATGAAAACATAATATACCTTATAAAAATAGATGAAAACATTCTTCATAAAAATACTAGTGAATTAAAACCTTGTTTTTGAGAACTAGATACCAAATAATTTAGGAGTGAAAAGGCATAATGTCTGCAAATTTCACTCAAATGATTAAAAAATATGCACATATATCTCTATCTCCTTGTAGGTAAATAGAGAATGAAGAAGCAAATAAGGCAAAATGCACGAGTTTCTTGCAATTCTATGTATATTGACATAAAAGGTTACAAGAAAACCTGTTTATGTTCACAGTTTAACAATGTGTATTTTACACACCCAGGTCAAAGACTGCTTTAGGAATATATAATACAGAAATGCAGCCTAATTAAATACCCTCCCCCCCAAAAAAAATCTAATAACATCATTTTATAAGATATGCCAATATCATTATAGACCATATTCTATATCCTTTTCATCTCCTTTGAATCAAGTTTTGATTTTTGAAAGAGAGCAGCCTCATGCAATGATGGTATCAGCCATTATATCCAATTACTCATGAATTACTGTCCCATTCTCCCTTCTAAACATTTCTAGCATTTTCCCCTCCTGCCAGCCTTTGTGGCAATTATCAACATTGTACTCCTGAGGCCATCCTGACTCAGTTATTTAAACAACTCCTAATTGCCTCTCACCCAGCTCCACTACAAATTATCTTCACACAGCCAAAGGAATCATCTTTTATTCTGTTAATTGTCATGTCTCCAGGGTTTAAAACCTAACAGTAACTCCGTATTACCTACAGGAAAGGGTCCATGCCCCTTAGAATTTTGAACAAAATCTCTTATTATTCCATCCTGCTACAGTCTAAGTCCACCTATCCTGATAAATAGAATTTTGAGATGACCCACACTGAGTTACTGTATAATCTTCTCCCCTAGTGTGTGGGCAGAGTCTATAACTTTCTTCTAACCATAGGGGTAATGAGACATCACTACTGTGATTATGTTATATTAGAGGCCTGGTGCACAAAATTTGTGCATGGTAGGGTCCCTAGGCCTACCCAGAGATCAGAGCTGATCACGTTCCCTGCCTCACAGCCTCCTCCTTCCCTGGCTCCTTCAGCACCCTGTCACCACCACTGGTCACCTGCCATGTTCTACACCGCCCCCTGGTGGTCAGCGCATGTCATAGCGAGCAATGGAACTCCTAGTCCCATGGTCAAATTCCTGAAGGGATACTTTGCATATTAGCCTTTTATTATATAAGAGGATGGTAAAAATGTAGGGATTTTACAAATGTAATTAGGCTCCCAAAAGAGTTGCTTGTGAGTTCACCAAAAGGGAGATTATCCTGGGTGGGCATAAATCAGTCAAGTGGTAGGAAGGATAGGAGCTCCCATTATCTCCACTCTGCTGCTCTCAAGAATTAGAGAGTGATGCTGTAACTTACCAATAGAGGGAGCCACAGGGCAAAGAACTATGGGGGCCTCTGAGTGCTGAGGTCCATTGGCTGGTTGCAAGAAAGTAAGAACCTCAGTCTTAGAATCACAAGTCAATTCTGCCAGCAACCATATGAGTTTTGGAAGAGGATCTGAGCTCCAGATGAGGGTGCAAAATGGATGAACTTGAATTTTGTCTATGAGAACCTGAGCAGAGAACCCAGAGAAGCCATGCCCCAAATTCTAACCTACAGAAAGAGATAATTAGCAGGTGTTGTTTTAAGCTACTAAGTTTGTGGTAATTTGTTATACCGCATTAGAAAACTAATACGCCTACCAAGGACCACCTGTGCATTGATCTTTCTTGTCTCAAAACACTTGTATATGCCTGAAAACATGTCTTTCTATTTTGTAACCTCTAATAGAAAGGTAGTTATTCCCCTGTCTCTGCTACCCATTTTTATCTATGTTATACTGGGGGTATAATGTTGGGATAAACATTCATCTTTCCCACTAGACTAATCTTGCTGTCAAGGACAAGTTCTCATCTTGACATTTTCCTAGTAATTGGCTCATAAGAGAGTTTCAATCTATTTTAGTTGAAATCGTTCTAACTGATTGGGGTTGGGGGATTACTCTATTATCTATAAGCACATTCCTTTTTGTCATTTTCCCTATGTACAATAATTAATAGATATGGAATTTTAAAAATCTTTTATGCTATAGGAAAGAAACAATGCATAAATTCACACAGAATCTTCCAAATCCAATATAGTAATCAACCACCCTAATTCCTAGTCTATACCTATAAATGCTTCTATGATTTCTATAACATTCAATTTTTCTCAAAACAGAACAATAAAGGCTGTCAGCAAATTTACTAATTGAGGGATGAGACAAAAGAGATGGTCTGTGACTGCTGACATTTCACAAATGCTTTATTAGTATGCACTTCTCTAGTGGACGGAAATCCGGCACATTTACAGAGAATAGATCCTACCCAGCAGGTGTGGCTCAGTTGTTGAGTGTCGACCTATGAACCAGGAGGTCCTGGTTCCATTCCAGGTCTGGGTTGTGGGCTCAATCTCCAGTGGAGAGTGGAATGTGGAGGAGAGACAGAAAGAGAGAAAGAGAGAAACATCAATGTGAGAGAGACACATTGGTTGGTGTCCTCCTGCATATGTCCTGACTGGGGCTAGGGATCCAATCTGCATCCGTGGTATGTGCCCTTGACTGGAATCAAACCCATGACACTTCAGTCTGTGTGTTAATGTTCTAATCACTGTGCAAAAACCAACTAGGGCTCTAACTTTGAAGGATGCAGAATGGATGAACTTGAATTTTACCTTGTGAGAACCTGAACAGAGAGCCCAGAGAATTCATGTCCTTTCAGACAACACAAAATCGGAAAGCAATATAACTCAGACATTTATTCAGAAATTTTAGCTTGTAGATTTATGAACCAGTAAATATTTAAACAGCTATCTCAGTGGACACTCACACTCTGCTACTTTTCTCAATAGGAAACCAAATAGAAGAGAGGAGTCTTGAGTTTAAGGTGGGGAGTAGGAGGTGCCTGAAGAGTTAGAATTCTAGAGCTCAAGATGGAAACCTTGTTTACATCACTTAAGTTTTTCACATGCTATTAGCCTCATTCTTGTGTCTGCACAATGTCAATAGTTCTTGCATCAACTCTTGTCAGGCTGTTCTGAGGACTAAATAACATAACAAATGTCAATCATTTAGCACAATTCCTCATTTACAGTAAGGACTCAATTCACTGTCATCTTCAGTGCCTACACAGGGTCGTGGAATAGACTAGAGTAAGATTTAGGAGATACCTGTTTTCACTTAGGTATATTATTAACCACCTATTTGGGGTGAGTCACTTCCCTTCCCTGGACCTCAATTTCCTCATCCACATATGTGACTAGACCGGCCAACTTTTCTACAAGTTAACTTTGAGTTCTAAAATTTCCTTAGTCAATTGAATCTTTTCTTGGGGATTCAGAGTCAATATGGTGAACACCAGGAATAATCCTTTTATTTTTTTTTTCAACGTATTTATTGTGATAAACACTGATAGAGTTCTGAAAAACCACTTGAAAATAACTTATGGACCTGCCAGTAATTTAATAGTATCTACAATGACACAATCTGGTAAGTACCATTCTAAGGGAACTTGAAGGTATAGTGGTGGGAGCAAAAGGGAAAAAAGATCAGGGTCTTCTAGTAGAAGTTATATCTAAACTGAGAACTGTATATCAGTTACTCTCAAGCCCCAAGGATAATCACCATTTGGACCACCATTTGCCTCTTCTCCAGATGACTCAAGATTACTATTCTTGTGTCTTCTCCAACCGCATCTTTCCTTGACTTTTCACTTGCCAGCCGTCTCATATGAGTGTGAGAATGTCTAAATTTAGTCCCAATTTCTTGTACTCAATTTTTTTGTGGGTAATAAAATCAAATGACTAATTTTCTTAAAAAGAATGTGTTTTATTTAAAAAAGAGTCCTAAGAAGAATGCATTTCTTGGTTATTGACTACTTTTGTTTTACTTTTTAAAAAAATTGCATTATTACTATACTTCAGATCAGTGACCTTTATATAAGTAAGGGTTGATTTTTTTCTTTTCTTTTTAAAAAGAATATGGGTGGGGAGGCAGGGAAAACTAATTAGACATTATTATTGAAAGGGAGTTTTTATGGTAAAAAAAAAAAATAGAAATTACATAATCCCTAGTGTAATGTACTATGATAATGCCCAGTGGAAGTACTATGAACTTAGTTAATGCCTAAATTAACACAAATAAGAAAATGCCTCATAAATATTCTATCACACAGGTAAAATTTTGCTTTTGAAGGGGATAGATGAGAAACAGCTCTATGGCCTGTAATAGCAGTATTTTCATCAAGAACTAGGCAAAAAAGAATGGAAATGTGGCAAAAATAAATTAACTGGAACAGAAAAAGGCCTACCTTAGTAAACGAAGTGAACATTATATATTTGGGTTTGGAAAAATAGTCACACGCAGGAAATTTTTATTGTTTTGGGCTTTAATTCTATTCAGTTGAATTAATATACTATCTACATTGCAGATACCTCCACTAGATGAACTACTGGGTTATAATTTTTTTAAATAGTACAGCATTTCTTCAGTCAGTGAAAAGAAAATGATTTATTCAACCATTATGCTTTGATAAATGTCCTATATAATAAAACCCTAATATGCAAATCAACCAAACGGTGGAATGATTTTTTCCCAGGTTGTGGGCTCGATCCCCAGGGTGGGGTGTGGAGGCAGCCAATTGACAATTCTCAATAAACATTGATTAATTCTGTCTTTCTCTTTCTTCCTCTCTGAAATCAATAAAAATATTAAAAAAAAAAAAAAGAAAGATGAAGGGATGACACCTTTCCCAAAATGGCCTTCACGTTTGGACAGTGGGCTCCTTAAGGGACCATAGAGAACTGAATTTCATTGATGCCCTTTCGCCATGCCCAGGGACATATAGGAAACCCTGAACCTTGAGTAAAAGTAGAGATGAAGAAAGTGCTTGAAAACTAAGTAGCTGAAAAGTTGGGTCGCAGAGTTTAATTCAATTTCATATTGAGAAATGAACTAATATGGCATTTCTCATACTGAGAAATGTGAAACAAAATTCATTCCCATTACACGAGTTTCAACTACATATTAGGGAATAATTCATCTAATAACAAAACTATAACTTCCAAACTTTCTCTTTAAAAGAGTTTTATTTGAACTTAAACACATATTTGATTTTAAAGAGAAAGATTTCAAGCAGAAGTGAGAACAATTTGTCTTACATGTCATGAAAATTACATTTCTGACCTGGCCAAGCAATCATTTCACTTAGATACCTGGAGGGGGTAACTGATCTTTAAAAGGTCCCTTGAATACAAATACTGACACCTTTACAAATGTATTTCAGGGTTGCCCAGGAGCAAGGATTGTGTACGAAATTCTGAGGGTAGACTCTGAATTGATACAATCCTTTTTGCTAGACATTATTCTACCAATGCTATTTAAAAGGTCCACTGGAGACTATGATAGTTATACCAGTTTCAAGAGGGTTGGCAAGAGAGAGAAATCCAATAACACAACTGCCATGAGAAATTAATCTAAATGTTAATACTTCCACATCCTAGATTCCTCTGAGTCTGGGTTTGAAAGCCAAAATGTTATTGGGGGAATTCCTAGACGGACAGCACCAGAGGAAGCACTGTGAGATCGCCTTCAAGATAGGATGGAATCCAATTATAACCTGGCTACACACATTAATGCATTTGAAATAGGTCAAATGGTGACCTTTCCCAATGCCTATACCCAGACTCCCACAGAAGGGAGGGTTCCTTAGCCTTGTGTGTGTGTGTGTGTGTTTCTTTTAATCCTCAGCTGAGATTATTTTTCCCACTTATTTTTAGATAAAGTGGGAGGAAAGAGGAAGGGAAGGAGAGAAGAGAGAAAGAGAAACACTGACATGAGAGAGACACATCAATTTGTTGCCTTCTGCTCGTGCACAAACTGGGTTTGGGAATTGATCCTGCAACCCAGGCAAGTGCCCTCGACTGGGAATTGAACCAAGGAACAATGCTTTAACTACTGAGCCAAACTGGCCAGGTGGTGTTTCTCTTAATGAATAAGTGTGTCCATCCACAGGCGTGGTTTAAGAAGCAATGACCTATTTAATATTTAACCCTGCAACTGTCTGTAGAAGGTTATCATAATCACATAAAAGCTTTAGGACATGTTATCATCTACAAGTCAGTTTCTCTCTTTCCTTCTCCCTCTCCCTCTTTCTTTATTTCTGTCTCTTCACCCACCAGCTCCCCCACCAACACACACACTCACACACCACAAGGTATATTTCTGCACTTCAAAAGACTTATAATTTAGACTATGGGTGAGAGAGTGAGAATAGAGGATGAATTTCCCTAAAATGAAGTGAAAAATATACAACAACTCTGTCTAACAGCCTTATGATGGTGACCCTCCTCATTGGTAAAAGTCAGCAGATGCGTGTGGTATAACAAGCAAGTGGCACCCTGGGTGGGTGTCTGGGCAGATGGTATGTTCACCAGCTTCCTCTCCAGCTATGGAATGACTTCAAGCTGACAGTGGTAGGTTCTGGAAGACTCACTCAGCCCAAGGCAAAGCCTCGTTTCTCATAAACTTACTTTCTTCCCCTCTTTTCATCCGGATCTGATTCTGTTTCAAATTGTGTTCATTGTGGGCACTGTGGTTGACATCTCAACTGCATTCTTCTTTCTCATGCCCCCTTCCTTCAAAGCATCCCCGTCTCTCCCCTGCAATCCATGAGAGCTGGAAGGAGCCCCTTTCGGGTTAGGCTGTGCGACCCAGACATTAGCTAACCACCATATTCTCATTGCTGACACATAGAAGTTCAGACCAATAAGAGGGTGGTCATGGTTTGCTGAAACTGAAGAAGGCACTTGTTCTCCCAGAGCAAGCTTCTTAAAAGGACCCTTTCTTCCTCCCTGTATCTGGATGCCAGGCCTTCTGCCCTGGGAATTGCTGCCAGCCCCGTTTTGACCTCAGAAAAAGCTGGCATGGCACAGGGCTAAAGGAAAATGTCAAGTGATTTAGACAGATCCGTGATGATATCATTGAAATGACGAAGCAAACTAGCCCTGAAATTCACTTCATCTCCAGATTTGTCAGTTATTTTAAGCCAAGGCATCTTCTCTATCATTTAAGTCAATCTGAACCAAGTGTTTTCATATTTGTAGCCCTAATGCACCCTAAATGATATTGATCATTCATTAAACAGGGCAATTCGGCAATGTGCAAAAGCCTCAAAGATGCACGGACCCTCAGAGCCAGCAGTTTGTCTTCTAGGAATTTATCCTAAGTAAACAGTTGAACAGCTATGAAGAATTTACAGCACAAGCCTCTCCCCATCATTGTTTAGGCTGGTGGGATCCTTAAAATGACTTAAGTGCCGAATGTGCAGTTGATCGAGAAAATTAAGAAATAATGATACTACCCAATACCATGCAACCATAGAAAATGATAAATAAGGTAGCTACACATGTTTGTCAGTAAAAGCTGTAAAGTAAAAAAAAATAATAATAATAAAGTGCAGGTGATAGACAGCATGTTTTGTCAATCCATTTTCTTAAAAAGCACAGGACAATCATGACGCTAACACTCTTTCTGGGTTTTAAGTGTCAAGAGCTGTGCATACATTACTACAGAGCAGCTCCATCCTCCTGTGCTCCAGGCACCTAGAGAGCACTTAGAAAGCACACAGTTCAAGCCAGGGCAGCACAGAGTAGGGCTCTCTGGGGTGGCAGGGCACATACATCAGAATGTTTTTCAAAACCTTGAGGGATTCTACCTCGCAGTGGAAAATGAAAATCACAGCATGACCTCTTTCATTCTTGAAACAACACCAAAAGTGGTATTTGTATCACCTTCCTCGTATAGTTGAAGAGAACTTAGAACGCTTCAGTCACTTGTCCCCTACCTACAACATAGAAGAGCCCAGACTCTACCCAGGACTGTCCAAGTTTAAAAACCATGATCTTGACAATGATCTCAAGTTATTCTTTTAGCGAGTGAGAGTGAATATGTGAGGAATTTGAGTGCAAAGTTAGAAGACCAGAAGACGAAAAGATTAGTGTGTATCTCTGGGTGAGATTACTAAGAATTTAGGTATGTTTTCTTATAAATGTGTTACTTTTAATAACCAGTATGCCTCTATGTTGTAAGTATATTGCTTACATTAGATTGTTCCTATCCCCATTGTATCTCAAAACTCTAGCTCTGGGTTCTAAGGTAACATTTCCATATATATTGGAAATAATCATTAAAAAACAAAAGCAGCACAAAACATTGAGGCTGATTAAAGCACTCAGGTTGCTAACAACAACAACAAACACAAATCTCTCATCCATCAGGTCAGCTCCTAACTTTACCATATACCCATTTGAAAAGTTGATGATATGGTCAAATAAATTATTTTGGCTATATTTATTTATTTTATTTATTTATTTATTTTCTATTTCACACGTAGGTATATATTCAAGCAAAATAAAAACACATTCACCCAAACACTTGTCCAGGAATATTCAAAGCATTATTTATTCCAAAAATGGAGATAATGCACATCTATGAACTGATGAATCACATAGACAAAATATGATATATCTACACATTATTTAAAACAACCAAATGTTATTCCACTAAACTTTTAAAAACTTGTTGTAGCAAAATTGTGTTTTATGTTAATACTAGAGGCTGGTGCATGAAATTCGTGCATGTGAGGCCATCAGGCAGGCAGGCAGAGTGGTTAGGAGTGATCAGGTAGGCACAACAGTAGTTAGGGGTGATCAAGTGGGGGTCCCTGATGGAGGTGGGGCTGGCCTGGGCGAGGGGTTGCCAGGGGTTTTCAGGCCAGCCACACCCCTGATGGGGTGAAGGTCCCTGCTTGGGAGTGGGGTCAGCCTGGGCAAGGAGCCACAGTGTTCTGTTTCTAGTCATTTCGGACATGACGGCATTATAGTCTCTGGCTTTTTATATGGATAGATAGTTTTCCCTCCTCCGATTTCATTCTGGTTTGCTGAAGACATAAAATGTATTTTCTCAGGCTGTTGCACACCCAATTAAAACTGGGGTCCATTTTTTTCACTGCTCCGACAATATAATTTTCAGAACTGATTATCTGATTATCAACACTACCTGATATATTTTCCTTCTAAATGCTCCCACGCACATTACTCAATAACCCACTGCATAGAGAAATCTGTGCCTGTGGTAGGATCAGTGCCTTCCCTCAGCAGGAGAAGGGGCTCTATTGGCCCACCTGGTTCTCACCCCATCAGACTCCAGACCTGCCACCTGCTTCAGAGCAGTTTCACCTCCTGTGCAACATTTCTTCTTCATTAAAGTTCTGTTGGCAAAAATATTTGAAAACCACTCATCTGAACTACTAGATCTTTCATTTGTCAGAAGAGACAGTCGCTCTCAGAATGGGAAAGCTCACAGAGTAAAGCACCTGCACAAAGGAGAACACCGGGCCTCAGTTCCTTGAGCCCCAGTCGCAGGCAGTGGGTACATTCATTTCCCATGGCCACTGCAACAAATTACCATGAACTTAGAAGCCTAAAAATACCACAAGCTTATTATCCTACAGCTCTGAAGTTTAGAAGCCAACACTCTCATGGCCGATCCCTTCCAAAAAGCTGTAGAGAAGCACATTTTCATGCCTTTTTCAGTTTCTAGGGTCTGCCTGCATTCATTGGCTTGTGGCCTCTTTCCTCAGTAACCCTGGGCTGAGTACTTTTCATGCTGCCTTCTCTCTGGTTCTCTCTTCCACAGTCTTATCTCCCTCTGACCACAGGCAGGAAAGGTTTACTGCTTTTAAGGACTCAGGTGATTAGATTGGGCTCACCAAGATTAGCCAGAATCATCTCCCTGTATCAAGGTCTTGAACTGAATCACATCTGCACAGTCCCTTTTGCCATGTAAGGCAACATTCACAGGTTCTGGAAATTAGAATGTGGATATCTTTGAAGGGCCATTATTCAGCCTACCAAAGTATCAGAACTGTTTTCTGTCCCAGCACAACTGAGAGATAGAACATATTAATACCAACTTACTGGCCAAGGCAATGGTCCCCAAACATAGAAACATGGGACAATAAAAACATCAATAGGATAGAATAAAGATGAGAGAGGGAAAACACTTAAAAATCACAGGTACCCTCTATTTCAGGCACTGTATAAATTCTTAACAGTGACTATACCAACATTCCTGTTTTGCATACTCTCATAGAATAGTTATAAAATATGCAAGTGGCACATTTACTAGTATGGAATATACAGGGTGTCCCAAAAAATGTAGATACCTTTTGAATAATTATTAATTCCAATGGGTTAAATCTGAAAAGAAAGAAATATCAGTTGAGCTATCAAAATGTATATGTATATATACTTTTATTTTTCGGACACCCTATATAACTAAAGCAAGAATGAGAAGTTAGATGTACTTATTTCTCTAGAGAAAAAAAAAAATAGAGATTTTGATGTATTAAAATAAATTGGGATTTTCAGGTTGCTCACTCTCACATACAATTTATTTCAGATCAATCTTGAGCAAAATGTGGACTTTATTGCCAAGAAAATACATGTCCTTAAATGGTTGAGTAACATGACAACTTTTTTGAAAAACAAACTGGCAACTGCAGTTCCTGAGGGCACAAATGTCAAGTCTCTGAATCAGACAGCCCTTTCCCATTAGCAAGTTGCTGTAGGCAATGTCACAGTGTAAATCAAGAGATCTGGTTTCCCCAACAGGAGATTAAAATCCTCCTTGGAGTTCCGCACCTTCACTCTGCCTCTGTCCTGAACACAGAGATCCTTGGCTGCACTGATCTCATGGACAGAGGTGACATTTACCCCCAAAATCACCCTTCCTTTCCCCTCAATTCTTCTCTCAAAGCTTATGAATTTCCTTTAATCACAGGAAATTCTGTCATGCTCACTCTATTTATAAATTAAAAACATAGAGGTTTAGGAAATGTGAAATTATACTTCACACTATAATACTCTTTCTTGATGACATTTCTGGAAAACCATCCAGAATATTCCTTTAATAAACCTACACTGAGAACCAGTATTTATTCATTTCCTACAGGCAGTTAAATCTTCATCCAGTTTATGCCTTGGAATCACCTGGGACAGTTTTTAAAATATTGATGCCAGTTGTTCTAATCTGAAGATTCTGATACAATTATTTGAGATCACTCTTGGGTGGCTCCTTAAAAACACAAATTCCATAGTTCCGACACAGGGTCTTTCCCTCCTCCTAAAATTTTGTTTTCTGGAGGAGAAGGGTGGATCCCAGAAATACGTATATTAATAAACACTCCAGATAGGTCATTAGTACACTTTGAGTATCAAAGGGATGGGTGACAAGGAATTGTAGGGCAGCAGAGCAGGGATGAGTGAGAGGGTATGCTCATTTGAGACATGAAATCTCTGCATGACTCTTATACGGTGAAAACAAAGACATAAACATACGTTGTATGCCCTACAGAACTAAGTAAAAGTAGACTGCATTTCTCATGTACAACAGAAATAGCAAATCTAGAATCCAGACCCAGAAATTCTAACTTCTATGCTGTTTCTTTGTACTGTCTCCATTTTCTATATTTTTTAATGTCATAAAATGTTTAGAATGAAAATATTTCACTAAACTTAAAGCAGCCTTACACATTATTGCAAATTGTATACCCTGCTTAGAATATAGTAATTTCAAAATGAGATAAATAACTTCACTCTGGGCCATTACTCGATAAAAATCATTCTATAGGCTGTGTGCTTGCCAGTTTGCTTCTCCAGATCTGACAGCTACAATGTTGAGGAAGATGACCAGTATAATAGTTAAAATGGTTTCTTAAGCCAGGTTGGAAGAACTGCTTTTTATGTTAAAAACTAGAAGCCAGGTGCACAAAATTCATGCAACGGTGGTGGGAGGGGCGGGAATGTCCCTCAACCCAGCCTGTACCCTCTCCAATCTGGGACCTCTTGATGGGTGTCCAACTGCCCAGTAGGATTGGGCCTAAACGGGCAGTCTGACATCCCTCTCACAATCCAGGAATGCTGGCTCCCAACTGCTCACCTGCCTGCCTTCCTGATAGCCCCTAACTGCTTCTGCCTGCCAGCTTGATCATCTTAATCACTCCCTGCCACTCTGATTGATGCCTAACTGCTCCCCTGCCAGCCCAATTGACCTTAACTGCCCTACCCTGCAGGCTTGGTCACCCCTAACTGCCCTCCTCTACAGGCCTGGGTCCCTCCCAACTGTCCTTCCCTACAGGCCCAGTCGCCCCCAATTTCTCTCCTCTGCTGGCCTGGTCACCCCTAACTGCCCTCCTCTGCAAGCTTGATCACCCCCAACTGCCCTCCCTGGTAGACCTGGTCCTTCCCAACTGCCCTCCCCTGCTGGTCATCTTGTGGTGGCCATCTTGTGTTCACATGGGGGCAGGATCTTTGACCACATGGGGGCAGCCATCTTGTGTGTTGGAATGATGGTCAATCTGCATATTACTCTTTTATTAGATAGGATAGAGGCCCGGTGCATGGGTGGGGGCCAATTGGTTTGCCTGAAGGGTGTCCCAGATAAGGTTGGGGTTCCCTTAGGGCATGGGGTGGCCCAGGTGAGGGGCCTGTGGTGGTTTGCAGGCTGGCCATGCCCCCTGGCTACCTAAGCAGAGGCCCTGGTATCTGGGCTTTATTTATCTTCTGTAATTGAAACTTTGTAGCTTTGAGCATAGGCCAGGGCCAGCCAGAGCCGGCAGGAAGCTTGGCTTCCTCCACTGCTGGGGAAACCCAAGCCTCCTGCTTGCTCAATGGCTGCAGCCATCTTGATTGGGTTAATTTACACACTTGCTCCTGATTGGATGGTGGGCATGGCTTGTGGGCATAGTGGAGGTAAGATCAATCTATATGTTTATCTTTTATTAGTATCATTCCATTACTCTCTGATGTACCTGATTATTTCTGACTGACTGAATAGGATTATTTTCCATATGCAAACCTTTTCATTTTAAAGGAATAACTATTCACAGACATCTGTAAAGGGTTTTTGCCTAAAGAAACATACATGAAACAACACAACCAAATTGAAAACAAGCCTAATCTCTGGCTAAAATATAATCAGTGGAAAATTCGGATACATAAAGGTATGTTGCAACTCAGCATGACCCTGGGACACACCAGCCTATTTCCAGGATAGAACCATAGGAAATACAATAAATGCCTAAACTGGCCCTGTTTTCTCTTAATGTTATTTTTGAATTTATTTTCCTAAATTAATCTATTTGCTTCTTCCCTGAAAAATAAAATAGTGGAGGAGCTTTCATGAGAAGTTAATGAATATACAGCCTTTACATACTATGTTCATGCATAGATAAGGAAAAAACAGCTACCAAGTTTCCTATTGGGGCTTTCTACGGGAGTGTTTAACTTCGAAGTGTGATTATTACTTTAAGGCACTTAAATCAAATTTCCATATGCATCTTTTAAGCATGGCAGAAACTACTACTTGAAGTAAATTTTAAAAAACAAAAAGTCAAAGAAAGGTGACATTAGCCTTTTAACTTAATTTTCTTCTTTAACCCTTTAATTTATTCCCCAGGCTAACCAGAACCTTCCTCACTTTACCTCGGGAGTCTGAAGTCTTTAATACAGTATACTCTTTCTAGCTCTACTTTTACTCCGGGGCACAATTTCTGAGAGGCAGACAGCTTGCTCATTTTAGGGACATCATAAAGGCAGAGAAGATACACCCTCTGCTGACATCTTCACTTGTAAAGCATTAAGCTAAAGATATTAATTTGCTCTGCCAGCACACTTGTAAAGGGAGTTTAGCTGCAAAAGAAACTTCTCTTATTTTGCACCTTGATCTTGGTGTAAATGACCTTTTAGTTTTATTATGCTTTTCCCTAAAAGGTAGGAGGGGCACAAAAAAAAAGACAGCCACTTGACGAAGATGGGATCTACCCATAAGTTAAATGTTCCCTGGCTTAACTTAGTAGTTACTAAGGTAGAGTAGCTCTTCCCATCTCTTTGATGTTGTCACTTATCAAGACTTCATTCAGTTCAAATGCATCTTCCCGGGCTCAGTAAGCATACATGTTCACAGCTGTCTTTCCCAAAACCTGCATCCAGGCTCCGAGGAGCTTTACCATTCTTGCTCTTATTAGCACAGCACAATCACAAAATTAAGATTTTGATCTAGAGATGCAGGTGCCTAGCCTAAAAGTCAGATAGTACAGTAAACAAGTACAACAAAAACGTAGGCATGCTCTGCTTGATTCTGCCACTCCCCAGAAACTGTGATTGCCTCCGTTCGTCATTTCCCAAGCAAAGCTGCCCCTTGCCCACTCACCATAAAACAGAGAAAAGAGATTATTTAATTCACTCCATCAATCAAGGTGAGAGGATCAAAGGGCAGGGCGGGGCTAACTCCTGATCCTCCATTTTGTAACTGGACCCTAGTCTCACCCAACCAATCAGGGTCAGCCAAAGCAGTGACATCACCACCCCTATAAAATCCTTGATCTATTGAAATTCCCTCTCTTCCACCACGCTGCTGCTGGTGTAAGTGGAACAGAGCCCATGATAGCATGGAATACAGGCTTTCTGCTATTGCATTGGACTCTGCTCCCTGGTGGTCTTTGGGGATCAGGAAATCTGGGGATCAAGGACACTGGGAGAGTTCCCATGAAGAGTCATTATTTGCTCATAAGAATGTGGTTTCCACGCGTGGGGCGGGGGGTGAGGGGGAGAACTCTTTTCAGAAACACAGTCTGGACAATATCTGGCAGCCTTGCTTCTAAAATCCCCCTTCCCCACCAGCACTGTAACCACCAACCTGCCAACAGCTCTCCTGACCATGCGTGCATCTCCCTGGGTGTGTGTGTGAGAGTGGGAGGGAAGGTTTGCAGGGAGTGAAATTTATAGCAGCAAATCCATCTTTTTAATTTACTCATTAACAGTCAACCTCTCTCACACACGGATATAAAAGAACAAGATCCCTTTAGTCTCCTACAACGAGGAGTGAGAAGTATCTCCCGCTTTTTCCCTTTCCCTCACAAACACAGAGATAGGGGAGTGAGCCACAAAGACATTTATTTCCTTCAGTCACGTGTGTGCGTTTGCTGGCCGTGGTGCGCTCCTTCTTGGAATACTGACAGCAATTTGTCTCTCCAACTGTTATAGACTCATAGGTTTGCGTGAGAACATTTCCAATTCACATTTCATCAAGCATCCAGGTCCCAGTGCTTCCCACCTCTAGAAGCTCACTTAATATTGTTTTCTGAATAATCTTTTCCACTGGTGTGTGAACAGTTACCCAACTATCCATCCTTCAGCTAGTCCCCTCTCTCGTGTCCTCCCTTCTCAGACACTGTTTAACTCTTCCTTGCCCTTTTCTTTACCACCTAATTCAACCCCTTATCCTTTGGAAACAGCTCCCTGGCATCACCCCACTCTGTTCCTCGCACCCCAGGCTTCTCTTGAAAATTCTCTGAAACTGTGGTCCCCAACCCCTGAGACCCTGCCACAGAAATGGCCAGGCCTTCTGCCAATCCAGGAGAGTAGCCTATTTGCATGAAGTACTTATTGTTTCAAAAAATGCAAGTAATTTTCCTACGGAGTCAGCAAGAAGCAAATTTCCTCCCTGTAACCAAGGGAAATGAGTCCCTCTCCTTTGAACCTGAACACAGGGAACCTTTGCACTCAGAAATCTCAGAGCAAGCTCCTTGGCAATTCTTTCCCTCAATCACAGTCAAAATTAGTGGCACCACTTGAAATTCCAGGCCTTGCAATATAGAGGGAATTCAGTAAGAATCACCCCATTAAGGAAAAATCTGAAATCACAGGATTCCATGTTACCCAAGTCTTGTCCTTCTGTTCTATGTCAGTTTCTACTCACAATTGACAGGCAGCCCTCTGTCATTACTATTATACAACCAGGAAGCCCCCAGTTAACCCCTCCGTCTCCCTCAGACTTTTGTGGACTGTAAGCCTCCGCCCGAGTCCAGGCTCCCATGGCATGCACGGGCCTCCTGCACGTGGGACCTGGGGGCAGCGGATTCAATACTCTGCTACCCCGCTTGTAAACATCACCTCAAGGGAAGGACGGCACCAAGACATAAAATTAAGCCCTTGGATCATCCAAGCTTGCCTCTCTCTTTCCAACTTCTTCAGAATGACACAAAATGCCCCTACCAACCAAAACCTCAGCCGGTGCTAGCACCTGAGAACAATTCCAGCCCCACCCCCCAACGCACCCCAGGCTGCTGACTCTTCTAACAGGAATGGGAGACTCTAAGACCCTGCTAAGGCCCCGCCATGCCAGAAACCAGTAGACATCAGCCGAGGTAATGCTATGCTCCAGATGCCTGTTTCCTGGGGTGCCGTTGACTCATGCTGCCCGCGCCCCTAGAGCCTGGTCGGCAAACTGCGGCTCGCGAGCCACATGCGGCTCTTTGGCCCCTTTGAGTGTGGCTCTTCCACAAAATACCACTGCCTGAGTCTATTTTGAAGAAGTGGCATTAGAAGAAATTTAAGTTAAAAAAATTGGCTCTCAAAAGAAATTTCAATCGCTGTACTGTTGATATTTGGCTCTGTTGACTAATGAGTTTGCCGACCATTGCCCTAGAGCAAAGTTCACATGAGTCCAGAAAAGTCACACTCAGACATATCTCCCCGTGAAGTCCAAGGCAAGCCTCTGGCTGCAGTCACCTATGTCCTCAGTGATGGCACTTGACCTATTCCAGAGCTGACTGGCTCTCCAGATGAAGCCCACACAGATATCAGTTTCTGAAATTCTGTTCAGTAACATGGCTTCTTGCTGAAGATTCAGTCTGCTCCCAGACTCAATAATCCTTTCACCTGCTGGTCCAAGGAATGGTGGCGTGGGGTGGCTATCTTTGCAAGATCTCTGCATTCGAGAGCCCAGGACAGGCTGAGCCATTACTTACCCCCAGATCAGAAGAGGAAACCCCAATATCCAGCTCCAACGTTCTTGCTTAGATCTCCCCCGGCCCTTGCTGACTATAAATGGAGAGGGTGCTGGGTGTGTCCCGGAAACAGGTGTAGGGCGGACCGGGATTGCCTCAGAGAAACACCGGGCACTCAAAGGGGAACAGCAGGCAGTAGGGCTTGTTTTAAAAACCATGGTGTATATAAGAATCACCTGGGGCTAGCTGGAACGTGTATTTCTAGGCTGCAGTCACCCGGATTCTTTTTATTGATAAACACCCTAGGTTTGCCTCGTGCACATGAATTGCCAAAACCAAAGAAGCAGTTCTAGGATTACTATTAACCTCAGAGGACAGATCTTTCTTTATGAGGGGAGGGTTCTGTGCCCAGGGAAAGAGCTTTGGCTCCTGGCTGAGTCAGTAATAATAATAATAATAATAATAATAATAAAGTTAATTTTTACAGGGCGCTTGCTCTCTGCCAGATACTGTGTGGGGTGCTCAAGAGACATTTTTTAATTCTTTACCAATAAATGCTAATGGCATCCCTATTTTATAAAAGGGGCCCAGATTGGCATGTGCCTGAGGTCAGACAGCTGCTAAGTAATTAAAACTCAGATGGACTCTTATTGGTCTGACTTAAATTGCTGATTTCTGTTAACAGTACGTCTCATCTCCTAGTAATATCCCATCTTGTCAATGAAAACACTGACATGGCGTGACCACCCCATTGCTGACAGTCACCTCCTGGAAACTCTGTTTATATCTCGGCACTTAGGGATGTGCAGATCCCTTGGTGTAGCTGCAGGGGATCACAGCGCCTGAATGCAGCTGCTGACTTACTCAGCCTTCACTCCTCGTTAGTGGGATTCTGAGAGTTCTACCTGAGTTAACTCATTTTGTTCTCACTACAACCCTATTATTACTATCACTGTGTAGATTAGGAAACACTCAAGTCCAAAGAAATTTAAAAGTTGTGAAAGACTGAATACACAAATGAACAATGAGGACCCACAACATGCACAGCCTTTCCAGGAAACCAATCCTCTTCTCTATGATAAACAGCCCAGAAAGCCAACCTGCTATGAGTTAGAATAGTAAGAAGTCTGAAAACTACCGTATTTTTCGGACCATAAGACGCACTTTTTCCCCCCCAGAAGTTGGGGGGAAAAGTCCCTGCGTCTTATGGTCCAAATATAGCCTACACATATACTTTAAAAAAAAAGTTTTTTTACTTGCCCGGCTCTGTGTGGTCTCTGTGTGCTTGCCCGGCTCTAAAATGGTTCTAAATGCTGCTGTTTACTTTACAGGGTTGATTACATGTGTTTATGACTGTGATGTTGGGTTTTAATGCACATAAAATATTTTAGGACACTATTTGTTTCAGAATCTTTTTTTCTTCATTTCCCTTCTCTAAAAACTGGTGCGTCTTATGGTCCGGAGCGTCTTATGGTCCGAAAAATACGGTATATTTACTAACAGTCCAGGAAGCAAAACATTAACTTCTGTAACTCTCAGCCCCCAATAGCCAGGACTTGACTAATGAGTGACAGTTTCCCTAAATTTTGTCCCCACTTCCATCTTAAGACCAACCTGAGAAAGCCAAACATGCTCTCCTAACTGATCACCTAGACCAGTGGTTGGAAAACTGTGGCTTGTGAATCACATGCGGCTCCTTGGCCCCTTAAGTGTGGCTCTTCCACAAAATATCACGGCCTGGGCGAGACTATTTTGAAGAAGTGGCATTAGAAGTTAAGTTTAAAAAATTTGGCTCTCCAAAGAAATTTCAATCGTTGTACTGTTGATATTTGGCTCTGTTAACTAATGAGTTTGCCCACCACTAACCTTGACACCTCACTTTTAATTAACCAGCAGCCTCCTATTAAGGAACACCTGGAGCCTTCCCTTTATCTGTGCAATAGTTCCCCACTCCTCTGCCTGACCTTATTTTTCTGTGAAAGCCTGGTGGCTGACTCTCTTGCTATATCCAGTTCAGAATAAATAGTGTTTGCTTGCTTGTCCTCATTTGGTTGACCTTTATTTACTTTCATAGTACCCTAAGGTCATATAGCTTCTCAGTAGCAGAGTTGGCATTTAAACCCAAGCTTTGGACCTCAGAATCCCTCTCCCTCTATTCTGAGAATGTAGAGGCTGTTCAGAGCCTTCAGATTCACTCCCAAATTAGTAACTGTTTCCTCTAAGTCTTTGAAGATGGTTGGTTTTCCAGACTAATCTACCATCTTCTTTGTAGTTGTCTGGCCTGGGTTCCTCAACTATGGTACTGTTGACATTTGGGTCTGATAGTCCTTTGTTGTGGGGGCTGTCCTGTGCATGTTTGGCAGCATCCCTGGCCTCTACCTACTTATACTGTATGCCATGAGCTCCTTCCGAGTTATGAAACAAACAAACAAAAAATCTCCAGATATTGTCTTGGGGGTGTGTGTAGGTGTGTGGGGGGGGGAGGGGGGAAATCTACCCAAGTTGAGAGATTTGGCTTTCTTTGTTTTAGATCAGATGATTCTAAAACTTTTAATGTGTAACAAATTCCCTGGGAATCTTGTTAAAAACTCATATGGATTCTGGCGGTCTGGTAAGGGGCCTGAGATTCCTCATTTTTAACAGCTTCCTGGTAATACCCATGTTGCTGGTCTAAGAATTATACTTTAGAAGTAAAACTAGATTGGATATTTTCTTTAAATATAGGCTCATTAGGTCCAACCCAGGGGATGCTGCTTGAGAATACCTGAGCTGGGGCTCAGACACCTGAGTTTTAACAAGCTTTGGTGGCATTTCTTATGCCCAATAAAATGGGAAATAACCTTGGGAATGTTTTAGTGACCTCAGGCACAAGACTCAGGGTTTCAGATATTCTGAGATCAGCTTGGAAATCCCTGGGGAAACCATCCTAAACTGGGTCTGCAGCTGCGATCAATGCTGTTGCACCCACAATGAAACATGTTTGGCTCTCTGCCCCAAGAGAAGGAAGGCTCCTTATCTTGAGATGACTGGAGAGAAAGTCCAAGGGAGCTGGACACCTCAGGGTTCCATGAGTGTAGACAAGAGAAGACGACTCTGGGCACTTGAAGCGGATGTGGACTGGGCTTAGGGGAAAGGGAGTCCTCACAGAGGCTGCTGAAACAGGCTCAGGGAGAAGATGGAAAGGCAGCTCCAGGGGGAGCCAGGCAGCAAAGAAAAGCCAGTATTGGAAGAATCTTCCAGAATGAATAAACACCCAGTATTTATTATCTTCTTAAATCACTTGGCTTAAGACTCAAAGAGGAAGAGAAGCAAAGAGAGAGAGGGATGGACACACACACACACACACACACACACACACACACACCACCCAGGGGACACAATAGCTGGTAGGTATTGTTTATAGATTGTTCACAAGTTATTTGGAGCCTTTCATTTTATAGGTGTGGAGATTTACTATCAGAAGGGTTAACAAAATGTTTTACTCAGATCTTTGAATTAAAGCGGTGTTTACTTACATGCAATGTAATAATGTAAGAGATGAGGCCAAACAGAAAAAAAAACAAATCATAGACAGAGAAAACCTAACTTTCTTTACAGTTAACTTGATTCTCCAATAGGAACGTTCCTTACATCCTTGCTGCACACAGAGGCAGTCAGAAGAGAAGTACTTATAAGCTAAGCCAGGTGTAAGATACTTAATTTACATTATCTAATTCAACCTCAAAACAACCTTATAAGTAGGTGTTATTGCCTTCGTTTTTCAGCCTGGGAAACCAAAGTCCAAAGAGTTTAAGTAAACCTACAATGTCAGAGGGCCAATAAGTCTGAAATCTGAGTGTCCTTTTTTCTCCTTCCCTACTTTATCTACTACATTCATTAAATTATCCATCTACCATTTTATCCCTAACTATGGCTCAAATGACCATAAATGGTGTCATAGTCCAAGTTGCTGTCTGGTTCATGTTTCACTTTGATGACACTTAGAACCTTCTAGCTTGTCTTATGGCTTCCAGTTTAGTATTCAACCAAACTACTCTTCACATAGCCACTGAAGTGTATTTTTAAAGTGCAAATATGATCACATTACTCAACTCCCACTCTCTCTCCACTGACCTATTCACTGCTTAAAACAATTCAACTGCCCTGGCAAGGTAGCTCAGCTGATGAAAGGTTCTTTCCTGTACTTGAAGGTAGCAGGTCTTCCATCTACTATAGCTGCTACTACATTGCTCACTATCCATGACTGTCTGATCTATTTGAAGACTGGCCAGTGCTAAATGGGGTGCATCTTGTAGTGATCATTAGACACCTCCACTTCCACCCAGTCCACGCCTGCAGCAGAGATCCTATCGCCTCCCTGGATGCTGTGAGGAAGGACACAGTGGCACAGTTTAGACACGCATGGCTTCATTGCCCTCCCATCCCCTTCTGTTAGAAGCTAATGCTCTTTTCTTTGGAAAAGGCTAGTTCCACTATGTGTCTGGAAACTTTCATTTGTAATCCTAAAAAGCAAAAGTGTTTATCTAATCTTTGACAAAAGAAGGGGCAGACTCAAATGCTTCTATGCATTTAGTAAAGGAATATATTCTCTCTCTCTCTCTCTCTCTCTCTCTCTCTCTCTCTCTCTCTCTCTCTCTCTCTCTCTCTCACACACACACACACACACACACACACACACACACCTCTCTTTCATTTTTACTCTGCTGTAGCTGGAGGAGCATAATAAAGGAATCTTTCAATACATTGTTTTGACACTCTTTTAACCTATTAAATCTGGGTACAATTTGGTTTTATCAACAGAGCCACATATTAACAACACCTGGTAAATGCTGGGGCTCACTGATCACCATCAAACTGAAATTGAGGTGAAAGTCTGCAGATAATGGGGTACTAAAATGCTGGGGACCCCCTTCTGTCTTCCTGACCAGCAGTGTCCTCATAATGCCAGTAGTACTGAGGAGATCAGGATCCCAGGGCAAATGTCCCTGGGTATAGATGGCCATCATCCTCATGCCCAGCCTGTGCCAGTAGTCTTCCCAAAATAAACACATTGGTTATTGTATAAGAGTCCCTCTGCTCACTCGTGTCAAAAGTTCTCTCTGGAAAACTCCCAGAGTCAGCTCAGAGCTGCCTGCAGAAAGTTATGCTGCATCTGATAAAAACAATCAGGGCTATGGCAGAGGTTTTTCATTAGGATGGGGGTGGAGTATGCGCAAAATAAAATTACTGGAATCTGCTAAGCTCTCTGCAGCCAGCAGCTAAGAGTTTCAAATTGAACACTAAGTTCAATGAAATTTAGTGTGTTTGCTCAGCGTGCCATTTTACCCCTGGGTTAGCATGGGAAAATGGAGAAAGAGCTAATTGCACTATTATCGCTTCAACATAATGGGCCAGTGCCCCAGAGCAGCTGCTGTTCTTATTAGACGGTGTCACCAGGGGGAAATACTATTTCCTCTTTCCTTAGGTTCAACTGCTTTTGTGCAGTAACTGTTTTTCATGGACACACCTGCCTGGGGTTGCCACTCTATGTCTGGTGGCCTGGCTTTCCTTCTTCTGAACCCTCAATATCAAGCTTGTATCTCTAAAATGACTAGGCTGCTTTTGAAGGCAATGTGTCTATGGACATCATTAATAAGGTAGGGAACACAGGTGACTTCAACAGGCCCTGAGCCCCATTCTTACCTCTTCCTATCCCTACCTATTGCAGATTCCTGGGCAAGTTACAGAACTTGCCCAGAACCTCAGTTCCTCATCTGTAGAATGGGAATAATAGAAACTACATCTGAGGCTTGTGCAAAATAAATGAAACCAATGAATTGCTTAGCCTGTGTCTAGTCTATGATGAATACTCAATTGCTATGTACTATTATGCTTGTTAATTTTAAGCGCATTTTGTACACATGGTGAAGGGTAATAAAACATGATTATAAAACACAAAGAAGAGGTACCTCAGCAGTATTCTCTAAGTAAAGCAGTGAGGTAAGAAGTAGCCAAGGATAGGGTTGACCTTTTAATTTCCCTTTTCATTTATTTTATAGCAGATTGCGCTTTCATTATCTTTGCCTTGTGGGTGGGGATGAGTATACAGACAAAGACAATTAAGAAAAACAAAACGCTCCAGCTTAATACCATTTGGATAGTGTATCTGATTATGTGTTATTTTCTCAAATAATATACTGAGAGGGAGAGCATGATTATGAATAAACAAAAAAACACAATATTCGGGGTTAGAAGTCTCAGCTTTGCCCTTAGCAACTGTACAAACTGAGGCAAGAGCCTCATCATCTCTGAGTCTTTTCCAAGGTGTAACAGATATGATGTTATTTCATCTACTCCACCCTCAAATGTCTTGAAAATCAGAATAGAAAAGGAATTACAGAAATGACTCACACACTTAAGTGCCACACAAAAACTTGTGCATGCATGTTTGTAGTAGCTCCATTCATAATCTCCAAAAAACTGGAAGCAAATAAATGGTTTTTGATAAGTTAATGGGTTTTAAAAAATTATATAGCCCTTGTTTTGTTAAGATTATCTTTCAATAAAAGGAACCAGGGCTCATTGTGAAAATGATATTGTACATTCCAAGCTAGGGCAAGGAATACACAGATGAGTTTGGAGAGTCTTGTAGTAGCAGAGAGTTAGGAAATGATTTTTATTTTTTAATTATATTTTTTATTGATTTCAGAGAGGAAGAGAGATGGAGAGAAAAAGAGATAGAAGCATCAATGATGAGATAAAATCATTGATTGGCTGCTTCCTGCATGCCCCCCTGCATGCCCCTTCAACCTGGGCATGTGCCCTTGACTGGAATCAAACCCGAGTCCACAGTCTGATGCTCTATCCACTAAGCCAAACCAACTAGGGCAGGAAGTTATTTTTTTAAAAGAAGAAGGGCTCTAGTTTGGCCCAGTGGATAGAGTATCAACCTGCGGACTGAAGGCTCTCAGGTTCAATTCTGGTCAAAGGCACATGTTGGATTGCAGGCTCAATCCCCAGTAGGGGGCATGCAGGAGGCAGCCAACCAATGATTCTCTCACATCATTAATGTTTCTATCTCTCTCTCCCTCTTCCTTCCTCTCTGAAATCAATAAATATGTTTTTAAAAAATAAATAAATAAAAATTAAAAAGGAAGAAGGAAGGAAGGAATCCACAAAGATTGAGGTATGCCAAAGGAATACAACAGCCAACCAATGACTACAGCTGAAACAATTTAAGCAACAAAATAAAATACTATTGAATTATATAACCCAAAGTATAAAATATCCATGAGTTCCTACGCATATAAATCAATGATTTTAAAAAAATAAACAGATGGGTAGAAATCCCCCTTGCAGAAAATTCCAATAGCTTCACGCAAATGCTCTGCCCTCTTGGAAGAGGCACACAATTCCCACATCCCAAGTGTAGACTGTGGCTGCCTGTGGCTTCCTTGCAAAGAGGACAGTAGGAAAGGAGGAGGTGGGAGAGATAGCTTTACTGTGGAAAAAACTGACAAGCACTATTTTAGGGCAACATTAATAATAAGGAATCATGTTGACAATATGTAGCCTGAATAAGATTAATAAAAATGACATTTTATGTCTGTGATCTTCCTCCAAAATATTCATAACCCTTGTCTAACAATAAGAAAAGTAACCAACACACCCTGCAATATATCTGACCAGGACTCCTCAAAACTCTCTAGGTTATAAAAACCACGGAAAGCCTGAGACATATTCATAGCCAAGAGGAGCCTGTGGAGACACAATTGACATTCTGTATGAAATCTGTATGAAATCACAGAACAGAAAAAAGGACATTAGGTAAAACCTAGCAAAATATGAATAAAGTATGAACTTGAGTGAATAATTCATTCACATTAGTTCATGAACTGTCACAAATACACCATACTCATGTGAGATGTTAATTACAGGGAAGATAATGCTCTGTGTTTGGTGGGATCAGGAAGGTGTGGTGTAATATGAGCTTCTAAAATCAGGTGAAAACATTAATACTAATCGCTACCAACAACAAATAATCAATTTGAACCACACTGATGTAAAACGACCAGAATGGGCCAGAAGACATGGCAAAGTAATTTTTCTTTATGGTAATGCACCATCACATACTTCAAAACCAGTTAAAGACACGTTAAAATATCTTGCCTGGGAAGTATTAATCCCACTGTATTTATCAGACTTTGCTCCTTCAGATTACCACTTGTTCTAATCGATGGCACATGCACTTTCTGAGCAGCAATTCAAAATGTGCAAAGAAGTGGAAAATTGGGTCTCTCAATGGTTTGCCTCAAAAAAAGAAAAGTTCTATTGGGACAGTATCCACAAATTACCTGAAAGATGGGAGAAATGTGTAGCTAGCGATGGACATTACTTTAAATAAAGCATTTTTGATGTTTTTCTTGAAATTATCATGTTTTCTTTTATTACCAAATCCACATTATTAACTGGTACACCTATGTATATATTATTGATTTCAGAGAAGAAAGGAGAGGGAGAGAGAGATAGAAACATCATTCATGTGAAAGAATCATTGACCAGCCGCCTCCTGCACGCTACAACCTAGGGATCGAGCCTGCAACCCGGACATGTGCACTGAATGGGAATCGAAACATGACTTCCTGGTTCATAGATCGGTGCTCAACCACTGAATCATGCCGGCCAGGCCCCCCTTCCCTTTCTGAACTTCCCTCCTAATGCCCCTTTCCTCCCTCACCACATTCCAGCTCACTGTCTTTCTCCCTATTTCTTGAACAAGCCAAGCCTGCCTTATGGCCTTTACGCTTGACATTCTGTCTTCCTGAAATGTTCTTCCTCCAAATCTCAGCTCAACCACTTCATCCTCCAACAGGCACTGTCTGACAAGTTGAAATTACCAGCACATTTCTCCTCTGAGTTCATTGAAGTCCACCAAGAAGCACACACCAGGAGACAGTAGATATGCAAGAGATGTTTTGGGAGACAAGCCTGTGAGGAGGAGAGGGAGCCATCACACTGTAATGTAAATCTGACCCCTAAGAAGAGAGAGGAAAGGAAGGAGGGTTGAATAGAATGCATCTTAAACTGAGCTGCAGTTCTGACAAAGTTTGGGCAAGACAGATGCTGAGTCTTCAAGCCACAGCCACCGTTAGAGGAGTCCTGCAATGAACTGGCCCTAGTCTCCAACAATGCTGAATTGCTGGCTGGGGTATTTTCATGGCCATCTCGCTCCCTACTGCATCGATGCTCCATCATATTCCTGTGTTTGTTTCTTCATAGCACTTATCAATATTTAATACAATAGAATCTTATTTATTAATTAGGGGCCCAGTGCATGAATTTGTGCACTTTGAAAGGAACTATGGGCCACGAGGTCTCAGCCCATCCTCTGTGCCCCATCCTCTGTGCCCCTTCCCAGCTCCTCCCAACATGGCCCCCAGTCCCATGTTTGCCTGCAGCCCTGCTCCCACCACCACTGCTCCCATGCACTGACAGCACCGGCCCCGCTCACACCTGCTGACAGCACAGAGCAATTGGGGCTGGCGCCAGCAGCAGGTGCAAGTAGCGGCTCCAGTACTGGCTGCAAGTATAAACGGGGCTGATGTCAGCAATGGGTGCAAGCAGTAGCTCCAGCGCTGCAGTGGGTGTGAGTGGGGCTGTCGTCAGCAGCAGGTGCAAGAGGCGGCTGCAGGCCCTAATAGCCCCTCTGGAGCAGGAGGAGATGGAGAAGCCCTGATGAGCTATTGGGGCCGGCAGCTGATGCTTGCACCCGCTGGTGGAGCCAAGTGATCAGGGCTGGCACTAGGTGCCAGCAGCCAGTATGAGCAGGGCCGGCACCAGCAGCAGGTGCAAGTGCCTTGTGGGATGGCAGTGCCCTGATAACAGTGACAAGTGTCCCTCCTTGGTCTGGCACCCCTGCTCACCTGCTCCACCATCCCATCACAGCCAATGCCCACCATGTTCTGTGCTCTGTCTCCTGTTGCTGATGCCTACTATGGTTTGAGAGCACCCCTGGTGGTCAACACAGGTCACAGCGACCAGTTGTTCAGTTGTTCCACCATTCAGTCTATTTGCATATTAGGGTTTTATTTATATTGATATATAGATGTGCTTATTGTCTCCTCCTCTTTCTCATATCCTTCCAGACAAGAGTACAGAAATCATAGCTATCTTGTTCACCAATGTATTCTAGTACCCCAAACACTTCCTGGCACATAGTAGGTACTCAAAAATAATGTTAAAGAAACTTGTAGGTTTTTGGGAAGAGTAAAAGGAAAGGATGGTTATCCCATATTTTCTCTGTGTACTGGTACATTCTAATAGATGATACTCTGCTATAAAAGCTAATAAACTTCATATAGGTTTTTCTGTTTTCCTAATTTATACCTAACTAGGTTATACATTGTAGCCACACTTTTCCCTGATCTTTTCTATATTTTCCTAGATGAAGATATTCTACTTAATCCACACTCAAGTGAGATATGAGATAATATAGTTGTATAGTATTTTATATTCCTAGTTTAAAAAGTACATTGATTTACAAATATCATTGAATTCTCATAGCAATCCTACATGGTACTAGCTATCATCCTCATATTCTAGAGGACAAAATTGAACATAAACATAGAGAGCCAAAAGAAGCAAAGTGGATGGATTAGGATGCCCACACTAATTCACTAAACAGAAGGAGAGAGAGAGTACATTTGGTCCATGTGAAAATGTTTGATTATTTCCCCCGAGATCCAGCCTGAGTCAATGCAACAATTCTTTGTAAGATCAGAAAATGAGTTTTAAAATAATACCTGTTTTCTGACCCATTTCTATTTGAAATACTTTTTCTTTCCTGACTCTTGTTTTTAACACAATTGTAATATTCTGGGCATCCATACTTCCATGCCAAGTTTCCTGCCCTGATCTTTAGATGTTGGACAACTAGCAAACTCTGATGTGGCTCAGGAAGGTCCTCATTCATCTCTCTTGTGAAGTTGTTTTCCTTTTACAGACTATTGCCATTTTTACCATTCAGGAAAAATAAAGCCATTTGCACAACAATGGGATCCCTCTGCTTGCTCATTTTTTTCTAAATTTTCTTTAAAAATACATACAACTCCTTAGCTGGTTTGGCTAGAGTAGGGGTGTCGAACTCAATCAGAGAAGGGGCCAAAATCTAAAATCCAGCCTAAATCGCGGGTCGAATGGTTTACTGAACAGTCATAAACTGTCATTGTGATGGAAACGCAGCGGAGTGCAGTGATGACAGCGCGGTGCAGGCCACATTGCAAGGCCTGGCAGGACGGATTTGGCCCGCGGGCCTTGTGTTTGACACATGTGGGCTAGAGGATAGAGCATTGCCTGTGGACTGAATCCTGGGTTTGATTCTGGACAAGGGCACATGTCCAGGTTGCGGGCTCGATCCACAGTAGGGGGCATGCAAGAGGCAGCCAATCAATGATTCTCTCTCATCATTGATGTTTCTATCTCTCTCTCCCTCTTCCTCCTTGCTGAAATCAATAAAAATATATTTTAAAAATACATACTAGTACAACTAAAAATATAATCAGTATTCACCATCTATTATAAGACTGCTTATAATGTTAACTTGCACTATTTATGTATATTTTAGATATAATATACTATTTTTTCCTATACTATAGCTAGTGATTCTTGTATTGGTTGATCCAGTCATTGCTTACTGATGCCTTACTGTGTGTATATTCCTGTTCAAGATGCCAAGGAATATTTTACCTGCCAAGGGTAAGGTAAACTATGATTTTCTGTAAGGGCTTCATGCAGGAACTGGGACACCAACTGGACCATGAAAGGGAGCGATCAAGGAAAAGATCTCAAACATAAGAACTTCTAGGATAAAAAAAAAAAAGGGAAGAACATTCAAAGCCCTTGTAATTCTATCAGAGTGTACCTCTTTCTCACAGATACCAATTTTGATTAGCTTCATGTTTTTCACTGTTTTGAGCTGAGGACCTTCCAAGCACTCCAAAAACACAAATAACAGACGGAATATCACAACCTCAGGCTCCAACTCCATTGGTGTGCCTGTATCCTTTCGAATGGTGGGTGTGTCAAGTTCAGGGCAGCTTATATGTGGGCACATGCTACTACTATCCACTCCCAGCTGCCTTCTAGACATGGCTAACAGATCCCAGATCTCACAATCAGCCCCCTTAGATTTCCCACATTCAGCAACCACTCCAATCAAGTGGATTGGCCCAACAGTTCAAACTAGCCTACCATTTCAGACCAGACTCTGCTCAGGACAAGAAGAATCCTGTCACTTTCCTCTTTTTGCATTGATTTAAACTCAACTTAGCATACTGTCCACATTTTATAATAAAAGTTAAAATTACTTAGAAGTTCCATTCATTAAAATTACTTAGAAGTCTGCTTATGAATAGTTACCAAAATAATGTGACTTAGAGAGCATAGGTATGTATAAGCTTCATTTGACATTCAGGAAAATCACAGGATGCTGATGGAGAAGATGACAGATGAGAAAACTGAGATAGGAAATGAGTACAAATGACATATCCAAGATCACACGGCAACTCCACACATCTAGGTTTCCATGTTCTTACTTAGTCTTCTGATGAGTGGCCAAATAACAAGCCTTTAAATATGTGCTCCATGATTTAGGATATTGCAGGTTTTTGTGTTTTTTTTTTCCTAAATCTTTAACCCTCAAATCAGATGAGGGGATTCACAACACATTAACAATAGGTAAATTGTTGATTCAGACATGCAATTTATTTTAGGTATTTTAGTTATGCCCTAGAAAATACCAGTTCAGAAACACTGATTTAATTCAATCTCCTCCTAATATATTGATGAGAAAGTTGAGGATCAAGAGGTTATGATTTCATTATAGAAAAAAGCAGAATCAGAACTAAAATTCAGGTCTCCTCATAACTACTCCATTTTTGTACTGCAATGTTAAGCCTTCTGATAGTTGTCTTAAAAAGCAGCACAAAGGTCTGTTAAGACACCCAATGTAGGACACACTGAACATAGGGTTAATAATATAGCCCTTAGGTAAAGTGACTAGACAACTGGAATCTCAATCTAAGGCTTTATAATAAGTCGTTCCAAATTTGTTTACAAGCATGGTACAGTCTGCATTTCCAGACTCTTCGTCAGAAACTGCAGCATCATTCTGCAGCCTATTTTTACAGGTACGCAGTCTAAATTGAAAATAAATTTCAAAGAAGCTCTAAGGGGAATATTGCAGTAATTTCAGCCTAGCTGAGTTGGGGGGAAAATCACCTCTGAGCTACACCATAAATCCCAGCTATTTTATAGCTTTTTCTGCTCTATTATGCTCATTCAAAAACATCTAATTTCTTTAGTGAAAATCCATTTAAAAAAAGGGGGTGGGGACAGAATGCAAAAGTAGATCTCAAAGTCAAAGCTTTTATCAGGACAAGTCTATCCATAGGCTGTGAAAATCTATATGGAAATCTCTTGAGCTTTTAGATAGTCTGCCTGGGAATATTTCATATTTTGCAGTGAAAAACTCGGGCAAATTTTGAGGTTAGTATTTCTCTAAAAAGAGAGGTAGTGCTGGACCAAAGGTAGTGTCGGACCAAGCCAACAGCCTCTTGCTGGGTGCAAGGAAATGGCTTAGCCTAGGTTTTCCTCCCCCACTCTGTGATACAAAGAAATACAAGAGAGGTCATCCAACTAGACCACAATTGAAGGATGATAGAAATCTAGACAAGAGATGATGAAAGTATAGACTTAATATTCACTTTCTGTGTAAGAGCACAGGTCTTGCATTTAGATAAAACCTTGGGCTTAACTTCATTTTGCTATTTTTCAGCTGCAGAGGTGTTTCTTTGTTCATTAATGTGTCTCAATCTTGCTGCCTAAATCCCCATCCGGTTATTACACACACTCAACAGCATTACAGAATTTTCTTAAAAGGCTGGTGAGTCAAGCCGAAAGCAGACTGCAGAATTTCCCATCAGGTGGCTCTTTGCTTTCATCCATGTGTCCCTAAGCTGTTGAGATGCTGCAAAGGAACCCTTAAAAGGTGGTTTTCTAAAGAGATTTTTAAGCAAAGAGAGCTAAAGACCAGAACAGTTTAACCATAAAACTAAATTTTCTTAAAATTGTATTTAAACGCTTCCTTACAATGTATAAAGCACATTTCCAAGTCATTTAGTAGTTTTTAAACCTAAATGCACATCGCTTGGAAAATGCCAACTCTGAGATCCCACTGCCAGATTCTAAATAGAAAAGTCTACAGCAGGGCCCAGGAGTCTGCATTTCCATCAGCCACCTGCAGGAGAGTGTGACACAGGTGGTCTGCAGACCAAACTTAGAAAAACCCTGACTTACATTGGTCTGACAATGCCTAATTGTCACTTTTTAGAAAATTTTAAGAGAGTTTTAGAAAAAGAAATGAATTCTCAGAGAGACTTAGCAATTTGCCCAAGATCCTACATGGAACAGGAGAGCTAAATCTCAAAAGCAAATGTATGATCCCAAATCCAAAGACATTCACATAAAAAAGGCTGAGTGCATTGTGCATGAATTAAAGCATGAGCATGAAAGAAAGCACTGGCATATTAGACAAAAGAACCATGTATAAGGGTGAGCCTGCAAGGATAGAGAGAGGTAGTGGGAATTTAAGAAAGAAAGATAATTACTGATATGCTCCATGGTCCCTCCCCAAACTTTCCTCAAGGAGGTTACACAGTCTGTCCTTGACCCTCTGATTGTCAACAGGCCAGTCTAGAACTCCTGGATCTCCTCATTGCTATGAGAATCTAAACTGATCTTTATGAGCAGCAGGTAAAAATATTTCCTTTTTAACTCTTCCCCTTCTCTTTCTATTGTCTTCTCTAACCCTGGCTCCTCTCCTATTTCATGATAGGATTCCAACTGTAAATAAGTGGTTAAAAAAAAAAACACAAAACACACCTCTGTTCAGTAATTCTTCAGACCACTCATAAACTGGAGTTGGAGTCAGAATGCTGACATTAAATCTGATCTCTATCACCCACCTAATGCAGGTCCTCAGGCAAGTTGTTTAACCTGTGGAGCTTTGTAAAATAAAGTGATCAGACTAGATTTCCTCCAGCAGCCTGTTCAACGCTGGAAGGCAGAGATTCAGACTCTTTATAGTGAGCCCCGAACAGGTGTACCGGAATAAGGCTCTGCCCTGGGCATGAAGGACAGTAAGCAGACATGGACCTCAGCAAGGCCCTCACCAGTTATCCAGATGGGATTTAATAGATTCCAGGAGGAAATTTTCAAATAACAGGAGATTATGAAAGAAAGAGAAAGTATGAAACTGGGGGTCAGAGTATTATTATCACCTCTTGCCTTTTATTTTATTTTTTAATAAAAATATATTCAGTGACCTAATAAAACTGGTTGTTATTCAGTGACAAATAGATCCACATTATGAGAATTTAAGATTTCAAAAGCACTTTAGAGTGCTTCATAATATTCTTTTGTTTCCAGTCTTCTAACACTTTTTTATTGTTGACACAATTATCATCTACTCTTGTCCCTTCCAATCTATCTGCATACTGAGAGATCTTCTCAAACTGCAAATCTGATCAGTCTTTATATAAGACCTGGCCTTTAAAATACCGTGTTTCCCCAAAAATAAGACATCCTCCGAAAATAAGACCTACTTACAGGTTTCCTTCTGAGTGAAATATAAGGCATCCCTCCGAAAATAACACCCCCCCCCCCCAGTCTAAACATGAGAGATTTGGTCCACTGATTCTGAAAGAAATGGAGTCACAAGAAATTCACCAGGAAATTCAGGAATTGGATTGTTATAATGATGTTCCAGAAGATGATGACATGGTTGTCATTGAATAAATGAGTAAATTCTTGATACTGTAGGATTCACAGTTTGTCTGGTTTGTGTTGACAACTACCGTACTACTGTACCGTATACAGGTAATAAATTTCCTTTATTTTCATTTAACAATAAATGTGTACCGTATTCTTCTTCATGGAAAAATAAGACATCCCCTGAAAATAAGACCTAGCACATCCTTGGGAGCAAAAATTAATATAAGACACTAATTTATTTTCAGGGAAACAGGGTATTTCCCTTGAACCTACAATCTAAATCTGGGAAGGCAGGGGAAGGTGGGGGTGAGTTTTAAGAGATCAACCAAAGGACTTACAAGTATGTATATAAGCATAACCAAGGGACAGACAGTAGGGGGATGAGGGCATGTGCTGGGGAGCTAGAGGGGGCAAGGAAAGGTCATTGGGGAAAAGAGGAGACATGTAATACTTTCAACAATAAAGAATTTTTAAAAATTAAATAAATTTTAAATTTTTCTTATTGTAACCTAAAAGTCAGGGTCCATGCTTGTTTTGTTTTCTCTTGTATTTACTCCCAATGCCTAGAACAGTGTAGGTAAATATTTGTTGAGGGAAGGAGGGAAAGAGGGAAAGAGGGAGGGAGGGAAGAAGGGAGGAAGGGAAGGAGTAAATGGGTGAAAATATGACTTAGCACCTAGAGTGGTCCTTAAAGGAAAGTCAAGTGGCTGGAACAAAGACTGAAAAAGGCAAAATCACTGGAATGTGGAATGGTGCAGGGAAGCAGGAAAGGGACAGCTCCCCTTACCACCCCCCAACACACACACACACACACACACACACACACACACACACACACACCGAGAGAGAGAGAGAGAGAGAGAGAGAGAGAGAGAGAGAGAGAGAGAGAGAGCGAGAGAACGCAGAAAACTCACAGACGAGGTTGGAAAGCATAGAAAGCCCCCTCCTTATTAGTCTCTGAGAGTGGGAGTCTATAACATAGGGTAGGTTTGCTCTCTTTTCAAAGAATTAAAACCTCACAGCTCTGGGTATGACTGGCACCTAGAGGGCACCGGCTAGTTTAGTCGCAGACGCTGATGGACAATCCTGCTGCCTTCAGAGCCCAGGGATGCATGTGGAAGACCCAGGAACCAACCCCATTATCAGTTTTCACATCAGAAACTCATTTCCCCTCATTAGATTCTATGCCTCGCTTTTTCCTTTACCTATTTATTCCTTTTATTTTGTCAGCCTGGGCCCTTAGAGCTGGTATAACCCTGGGCTTAGGGCTCATTTGAGCAAGAGAATGGATAAGCAATGCCTCGTGTTCACAATGCTTCTTTCATCTGAGGAGATCTCCTAGGAAAAGTGGGACAAAGCAATTCAGAGTTGTCACAATCCTGTATTAGCCAGACAAAGACGCCTCACATTGAGCACCACGCTGAGGGCTCTGCGTGCATTATCCGGAGGCCGCACAGCCAGGTTGGTGAGAGTTTGGGCTGCAGATCCAGACACAGAGGTTTCTCTCTGGGGTCTATCCTGACCAGCTAGGTGACATTGGGCCCGTTCAATAACCCCCAGGTGGCTTCCTCACCTCATTTGCAAAATAAGGATAATACCAGCATCTACCCCAACAGTCGGATTAAATCAGTTAACACACATTAAATCCTTAGAATAGTTCTCGGCTCATAATCAGGATCACATAACTGTTATATGCTAATGCTACTACTTCTCATTTAATCCCCTTAAAAAAATGCTTAGGAAGCAGGGATCAATACTTCTCAGAAAACTGAGAATTCAGAGAGTTTAACTGACGAGCCAAGGCCACACAGCTAGTAAGTGGGAGGGTGCTATAGAACCCAAGTCACTCTGCCCCCCAAGCCCATGCCTACAGCATGGCCAATGTTTTCATGCTCCCAAATGCTGAGGTAAGTGGAACTGAACTGCAAAAGGAATCAGGAGCTGAAAAAATTAAATGAACCAATGGTGTTACTGATGCAATTCAAGTGCACAAGCGTCAGCTGACTGCCTCGCCTCAGTGTTTTCAGTTTGCACAGTGAAGACAAGCATAGCTTGTCAACTAAATCAAGGCAGTGAGAACAACTCACTACCACTCTGCACCCACTTTACCTGTATACTTAGAAAACTATGGTGCAGAGGGACCACACGGCACAACGCCTTCATTGCCTATTGCTAGGCGATAATAGTTGAGAGAAAAAGGATGAAACCCTCCACTAGACTCTAAATCCCATGCGGGGAGGGGCTGAATCTCTCTTGTACAAAAGTACAGTGGCTGATACCCACCCACAAAAGTTCTGAGTGGCACAAATGAGCACAGTGCCTTGGGTACAGATTTGAAAGAGACTGACACATTCTTGCCCTTAATAGAGCTTTTATGTCATGGGAAATGAGAACATTCAACATATTATATAATTGTTGGCATAATGCATTGCAAAGGAGAACTCGGGTGTTGTGGTTGTAAATCAGGGGACCTGACCTTGTCTCGGGGGTGAGGGAAAGTAATGTGTGACCTAAAACCTGAAGAATGAGTAGGAGTAAGGAGGTTAATGGATGGCAGCAAGACTGGAAAGTGAAGTTTATGATTTGTAATTTGAGGACGAAAAAGGAGCCACATACTAAACCTGACAAGCTCAGGAGAGGAGGCCTGCAAGGCAACCTCACAAACACAAACTTAAAGTAACCACATGGGATGATCCAAAGTTACCACTTTCTAACTCAAAGCAGGTCCTGGCAGGGGGTCGTGTCCTAGGCCTGGATCTTTCTTGACAAAAATCAATCTTTATCTTAACTGAACTGCCTGTTGTCTTTTCCCATCTAGGATAACACCTTTGGAATGTCAGTGTTATTTCTTTTCCCAAGTTCTTCAGGGCACAGTCTCCCACCAGAGCAGGACCACGGAACCCCTCATTGTTATTGTTATCATGTCAATTGCTAACTGCTAACTATTCTATACTATACCCTGCAATGTAAAAGAAGTATGTATCTATTTGTTTTACTTCTTTGTTATGAATTTTAGAAAAAGAGTAAGGGAGATGGATAGAAAGATAGAAACTTCAATGAGAGAGAACAGTCAATCAGCAGCCTCCTGAACCTCCCCTATGTGGGAACAAGCCAGCAACCCAGGTGTGCCCTGACTGGGAATTGAACCAGTGACCTCCTGGTTCATAGGTCGATGCTCAATTTTTATCCAATCCCAGAGATTATCCTCCCCCTTTGCTTTCTCCAACCTCCCTAATCTCTCACCGATGGATTTCACTGTTGTCATTTTAGCTCAAATAAATGCATAAAAATTCTTACAGGTTTAGACTTTTCTTACGTTGACAAATTATTGCTTCCGAAAAGATAAACATTCGTAGCATGGGAAACAAGTGTATTGGTTCTTTGTTGATCAACAGAAAGGAACAAAACAAGGCTAAGTCAAGCTTGAGCTAAGAAGGAACTTGAAGCACAGAGCTGACCTGACGGATGTAGGGATTTCATGTTCAAGGAGATGTCACAGCAGAGGCAGAGGGGTCAGAACAGCAGCTTATGTCCTTACAGGGAGAGTGCCTTCATCAGACAAGGGATGACTGGCCACACTCTCCGATTCTTTCCAGCCCTGAACCTCTGTAATTCTAATTGGAATCAGGGTTGCCTTGTCTCTCAGCAGCAGGCCCAGCATGAGTACAAAGCAAGCAAAGAAAAGCAAATTAATCTCCATAATCAGCCCTGCTCAGCCCAGGGAAGTTGGTTTTCAAGGCCTCTCTCTCTTTTTCTCTCTCTATTTTTTTGTTTTTGTTTGTTTGTTTGTTTGTTTGTTTCATTGCAAAGTTTATTTTGTTTTCCATCACTATCTCCCTCCCCCCATACTCTCTCCCACTTCCACACACACCCCTCCCCACAATCACCACACCATTGTCCCTGTCACTAAATTCTCCTTTTCCTTATCCTTTTTGCTCAATCCTTCTACCCCTCCCACCCAGGCCCCTGAACCTCCCAACCCCTAACAGCTCTCAGCCTGCTCTCTATGAGTCTGTCTCTATTTTGATTGTTAGTTCATTTTGTTCATTAGATTCCACATATGAGTGAAATCATATGGTACTTGTCTTTCTCTAATTGGCCTATTTCACTTAGCATTAATGTTCTCTAGGTCCATCCATGCTGTCTCAAAGGGTAAAATTTCCATCTTTTTTATGGCCAAGTAGTATTCTATTATGTAAATGTACCATAGCTGTTTTTGCCACTTATCTACTGATGGACACTTGGGCTGCTTCCAAATCTTGGTTAATGTAAATAACACTGCAATGAGCATAGAGGTGCAAATATTAGTATTTCAGGATTCTTTGGATAAATTCCCAGAAGTGGAATCACTGGGTCATGAGGCAGTTCCATTTTTAACTTTTCAAGGTAACTAAACATTGCTTTCCACAGTGGCTGCACCAATCAGCATTCCCACCAGAAGGGCATGGGGGTTCCTTTTGCTCCACATTCTCCCCAACACTTATTCATTGATTGGTGATAGCCATTCTGATAGGTATGAGGTTATATCTCATTGTGGTTTTAATTTGCATTTCTCTGATGACTAGTGATGTTGAGCATCTTTTCATATGTTTATTGGTCATCTGTATGTCCCTCTTTGGAGAAGTATCTACCCAGATCCTTTGCCATTTTTAAACTTTTTGGTGTTGAGTCTTATAAGTTCTTTATAAATTTTACATATTAAGCCCTTATCAGATATTTTGATTCAGTGGATTGCCTTTTCACTTTGTTGATGGTCTCTTTTTTTTAATTGGCCACACCATGATTGGCTGTGTTCCAGTTTCTCTTCTTGTAGGAAAATGGTAGGAGAAATGAGTTCACATTTATGTAATAATGACTCTAATTCTTCCAGGCACATTGATTGGTCACCAAATAGCAGAATGATTAAAAGCATAATTCTGGAATTAGAGAGGTGTGGATGGAATCACAGCCCCACCAGTTACAAGTTGTGTGACCCTTGTCACTCTCTGAGTCTCATTTTCCCATATATAACATGGGAACAATTATTGCACATATGCTATGTGCATACCTTATGTGGTTGTCATGAAGAATGTGAGTGATAGTGAACATAAAGTGTTTTATATGTTGCCTGATGATATGAAGTCCTAGTCAACGCTTCTATTATTAATGTTATGCTTAAAGAAACTTACATTATCATGATCACATTTCAGGCACTACAGCACTGAAATAGGGATGGTGGCAATATTCTGGGGGTCAGAGAGTCAATGGCTATTGATTTGTGAAGCAAAACCTGGGGTGGTAATGATATCTACTCCAAAAGTTTTATTAATCCATTGATAGTCTGAAATCAAGTACAGAGTAGTTAAATAATTTGCCCAAAGGTGCTCAGTTAAAAAGTGATGGTGTTATAATTTCAGCACAGGCAATTCTAACACCAGAGCCCAGGTACCTCTGCAATTTCTGTTAGTTCTAGGCAAGCCAGCTATAAAACAAATCCACTGGCTTAAAAAAACAGTAACATAGTATAGTGGCTATGTGTGGATTCAGACTTCCTGGGTTCAAATTCTAATTCTTACATCTACTAGCTATCTAAACTATCTCCTACAGCTTACTTAACCTCATTAAGCATTGGTTTCCTCATCTGTAAAATGGGAGACATAAATAAACATTTACCTGGTTACTTTTCATGGAAATCAAATAATGCAATTAGCTGAATAACTGATAACCCTTACAATGTAGTAAACTTTCAGAGCTAGGAAAACCTTAAAAACTATCCCTAGTACTTGGTTTTTGAATGAGATAAAGCTGAAGGACCAAGAAGTGAAGAGACTTGCTCACAGTAATTTAGATCAATAGAAGTGTGCTGCTCTAACTTCCTTAGTGGCAGGAATTGAGTCTTATCCATCTTGCAATCTATCAAGTGCCTAGAGTTCTAGAGGTAGCAGGAGGGGGGAATGATGGAAAGGATGAATATAGAAAGTAAAGGAGGGAGAAAGAACCAAAGGTAGGAAGAGGGGCTACACAGCAGGCTTCATGGTCTGTTTTGAGCAAGTCCATTCGTGTTAAACTTCCATATCTCATTCTAACCTCAGCATTAATGATTATCTCTGATAGCACTGCTCTCAGTTTGAAGTCATGTGCTTTTCCACTTTTATCTGTTTTCTGCAGCTATCCCACTTCCAGCAGAAGCCTGGCAACAGGGAGATTCTGACACAGGGCACTAGCTGGGATCTAGCAAACAGTCTATAATTGCAATCAAACTGTTGCACAAAACATGCCACTTCCTTCGCTTCATTGTTCCTGTTCCCTCTTTCCACACTGAAAGGGCTCTGCACACAGACGCCTTATGATGTGCCATTAGGCATGAGTGCAGAGAACACTGCCAACCAGCTTGCATGCTGAGAATATAATTAGCATAATGATGGAGGGTCTTTTTTGGCTCTGTGCTCATTAGAGGAATGGCAATTTTCCATTATTCTTAAATTCCTTAAGCATTGGATATTTTAGGTGTGGCATTAAAACCATTTCCATTGCACCATGGGTGATGTCTCTGAGAATGAGCCTGTTCCATATTTTCTTTTCTTTAAATGACCAACCAAGTTAATGTGTTCCCAGAGGACAAATAATATTGTTTCAGTGACTTTTTCTCCTCCCTGAATTTCCATCAGATCCCAAGTTTTAAGGTAAAAATGAGCTAACAATGAGAGACGAAAGAAGATGAAAAGCCAAGTTGTACTTGTGTGCTTTCATCAGTCCTCACAGCTCTCATGCCCCTCTCAGCATGGCAGCCTCTGGAGTCCCACAACACTCACTTCTACCTACCAGATAGCTGCACGTGGTGGGGGCCGATGGGGATCTCAGGATTAAATTGTCATTTTAGCATTTAGATTGGTATTGCTTTCTTATCTACATAACTATAACCCAAAGAAGCCTGGTTAATTGTCCTGAAAAGGAGTCTCTTCTTCAGTTTGCTTTACTTACCTGTGTATGTGTTGAATTTTGACCACCTAAATTGCTGACATGTCCTTTTTTCTGGGGTTCCATGCTGTATGTATTTTTGATTCAGAAAAAAGTACCTAGTCTTTTCAACATCTGTTTCTTTTGATATGTGATCATATAATCCATACAAAAACATTTTCTTTGGTGATCTAGCCACCCTCCAAGACTTGGGGTCCCCGATGCTTCCATTAAGCATTAGTTGACCACATTCATCTGGAAAGGTTTTTTACATAGGTATCAAGCTACCTTAGTAAGCCAGTAGGGCTAACATTTATGGAGCACCTCTGCATGCCAACCACTGTGCAGAGCATTTGACTTGGATTATCCAGTTGCATCTTATAATAACCAAATGCCCAGGAAGCTAAAACCAAGAGATTGAGTAGACCAGCGATGGGTGGCGGTGAAAGCTTAAGTCCTAAGGATGAAGCTCTCATGAATGGGATAAGTGCTCTTATGAAGGAGACCCCACAGCCCTCCCTAGCTCCTACCAGCAGGGGAGGACACTGAGGAGCCAGCAGTCTGCATCTTGGAAAAGGGCCTTCACTAGAATGCAATCAGGTTGACACTGTGATTTTGGACTTCCAGCCTCCAGAACGATGAGAAATTAGTATCTGTTGTTTAGATGCCACCCTGCCTGTGGCATTTTGTTATAGCAGCCAGAACAGACTAAGATGCTGGCTATCTAGAGAAAGACTAAAGAGCAAGGATCTGAAAATGGTCAAGAACCAAAATATTCCCCCACAGACAGTCTCTTTAGAACAATGACACTGGCAAAGCCACCACTGGGTACTTGCTCTGTGCTGCTACTAACTTCTGGTTCTGCCACCACCCAAACTTTACAGTGCCTGCTTTGCTCTCTCTAGTAAATTTTTTAACTAATAATCTTAAACCATATGGCTGTACTCAGGGAGCAGAGAGTAATCCTAACACCTTTAGGGGAAAATGGGTTCTTGCTTCCCATCAACTACTCCCAAAGGAAAATGCTCCCAAACAAAAAGGATGTGCAAAGGTTAAGTAGCCCAAAATAATAAATGTATGCATAACTGTACAGCAATTGACTTGTCTGTATCTTTTAAAAGATTGTGAGCCTCCTGAGAGTAGGAACTGGATTGTCCTGGTCACTGAAGGATGCCTAAGTCCCAGTCTAAAGTCTGTGTCATAACAGGTACCCGATAAATGTCTACTTAATGAACAAAAAAAAAAAAAATGTTTTAGGAGTTTCTAGAAAGGAATATAGTTAGCAGGACAACAAAGGAGTAGGCCTTCCCCATAAGGGGAACCCCATGGACAGAGAGGCAAGAAAACAGGAACCATTTGACCTTGCAGGGGAGGGGATAAAAAAAAAGGTCTCAGTGGATCAGAGGAGCAATAGGTGAGATAATCAACAAACTGGGGTGAAATTATGGATAGCCTCACAGGCTTAAAAGCACAGGAAAGGCAATGAGGGTCAGAGCCACCATATGTTCTTTTTCTGATAGCAGATTTTTTTGTGTTGTAATTGATATACAATAAATTCCACATGTACAATTTGATGAGTTTGAAAAATGTATTGTATACACTATAGTCAACACAATCAAGACATGAACATAACCACTCCCCAGAAATTTTTCTCATATTCCTTTTCTAATTTGCTTCTTTCTTACTTTTCCCTATTCCTTTCCCCAAAAAATCATTGATTTGCTTTTAGTCCTTATAGTTTTCATTTTCTAGAATTGTATATAAATGGAATATATATAATAGGAGGTGCTTTTTTTTTTAATCTGGCTTCTTTCATTCAGCAAAATTATGTTGAGATGCATTGACACTGGTGTTTGCATCAGTATTGGCCTAAAATAAGTATTAGTTACTGTTATTATTACTACTGTATAAAAATGTGGATAAAAGGTATGAATTAAGAATTTATAAAGAACTCTAAATTCAACAGTAAAAACACAAACAACCCAATTAAAATGAGTAAAAGATTAGAACAGACTTATTTTATGCATAATATCTCAATATAACAGTCCTATGAGGAAGATCCTATAATAATCTCAGTCCCACAGATGAGAAACTCAAAGCTTGTAGAAATTAGGTAACTTGGTTAAGATCTCACTACTAAAGCCAGAACTTGAACTCCAAAATCCATGCTTTTTATCTCATCACCAGAGACCTGGGGAAATGAAACCTAACCAAAGGAAGCTCTCTCTCTTTAAAAAATAAATAAATAAATAAATAAATAAATAAATAAATAAATAGTAGAAATATGTTTACTGACTATGTTTGTAAGACTATTTCCCCATATAGTAACCCACATAAGAAGACTTTGAGGAAGTTTCACCTGAGTCCCCAGAACACATTTTTGAACAGAGAGTTCTGTTCCAGAACAAAATAAATGGGTGAGGTTCATCAGAGCTTGGCTGTGCCTAGCAGTCTTCCCTTGGCTAAGTGCACCTGCATGAATCAACCATCCATCAGCAGCAATGTGAAAGGTGTAATCTATAGAGGAAGACAATGTAAGAATTTGTGGTGGGGTCACTTTAAAATCTGTTAAGAAAACAAGAACTGACACCTTAATACTTCCTGGTAGAAAGTGATATAATCGTCCTTTGAAATAGCTCATTCCAGAGTTTTGAAATTACTTCCACTTTTCATTCAGTGTTCCCTGGGATAGATGCTCTTATGTTCTGCCCATAATGCTATGTCAGCTCTTCAATAACTATTTCATGCCCGTTTTTCTGTTAGCACTGACTGTAAAAATATATATAGAAGAAATAACAATTATGAAACACAATTGCCTCAGAGGTTATATTAAAAATATTTAACCACTCTTATGGCATGGGCACTGACCAATCAAGCCAGAATGCCATGCTGATATGTACCAGACAAATACTAGCCCTGTAATAAGTATTGTCATGTTATTATATCAGTTTGTAGTTTATAGAACATTTTCATATCAAGTAACTCATTTGAATTTCATAAAAGGCAACTTAGGCATGATTATCCCCACTGCACATATAAAAACGATCAGACAGGTAAGTGATTTTTGCCATTGCTTTTCATAGCTAGTTAATGATAGAAGCGGAAATGCAAATGAGGTTATAACTCATGAGCTAATAACGTTACACTATTCCCTCATAGTCTCTGACTCCAAGGAGCAAATGATCCTGTTGAAATAAGGCAAATGCATATGAAACAAAGATAATACCCTCAGTGGAACAAATATACATTAGACACTTCAGATTCAGAGGAGGAAAGAAGAGAATCAAAGTCATAAAAACAGATCTTCCTTCCAAAAATGGTGGCAACTACTGAATAGTCCTGGAATGAAGGAGGGTCCGCAGATTATGTCCTTGATCATATGTATCTTTGGCATTCCTTCCCCAGTGTCCCAACCTTGACATTGCTCACACCAGTCCAAGCCTACAGAGCCTTGCTCCTCAAAGTGTAATCCTAAAGTCAGTAGTATTATCATGACCTAGGAGCATGTTAGAAATAGAATCTCAGCTCATTTCCCACTCCTCCCCATGAGAACTATGAAATCTGAATTTTCAAGAGATCTCAAGGAGATTTGCAGATGCCTTGAAGTGTGAGATGTTCTACTCTACACAAGCTTTGCACATATTTTATTATGATTTACAGCCATTATTAACCACCCATCCCAGCTCTTCCATTGGGTCTTCTAGAACTTATGATCTATACTAGAAAAAATCCCTATATTTTAAGCCACTTTTTAGCTCCTGTATCACATAATGTGTTGTGTGCTCTTTATGAAACCTGGTTCCTTCTTGTGGAAACGGCTTTCCTTGTAGGCCTCTCAGATGAAGGTTGCTTTTCTTCCACACCTGACATTGCACAGAACCTGGAGGTGAGGCTAGGTGCTCTCCACAATCCTCATAATCATTTAGAGTCAATTTCCTCCTTCTTTCTTCAAAAATCCTGTCATTTTAAAAGCATATGTCATCAAGCTCTACCTTTCATTATCCTGCCTTGTTGTAGTCATTTGTCACTCTCATTTACTTCTTTAATTACTGAGGACTTAGTCTCAAATTCACTGTCTTACTATTTACCCTTCTTACTCCACTGTCAACACCATGCCACCACTCTTCACTTCCTACATTCTGCTACTATGTTACCATTCTCGACCACTTACACACCAATGTCATGGTCACCATCCAACCTCCCAATCCCTGTTTTTCCCAATCCTTTACTACCTCAACTCCAGTTTTCTCCTTCATCCCACCTCAGCCACCCACTACCATGGATCATACACTAGACCTTGTTTTTATTAATAATTGCATTGCTTTTAAAATAAATTTCAAACAGATGCTCTTATTTTTTAAAACTAAGTTAATTTTGTAATCTCCCTTATTACTCCTCTACAAATTTTTGACCTCCATCAGGATTTCTATACCACCGGTCTAACTACTTTTCACTGCTCATTACTATTATCTCATGAACTAGTTCTTTCCTTGTCCTTTTTTAGATTCAATGATTAGTCTATTTAACCATACCTTTTATAAAATCCCATATCGCTGGCTTCTTGCTCCCAATGTCAGTTTAAGTCAATCCTCTACCTATCAAGCAGCTGAAGGGGGCTAGAGAAAATCTTACAAGTCTAACTTATCTCTCTTTAAATTGAAGACCATCAAACTCAAGGGGCGTTTAGTACTACAGAGCACTTTCACTATATTCCCCTAATTAATCCACTCTTCCATTTTCTGAGATGGATATTGTCATCTCTTCTGAAATTTTTAACATTTGCTCCCTCTCAGCTCTTGACTTAGTTTTTATTTCATTGTGAAAAATCGAAGCCACCAATAAGGAATGATTTTATCTTTCCACAACCAAATCTCTCAACTACCTGCTTCTCCACCCATAAACTATTTTGCATCTATATAAAACCAAGCCTTCTATTTGTACACCAGATCCTATCCCCTCTCAACAACCCAAGACTTTACTGTATGACCAACGTTTCTTTTTCCTCATGCTCAATTTGCCCCTAAATATTGAAGCATTCAAAGTAGAACACAAATATGCTACACTTTACATGTATATTTTTATTTTTATTTTTTAATATATGTTTTATTGACTTTTTTACTGAGAGGAAGAGAGAGGGATAGAGAGTTAGAAACATTGATGAGAGAGAATCATCGATCAGCTGCCTCTTGCACACCCACTACTGGGGATGTGCCTGCAACCAAGGTACATGCCCTTGATCGGAATCAAACCTGGGACCTTTCAGTCCACAGGCCGAAACTCTATCTACTGAGCCAAACCGATTTTGGCAATTTACATGCATATTTTTAAACATTCCTCCATTAGCCTCATGTTTCTCTCCAGCTATTTCATTTCTCTGTTCACCTAGACAAAAAAAAAATCAATGAAATACTAGTATCCTTTCACTCCCTAATGTCCAATTCTCTTTGTAACCCATTTTGGTCAGGTTTTCCTTCCACACTGCACAGAAGTCACTGTTATCAGAGTCATCAACAAATCCCATCTCATCGTGCTAAATCCACGGGTGAGTTCTCCATTCCAACCTGGACTTTGGGCTTCTTCCTTTCATTTATGGACCTTCTTGTGCCCCAGGCATTGTGCTGGGTGCCACTGTGGCCTCACTAACAACTGAGTCTCACCTGACCTAAATAAGGTGTTAATTGCTTCCAGTGTAGGATGATTTTTATCCTACAGAAATGCTAATCAAATAACAGGCTTTTATTAAAAGCAAACAGTCAAAAAAAAAAAAAGCAGCAAAACTCCAAGGAATGTATTATATAATGATATTGCAGATATTATTACAGAGAGCTTTGTCAGTTACTAGATGTGGAGACATAAAGTAAGCCATGTCATCTCACTGGGCCTGCATTTATCCATTAGTAAAATGAGAACGTTAGACTTGGGAAAATTCTAAGGTTGTTCACTCAAGTGTAAGAAAGAAATCCTAAGCATCCTTGAGAATAAGATGTATTATTGGTCACACTCCCTCTGATTTGTCATTGGATGCAGAATAATGAGTACTAAAAACTGAATTTATGTCAAACATTTCTGCTGTTTCCAAAACTGGTTCTAAACAAGGACCTTCCTGCCAGGGCTGAGATGTGTGTAATTTGGGATGAAATGGGAAATTTGGAGGAGTCATGCTGGGAAAATTCTGGCAGACCTACAAAATATAGCAGATGGAGAACAACGGGAGGATATAACACTGTTCCTTCTGTTTAGCCAGAGCTCTCTGCTCCCAGGGTACTCTGGAAAGGACCCAGCATGCATCAAGGGCACAGGATATTTTGGCAAGATGTTCTTAGGCTTGCCTTTTGCTCAAAAATTTAGACATTTTATAGCATGAAGATAAATTAATTAATGGAACTTCTATTTTTAACCAATATACCCAAACATGAATCTAGGTGATCATGCTTATTTTATTTTAAATATATTTTTATTGATTTTTTTTTAGAGAGAGAGAAAGAAAGAAACATTGATGTGAGAGAAAAACAGCAATTATCTGCCTCCTGCATGCACCCTGACCAGGGATTGAGCCAGCAACCTGGGAATGTGTCCTGACTGGGAATTGAACCAGTGACCTTTCAGCACATGGGACAACTCTCAACCAATTGAGTCACACTGGCCAGAGCAACCATGATTATTTTAAAGACTGTTGCCTATGAGGAGGTAAAGGGTCTCTGTATTTATTTTTATCTCCATTAATTTCCTTTCCACCAACGAAAAAAAGATTTTACTCTGAAAGTCATTGATTAAAAAAGCAGGATTTAGTAAAAGAACATATCAGACTAAGTGATATTTTTTAAAAAATCACTGTATAGTCACAATTTTATCTCGTTTCATCCCTTTCACAGCCAAACTTCTCAAAATAATTTTGGTAACTTCTTCTGCTTAATAAAATTTCCTGACCTCTCTCTAAGTCTTTATATCAGTGTAGTCCGCACTCCCGCATTATTGAAATTGTACCCCTTTTATAAAGTCATCACTGATTTTCTCTTGACTTCTTAGAGAATCTAACCTTCTTGGTCAGTCTTGGTTTCATTCCTCCCTTCTCAGCTTTTTATGAGAATCATCCTCTGTCTTGCTATGAGTTCTAGAAATCTATGTTCAACCTTCTCTGTAATTTTATACATAGGTGTCAAAAAGGCATATCAAAGCCAGCATGCCCAAAATTAAACACATGCTTATTTCTCCCTAAGCTCAGACCTACACTGATGTTCTTTATCCACTCAATGGATAATTCAATGGATCAGCAGAGATCCAAAGGGAGAGAATATAGTAGAAAATAAAGCACCAGATGACAGCCTCCCAGAGATGCCATCCATGGGGGCATCTTCAGAGATAACCTGGTTTCTTTCCTGCTTGAGGCCAGGCTATTTATCTCATCCTTTAATTTTGTGAATTACCCAGTATGTGCAGGTAAACAAGCGTATTCATTTATTTGTTTGCTTCTACAACATTATTAATGCTTTCCATCAAAGAAAGTTAACCTATTTAGTCCATAAGATGAAATTAATAGACATAGGTCAGATTTTAATCCATATAAAATATATCTTCTTTTTGTATTTTCACACATTTAAAAAAATTGATCACAGATCAAAACAAAGTGGAAAAAAAATTCAATTTCAAAAGGCAAAATTTAGGCACTTTTCCAAAGTGGAGCTATAGAAGGCCAAAACACATGAAAAAAATGCTCAGTCACTAAGCAACTGAGAGATGCAAATTAAAACAACAATGAGATATCACCTCACACCTGTCAGAATGGCTATCATCAACAAATCAAATGACAAGTGTGAGCTAGGATGTGGAGAAAAGGGAACCGTAGAACACTGCTGGTGGGAATGCGGACTGGTGCAGCCACTGTGGAGATCAATATGGAGTTTCATAAAAAAATTAAATATGGAACTGCCATTTGACCCAGTGATCCCACTTCTAGGAATATATCCTAAGGAACCTGAAACGCCAATCAGAAAGAATATATGCAACTCTATGTTCATAGCAGCACAATTTACAAGAGCTAAGATTTGGAAACAGCCTAAGTGCCCATCAGCAGATGATGGACAAAAACAACAACAACAATGGTGGTACATTTACAAATGGAATACTACATGGAGGTAAAAAAGGGACTCTTACTATTTGTAATAAGCATTTGCTGGTACAAATAAACCAGCAAATGGTGGTACATTTACACAATGGAATACTACATGGAGGTAAAAAAGGAACTCTTACTATTTGTAATAAGCATAGCTGACCTGGAGAGTATTATACTAAGTGAAATAAGCCAGTCAGAGAAAGATAAGTATCACATGATCTCATTTATGTGGAATCTAATGAATAACATATACTGATGAATAAAATAGATCCAGAGACATAGAACCATGGACAGACTGATTATTTCAGAGGGAAGACGGGGTGGGTGTTGGGGAGAAAAAGATTAACCAGGAAATTTATATGTGTGTGTATATGCATAGCCCATGGACACAGACAATAGTGTGGTAAAGGCTTGGGAGGGGCAGGTGTGGGAGGAGGGGGCTAATGGGGGGAAAAAAAAAAGGAGAGAAACACCTTTTGTGTCAACCTGTAATACTTTCAACAATAAAGTTAAATTTTTTAAAAAGGCATAAGTTATACCATCAACATTTTAAAATAAAAGATAATAAACTAAAATTTAATCATATAAAAATAACTACAAAATTATAATCACCTTTAACTAAAATGTGAATGAAGACAAAAATCAATGCCATATTTATGCATTCTACTGCAAACTACTTATTGAATAGCTACCATGTACTACTACACCAGCCATCTATCAAATCTTTGCATTAATAGATCAATTTCCTTGAACTGTTAGTGTAAGGAAACATTTATTGAATGCTTACTGTATGCCAAACCCCATGCTAAACTATTTTGCATTTAATCCTCACACCAATCCTAAATTAAGAATTGGAAATCTTTATGAGGAGAAAATTAATGTTTAGCTATGGTATGTAACTTGTCCAAGGTAATATATATAGTTTCAAACAGCAAAATTAAACCCGGGTCTGCCTGACCACAGAGCCCCAGTTATTTTTACTACACTGGTAACCAGTATAGTATCATCACTAAAATGAAAAACCTATAAAAGAAACAGAAGACCAGAAAGAGATGGTAGGAAACCTGATTATCACAAATAAGACTCTAATGTCACACAAATAACCAGCCTGCGGTCCTTGCCTTTCTTTCCTACTCCTCCTTTCTTTCCTTCCTGTGTGTATCCATCCATCTATCCAAACTTGATTGAGTTCTCTTTATGTTCTTTGTATGGCAGCAGTATGCTAGCCATGGATGTAAAATAGTGATAAGACATCTTAAGATCTTTATTGGGAAGACTGACAATTTAAGCAAGAAATTGCAAAAATCTCTTGGAAACTACAAAGTATCTTCCCCAAGTATCATTGGAGTTCACAACAACCCATACTTTCATGCATTAGGACACTGACCTACCTACATATAAAATAACTTGTTCAAGGACACATTAGACCAAACATAATCCCCTTGATGGTGACCTGGGATTTATATACAGGTTTTCTGACTACTGAGTTTAGGACTTCCATCTAATGCTACCCAACTATCTATTCCTCATTTTCTCCTCTGGCCTAGACTCTTTATTGAAATAATCAAAGACTAACCACAGCTGGAGAGTCTGAGGGAGAAATCAGGAAGGGCACATATCTCACTGAAAAGTGTTGCCACTCATATATTCCTTTTTGTTTTAAAGAGTCGTTTTCAAAAATATTTTTATTGACTTCAGAGAAGGAGAGGGAGAGAGAGATATAAAAACATCAATGATGAGAGAGAATCACTGAGTGGCTACCTCCTGCACAGTCCCTTCTGGGGATGGAGCCTATAACCTGGGCATGTGCCCTGACCAGGAATCAAACCATGACCTCCTAGTTCAGTGGTCGGCAAACTGCGGCTCATGAGCTACATGCAGCTCTTTGGCCTCTTGAGTGTGGCTCTTCCACAAAATACCACAGCCTGGACAAATCTATTTTGAAGAAGTGGCGTTAGAACAAGTTTAAGTTTAAAAATGTTGGCTCTCAAAAGAAATTTCAATCATTATACTGTTAATATTTGGCTCTGTTGACTAATGAGTTTGCCGACCACTGTCCTAGTTCAACCATTGAGCCACACTGACCAGGATTCATTGATTTTTATTTTATTTTAATTTTTTAGAGAGAGGGAAGGAGAGAGAGAGAGAGAAATAGAGAGATGAAAACATGGATGTGAGAGAAACTTGTATTTCTTGTTCACTGATGTTTCTGCAAAGCTCAGTACATGATGAATCTTCAAAAAGTATTGTAATTATTGAATAAAATTGAATGACTGACCCTTCAATTTACAGATAAGAAAATGAGGCTCCAAGGGTTTGAGTAACTTCTAAAAAGTCTCACAGGATTTCTATGGGTGTGCCTGATTCTAAACTTCACTGCCCATTTCCCTAACTGGTTTGGCTCAGTGGATAGAGTATAGGCCTGGGGTCTGAAAGGTCCCAGGTTCAATTCTGGTCAAGAGCATGTACCATGTACCTTGGTTGTGGGCACATCCCCAGAAGGAGGTAAGCAGGAGGTAGCTGATTAATGTTTTTCTCTCATTGATGATTCTAACTCTCTACCCCTCTCCCTTCCTCTCTGTAAAAATCAATAAAATATATTTTTAAATAAAATAAAATAAAATAAACTTCACTGCCCTTTGCAAAAGGCACTGCCAAAAAAGATTAAAGTGTCAGACAGCAGGCAAGGCTAGATGACAGACACGTGTTCTTTTAGGCTTTTCATTCTACTGTGGATGCAATCAAAACCAAAAAGGTACATTGATCAGGCTTTCCCCAGGGAGTCCTGAATTTCCAAAGGAACAAGATAACTTGAGAAATCTATTGATCTCCCATTTTGGTCATTCTGTACAGGTGACAAGGATCAATGGAGATTTATACTCTTCTGCCCATGACCCTACAATTTAATTTGTATTTCCACTCAGAGTCCCACAACTTTACCAAATACACTGCTCAGAGTGCCCACACCTTAAGTCAGTGCCACCGGCTGTGTCAGCTTTGTTTTGTCAGCTCCTTCCAATTCAGAGAAATGTCTCCCCCATCCTCTCCTGCTCTCTGCACGCAAAGCCAGCAAGCCCAACCCAGCTGTCCTCTCATTTGCCTGACACACTCTCATTGGCCCACAGCCTAAGGAGGGGCGTGGCTTCTGTCTCTCCGGGGGCTCTTCAAAAGAGATCCTTGCAGAAGCACTCACCCTCCCCTGCCTCCTGCACTGGGGTTGTGCTTCCCTGTCTGTTTTCTCTTTCCTTTCTGTCTCATCTTGGGACAGAGGCTCTTTCCAAAGGAAACGTGGGCCTTGGATTTTAATGTCAATGATGGAAAAATATGAGAATGTCTCCTGGATCCCCCAGCAGGAACTGGAAGATCCATTCAAGAAATATCTGAACAGCACAGAGGACTACCTGACCTTTGTCTGTGGGCCTCAGCGCAGCCACCTCTTCCTCCCGGTGACTATGGTGTACACCCTGATTTTTGTGGTTGGGGTCGCTGGCAATGTCCTGGTGTGCCTGGTGATTCTTCGGCACCAGACTATGAAGACACCCACAAACTACTACCTCTTCAGCTTGGCTATCTCGGACCTTCTGGTCCTGCTCCTTGGGATGCCCCTGGAAGTCTATGAGATGTGGCGTAACTACCCCTTCCTGTTTGGGCCCGTGGGATGCTACTTCAAGACAGCCCTCTTTGAGACTGTGTGCTTCGCCTCCATCCTCAGTGTCACCACAGTCAGCGTGGAGCGCTACGTGGCCATCCTCCACCCTTTCCGCGCCAAGCTGGAGTGCACCCGGAGGAGGGCCCTCAGGGTCCTGGGCATCATCTGGGTCTTCTCTGTTCTCTTCTCTCTGCCCAACACCAGTCTCCATGGCATCAAGCTCCACTACTTCCCCAATGGGTCTTTGGTGCCGGGCTCTGCCACCTGTACAGTCATCAAGCCCATGTGGATCTATAATTTCATTATCCAGGCCACCTCCTTCCTCTTCTACATCCTCCCCATGACTGTCATCAGTGTTCTCTACTACCTCATGGGGCTCAGAGTGAGTATCCCAACTGGCTGGCTTAGGGCAGCATCCTTTTTTTTTCACTCGCTGACTCCAAGTTTTATAAGAGGAACTTAGAATCAGAGAAGTTCAGAATGGGAAGGGAGCATAGCGTAACACAGAATGAGCTCATAGGGGAAACCCAGAAGTTAAAGGACTTGCCTCAGTTGGACAAATAGTGCCAAAAACTATAAATTATTTCCTCTAAAACACCTTTTTTTTTTTTATTATTCTTCCCTCTATACCTGGGGTTCTCAAACCTAGGTGTTCCTATCTAGAAACCTTACTATGGGTAGCAATATGCAAGCCCCTTCCTAGGGAAATTCTGATTCAGTATGTCTGAGGTGGAGCCTCATTAAATAGCACAGGTGGTCATCCCCTAGAGAGCCAGTTTCACAGCCTGCTGTCTTTTTTCAGCCCATATCTATGGCCTGCACTGAAATCTTCCTTTGCACCAACTTGGTCTGAGTATAATATAAACTAACCCCACCCATTTATACTCCAAGACAAATACAGGGTGGGACAAAGTAGGTTTATAATTGTGGGTATGCAAAACAAATAGTTCATTCTTGTATTATTGTTGTTCTTATCATCACCATTATTATCATATTATTTTCCATATAAACAACTGTAAACCTACTCTTGCCTCACTCTGTATACAGTTTTACAGTCAGACACTTTCCTGCGATTGTTTTCATTCTATCAGGTTTGAAATATCAGGTTAAAAATGCAAAAATATGTCCTAAGCCAGATCAACTTGGCCTCTCTTGAGAAGGTGGAGATTTGGGGCTAGGGGTGTAAATAGAGCACGTGAAATAGAGTAGAAGGCAGTGTGAATAAGAGATTGCTTGGATTAATAGAAAATCATCTCTGCTTGTGCAACATATACTTAGAGGTTCCTTTTTCTGTGCACATAATGGTAAATCAATTTCTTCCTTTTTTTGTATTTTTTTTCTGAGTCTAAATAAGCTGAGAAAAACTATTTTTGATGAGGGTAGAAGTAAATTGATGTTGTTTATCTCCTAGTATACTCTGCATCCAAATTCATAGAGATGACACCTGCCTGTGACAGTTTTATACCCTTTTAAGGAGGTGGCTTGTGTAGGAAACCATTATGAGGCCATTTAGACTCTCAGGTCTGAAGCTCACTGTCTACTGTGCCTTTAGGCAAGCAACACGACTCTCTTTTGGAATTACTGTTCACATTTATAAAACGAAAAGGTCACATCAGATTATATTGAAGGCTCCTTATAGCTCTGTCTGTGATTCCTTTACAAAAAAAAAACAAAAAAAACAAGAAGGAAAAATGTGTGAGTAGGAGCAATGTGAGTCATACATTGAAAGAAAAACAAAGCTGACATCACATTTACATCATATGCTTCAATTTGGTTTGGACACCATGCATGACTTAACAATTAATATATCCTCATATCATTGGTGAATACCTGCTGGGCCTAAGGTGAATGCAATGTTGAAATAGGAAGAATAAATTCTAAGATTAAATTTTCTTTATCTAAGAATAAATTCATGGATATCTAGACATAGAAGCAACTCTGATCAGGCAGAAAACTGTGCTAGTCTCCTCCCGAAGGGCTGGTCGCTATATTCCCAGACATATGTTTTCCCAGAGAACCTCACAATCATGTCTTTAGTATGCTCTGTGCGTTTCAGTTGGGGGATAGGACTTCTGCATGATTCCAAGTACCATGAATCCTATGAGGAATATCCACCCCAAACTGGTTAATATCATCTCATCCAACACCAAGCAATCACCTTGGATCAATTTGGAGGAAATATTTAATTGGAGCAGAAAATACATACATTTCCCTGCCCCCAACCAATTACATTGAGTTTTGTTTTGTTTTGTTTTGTTGTTTTGTTGTCATCAGACTACAGCTGTCTTGTATCAGGAGTTAAATGACAGCTTAGACAACAGCTTAGAAATCACCCAAATTTGCTTTGTGAATGTAATACTACTTCCAGCGTCCTGTTCTCAGGAAGGATGAAGAAATTCCCTGCTTAGAAAGTCACTCCTAGAGGAGTTTAAAGACAGGAGATAGATCTTAGTCTGTGTCCTTGGGCTCCGGACCTGGCACATGCTATATTTGCTCTATCTTTGCCTGAATGTTTCTGCCATCTATCACTACAATTTCTTTTACCTTTCTTTTCTTTTTTTTATTTAATATATTTTATTGATTTTTTACAGAGAAGAAGGGAGAGAGAGAGCCAGAAACGCCGATTAGAGAGAAACATCAACCAGCTACCTCCTGCACATCCCCCACTGGGAATGTGCCCACAGCCAAAGTACATGCCCTTGACTGGAATCGAACCCGGGACCTTTCAGTCCGCAGACCGACGCTGTACCACTGAACCAAACCGGTTTTGGCTCTCTTTTACCTTTCTAACTCTCACTTTAAATCATGCCCACACTTCCTCAGGGAAGCTTTCCCTGATTTCCTACCTACACTTGGACCTTGTATAGGTGCTCATGGTTCCTGGTGATTTTTCTTCCTTAGATTTATTCCAATTTAGAATTCTATATTTGGATATTCCTTGTTATCTTTCTCTCCAACTTGACTGTAAGATGAATGAATGAGTGCATGAATGAATGAATGAAGTTGAATTATTCCCATCCTAGCTGGACTTTAGCTTCTTTACCTTCAAAACAAGAGACTTGGAAACAAACTCATAGGGCTATTTTGATCTAAAAGGTTTTAAAGAGACTTAAGCAACTCTGAGGATGATTGTTATTGATTCCCTTAGCAAATCTTAAGTTATGATAAACTCTGGAACCCACTGACTTCAGGAGGTGGGAAACCATAGGTTGGTGAAATCCAGGATGGGGGAAGGAGGAGGAGAGCCACGTATATGCTCAAAACTGAGTAGTTAGTGCAGCTTCCTTCCAGGATACAAGTCTCCACAGAGCATCTGGATGAGATGGTATTAACCAAATATCAAACATGATAGAGATGGAAAATATCCAATCACAGGACAAGTTCCTCCCATCTGGGAGGAGGTTCACTGAAGCTCTCACAAACTCCTTGTATCTTCTGCATACAGCATTAATGCTTGAGTTGAGGAGCATGCATTATGGATTGCAACAGAATTCAGCCATGCCAACCAGAGTTGAACTTTTTTAAATTTAAAAGAATGTGTTCAGATTGTAGACACATTGCTCAGTTGGTTGAGTGTCAAACCATGTACCAAGAAGGTGCCAGTTTGATTCCCAGTCAGGGCATGTGCCGGGTTGCAGGCTCGATCCCCAGTAGGGGGTATGCAAGAGGCAGCCAATGGATATTTGTCTCTCTCCCTCTTCTTTCCTCTCTCTCTAAAACCCAATAAAAATATATTTTTTAAAGAAATGTTCAGATACTGCTTAAAGAATCATTACCTCTCCCAATAAGAATGAGTATTTATAATTTCTAAACTGAGAAACATATGCACTCTTGTTGTAATATTAGTAAAGTAGAATTTCCCAAGTTGTGTTTTTCAAGATGGTACTAGGTATTCCACTAAAAGGAGTTTGGGAAAAGTATTGTTTAGTCAGAGAAACATCTCCTTTGAGGCTGGGGTGAGAGATGTAGGGTGTGGAAGGTGGGCATGGGAGAATGGTGATATATAATGCTTTATGAAGATTCATAGGGCCTATTAGCATATTAAAGACTCTGGGAAGACCCACAATTGAGACTATAGAATTTATAAAACAGAAGTAATACCTGTTTAAGCTTTCTACTGCCAATCCACCACATAGCAGAAGGATTACATCCTCATAGATGTATAATAATTACCAAATGAACTAGAGGCCCAGTGCATGAAATTTGTGCACTGGGGAGGGAGGAGGTCCCTCAGCCCAGCCTGCGTCCTCTTGCAATCCAGAACACCTTATGGGATGTCTGAGGAGAGGGAGTCTAAGCCAGCAGTCAGACATCCCTCTCACAGTCTGGGACCCCTTGCTCCTTACTGCCTGCCCTGCCCTCCTGCTCGCTGCTCCTTAGCATTGCTGCAGAGGCAAGAGAGGCTCCCACCACCATCACTGCATTCACCAGCCTTGAACCCACTTCTGGATGAGCAGTGCTTTCCCTGTGGGACTGCACTAATTACCAGGGGGCAGCTCCTGCATTGAGCGTCTGCCCCCTGGTGGTCATTGAGCATCATAGCAATCAGTCATTCTGGTTGTTCCGCTGTAATGGTCACTTCAGCCTTTATTATATGGAAATGCCTATATAACTTTTTTTACTTCATAACTTCACATTTTTCATAGAAAATTATATGTGGCCTATTAACATGCCATATATAACAAGGGTTCTATAAAATAGAAGATAATAAATGGTTGTAATGCAACTTGACTACATCCACCTGTCCAGTTGAGTTAGATTATCTAGATTCACCTCCAACTTAATATTAAACTTTGACAAATTCTTACATTTATTTTAATTCCCAATTTTTGGTCTAAGAATGAGTGTTAGAGTTACACTTCTCAGATCCTAACAGAAGGGAGAATGTTTTCTTTCTTAACATTTCTTTTCACTTCTCTTGCAGCTAAAGAAAGACCAAACCCTTGAGGAAGACAAAATAACTGCAAATATTCAAAGACCCTACAGAAAATCAGTCACCAAAATGCTATGTAAGTCCTCCATTTTGGTTTTGTTTGTTTGTCTGTGTTTATAAAAGAAAAAGAGTTGCATTTGGTGCTAAGAAAGTGCTTCTGAGTACCAGGATCAAAATTCTCCTGAAATGTAAATCATGGTCTGGTCTTCTATGGCTTACTCAAATTTTCTAGGACCTCTTTGATTCCTAGTTCCATTTTTAACACTCAAAACAACACACTAAATTGCATTCACTGTAATGTCCTGTGTGCTTTTTGGCACAAATCACATCCACTCTACGAGCTTTTGAGTATCTCTTTCTCCCTCTAAAGTAAGCAGATGTTTTTAAAATTATTTTTTATGGATTTGTTTTAAAATATAAAAAACGATGAGTGCGCCATTTAGAAAATGCACAAATTACATACACAAACATTTTATAACTCATTTTAGGGGATCATGAAACCCCTACTACCTTTTCTTGGACTCCATGAAATACTTTACCTCCAGATTAAGAACAGCTGTTCAAGAGTACCCCTATGTGGTCATTCCACCTATGACACTGCATGATTTTATATAAATAATTTTTTAAAAATACATAACTACACTCTCCAAAAGCATTTGATAAAAAATATTTGATCCAGCACTACCCTATAGGAGATAGATAGTAATGAGAGAAAAGAGGTTTATGATATACTTTCCAAGTCAAAACCTAAGGTTTGGAAAAAACAAATCCTCCAGGCTAATATGTACATGAAACACTCACCATAACTATATGTTGCTTACGAACAAAAAATTAAACCTGTGAAAGTCACCAAAATTTGTCATTTCAACTCTAAGACTCATCTTCTTGAAAATGTTTTAGTCCCTGTAGGCACTTGACTTTCCCTGTTAAGAAATCTCATGTCTTTATTATCGCTCCCTTTTCTCCTTGATTGTAATCTACTCTCACAAAAAGACTTGAAGTGCATTTATGTTAAAATCATAATGATAAAATATGCTGCAAAGCATTTGCCTTTAGTATGGAGGGTTCGTTTTTTTAAAGCAATTAAAATTTTAATTGTGGGGAATTGTAGGCAGTAGTGAGCAGATTAGGGACTTTTTCTTGGAGAGGTAAACTCAGAAGAAATTTCCAGATATTCCTGAAACCACACCACACAGATAAATAACTTAACTCTGAATATGTTTAATGCCAAAGTAAATGTATGTACTACTGACAACAGAAACCTCAAATGTGCTCACAGGTACAGAGACCTGTAAAAATAAACACCCATATACCATTACCCAACCTCAAACATTATCAACTCATAACAAATCTTGTTCCATCTATATCACTGTCTCTCACTTGCCCCTAAAAGAATATTTTGAAGCAAATCTCAAGCATCATGTTTTGGAAAAGGAAAGTATTTTATAACTTCAGAAGAAGAAAAAATATATATATTTATATGTGTGGAGATTAAATGCCCCATAGAGTAACTGCAGTAGCACCAATGGCTGTCATGGGAGCTGAAAATAAGAAACTAGAAGGTACAATTTCTTGTGAATCTATATTATTTCAAAATAAAAACTAAACCAAATAAAAAGAAACTAGAAATAATTCTGTAGTCTAGGAACATCTAATATAATAGACACATCCCTTGTCCCAATAAAAAAATGCTTATAAAGGATTAGTATACTTATGATTGTTCTCTTTCTCTCTTACCCCTTACAAAATTTTAAATGATTAGATTCAGAGCAGATTTTAGTTCTTTCTAGAGTAACAAATATTCATACCATAGTCAATATTTTTTATTAATCAATGATCAAATGCTTGAACCCAATCATTTTATTTATATAGCCAATTTATGTGGTTCCAATGGTCTACTTGCAATATAATTCATTTCTCACAATAGAATGAATTGGAATGAATTTGATACTATTTAAAATGTTCTAAAGGAGACTTACATTATATAAGAAATCTTATACAATCATGTAAAAAAACTGATCCTAAATTCTATATAATTCACTCTTATATTTAAATAAGACCTAGTTAGTCTGTAATAATGATAACAAGAGGGAAGGGAAAATGCTGGGAGGAATGGATGGACTTACCATAGTAGCCATTAGATACTTATCCTTGTTTTGACTGCCTTTTGTTCTCCCATTCATCCTTCTTTTTCAGTTGTCTTGGTCTTAGTGTTTGCTATCTGTTGGACCCCATTCCACATTGACCGGCTCTTCTTCAGCTTTGTGGAGGAATGGACTGAATCCCTGGCTGTTGTGTTCAACCTCATCCATGTGGTGTCAGGTAAAATCTTAGTTCCTTTGGTTGCATCATAAGTATACGGGTAAACGAAGCTTCTTTATTTTGCTCAGAGCAGTAGGTTCTGTCTGGATCTACTGATTTATCATGGGGGCCTACTATACTATTATGAAGTCACTTGATTTTTTATTTTATTTAAATACCAATTAAGTATGTTACTGGTCCAAAAGAAATACACCGGATCACTGCTTTAGATGTTACTCTATGGAAGACCACAACTCTAAGCATGATGACTACAGTAGAAAAATGGTCTAAGGAGTGACTGCCTTGATATTCTTTCCAATGACCACATGATTGAATTAATTCCTATTTATTAAATATCTATGCCCTTGAAATCTTGTATTGTTTTTATCAAGTGTTAGATTCTCATGAAAACCAACCAAAGGGTATTACTATATTCATGGTGCGTCGGGGTCTGCCTGTAGGCTACTTTAACGCTGCTTGTTGAACATACTAGAGAATGGGGAGGGAAGGTCACTAAGTAAGAGGACCTGGATTTGCATCTCACTTCCACCATTAGTTTTCTGAAGACCATGGCTTCCTTTATGCCAGTTTCCTCAACTGTAAAATGGCAATAACACCTTCCCTGTTTAAATATGGGCTAATGGAAAGAAGCAAATAAAATATTAGCTACTAAGAAATTTTAAACTGTAAAATGCCATATATTTTTCTATAATCACCACATATTATCATCACCATTTTACTGTTGAAGAAACAATTCCACAAGAAAAAAAAAAAGGCTTGCCCAAAGGCATACTTCTGACAAATAGTAAAAGCAGGGTTGGGGCAAAATCATCTAACTTCAAGTTCAGAGTTCTTGAGCCCAAAATAGAGCTGAGAATGGCCATGTAGTTCCCCTTTCTCAGTCAGTGTGTCTGTGAGCCTTGGGTTCACACCACTTCTGTCCCTCTGCTTCTCCTAGTCACCAGCTGGTTCAGAGAGGCAAGGTAAGATCAATTTGTGCAAATTAAGCTCCAGATGTGCACAGTGCTAAAGCAATAGTATTCATATGTTTATTGAATATCATTTAATTATTTATTTTCTTCACTCTCTTTTTATTTTCAACAGGCCTTGTGTACAGCTTATACTTGAACATTAGAATTTACTGTTATGTTAAGCTATTATTTTAAACAAAAATTTCAGATTATAGTTCTTATTTTCAAGATAATCTGAGAAAAATGGGGCGTCTAAATAAACTGGAAAACACCACAAGATCACCTGAGGCTTGAATAGCTGACTATCCCTCTCTAAATGTAACAAAATGACCATTTTAAGACTTCCAAATTACGGTATTTATAACATTTTCCTGTTAAAATGTAATCTCTCCCTCCCCTTTAGTACCGGCCAAGTGAAACCTTAAACACTACAGAAAACGTCTCCAACCAGCCTTTTGATCCCCAAGTTATAATAAGTTATAATAGTTCCAATCATTGACCTTATGCTTGTCAAACCAGCTGATTAGAGAGTTATGCACACTCTGCATTATTCCTGCAATATATATTTTAAATATATTTTATTGATTTTAGAGGGAGAGAGAGATAAAAACATCAATGATGAGAAAGAATCATTGATCAGCTGCCTCTTGCATGCCCCTCTACTGAGGATCAAGCCTGCAACCCAGGCATATGCCCTTGACCAAAATCAAGATCAGGACCCTTCAGTCCTCAGACTGATGCTCTATTCATTTAGCCAAAATGGCTAGGGCATAAAGATTGCTGCCTCTGCATATTTGTGCATGCTTTACTTTCTACCTTCAGAACTCACTCCTCTCTTGCCCAACTCTCCTACGCATTTCAGGGTCTGGCTGGAATTTGATCACCCACCATTAAATCATTCATAACCATCATACTCTTTACAGTTATGCCATTATGTGAATTTTTATAACATGGCTGTTGGTATGACATATTTTGCTCTTGATAGATATTGTTTGGTATCACTCTATTATTAATTATTGATGTAGGGCAGAGATCTTGCCTCTGTAACACTATTCCAAGTTCTTGGAAAACAAATTCTAAATCCATTACCTCCTAATGTACCTCAAAGTTCCTGGCACTTAATAAGAGTTCAATCAATATTTATTTATTGAATGAATTAATAGTCCATAGAAATGTTTTCCTTCTCTATTCCTTTATTCCCAATTCTGTGCACAGGGCCTATGCCACTTTTCATGTTCTGAACTAAATAAATGAGGACAATGATGAGCATGTTGATGACAGTATAGTACCTGTCACTTACTTTATATTCTCAACCATTCCCAGCCCCTCTGTGGATAGTATCTCAACTTTATCCTCACAATGATGCAGATAGGTGAGTTAGGCTTGTATTGTAATTCCCATTTTATATAGAGAGAAAAATTGAAGTGCCAATTCTGCCTGAAGTCTTGGAATAAGCAAAGGCCAAGATCGGAAACTAAGTCCTGTGATTCTCAACCTTAGGCTCCTCGTGGGCTTTGGGGAAATAAAATAAGATATGGTAATAAAGGATGAGCATATAACAAACAAGAAAGTGACAGTGTGTAAGGCACTTGGTAGAGAAAATAAATGGCAAAATGCAGTTATTTAATAAGGTTGGAAACTAGGTGGGAAGAACCATGGAAGGAAAAAGCGAAATAAGAAGAGGCACTGGGAATATTTCTTTGAAGAGATATTAAACATATAAGGAATCTCAGCAGGGACAATGCCTTGACTGACTTACCATTCCTCCATGGCTTACAAGTTTCAAATTATAGATTTAAGCACAATTCCAATGAGACAAAAACATCTCTCTTCCTCTGATAGTTAAGCATTTCTCGTTAATGCCGTGGGAACATGCTCTTTAATTAAACAAGTGTGGATCAAAGGAAGTTGCAGAACATCTCAGAGAGATCCCTTGCTGGCCTAAAATTTGCCAAGATTCTTTGATCTTTCTGCGTTTGATTCCTATGTACACAGTTGGTAGAGCATTTTGTATCCTCAATTAGTGTCTTGTATATATTATCACTTCCAAAATAGGCAATCATGGGGATTCTAGGTTTTGTTAAACATTTATGCTTCTTCCTAGCATGCCTCTCACTCAATATCTCCTCGGTGTGTCTATTTAACCCCTGCATTCCAGGTGTCTTCTTCTATCTGAGCTCAGCTGTCAACCCCATTATCTATAACCTACTCTCTCGTCGATTCCGAGCAGCATTCAGGAGTGTGATCTTTCCTTCCTGCAAACAGTGGCACCCCCAGCAACACCCACAAGGGCCACCTGTCCAGCGGAACATCTTCCTGACAGAATGTCATCTTATGGAGCTGACTGAAGAGGCGGGCCCCCACTTCCCCTGTCAGCTGTCCATCAGCAGCAATCACCTCCACACAGTGCACTATTCGGAACAGACCGCATGAAAGGAACTCTCAAAAAATTGACATTCCTGTCTGCCTTCACAGTTAAGTCAGCCGATAACTTATGCCTTCATATGTGATAATGAGGAGGAAAATGGCTCTCTGAACTTATATATCCATTTGTAGGTGTATTTTTAAACAAATGTGGAAATCCCTACTGAAATATGGATCTAAAACCCACAACCTCCTGACAGCCTGAGGCCCCTTCACTTGTTGATGAAGAGAACATGACTAGCAAAGTAGGATAGCTATACTTTGAGTATTTTACACTCGTCCAAATGGTTTTTCCTGAGTCATCCTCACTCTGAGTCAGGCTGTGGTCACTCTATCAACTAATGGTCCCTGTCAGCCCCAGAAGGAAGGCATGTAGATATGGTTTTCTTTCCTGTGATTTGAAGGGTCCATGCCAGAGTTCCTCCAAAGCAAACTACTTTCCCAACTGCCTCATATTCTGCCATCATAATGTGATTCCTTCAGTCTGAAGACTTGTACTTTTAGAAGAATCTTTCTGATAACATGGGAATGATCCTTACAACTATTACCCCCACCATCCCCATGCCCAAGTTATTATAAGTAGGTCCTCACCAGGAATTCAATTAGATACAAGTTCTACCTAGAGAAGAAGGGGATGAGATAGAAGGCTAAGGTGGAAGATCGTAAGATACATAAACTATACCGAGCACAAACTTAGTTATTTTTACAATTTGGTCTAGACTTGGATTTCTATAATCTAACTTCATAAAGAGAAGTGTGTTCTACTACTATCTTGATAAAAAGACAAGTCAAATGGTAACTACTGGTCTCAAACCCATTATTTTCAGCTGCTCAGTCCTGCATTGCCTATATAATACTCCTCATGTATAATATGGGAAAAACCTACTTTCCTGACTCATCTTCTATCACATCATCTCAATAAACTGTATTATTTGACCTTCTTATGAAAATACATAGCAATTTTCTCAGCTGCACATATTTGCTTATAGATTTCCCTTTTTATCGCCAATCTCCATCTTTTTCTATCCTACCTATCCTTCAATGTCCATCACAATGTTGTACCTCTTCTATGAAACCTTGTTTAATGTATTTGATAAATGTGGTATCTGAATTCTCTGTCACTTTATGTCTTGTAAGCTTTTTCTTCACTCTGCTTTGTATTTCTGAGATTTATATTCCTGCTTTGTCAGAATGTAAATGGATCAAAGATATGGGGTATCTTGTGTTCATTTTTGCTCTTGCTAAAACCCTGGAAATATATCTATTACAATTGTAGGTGTTCAGTAAATACATGGAAAGTGAGTTGACTTCACATTCCAATATACTGAGCCAAACAACAGCTTCAAAGAGAACCAGATTCTGTTTCTGACGGATGCCTGACTTCAGATGGCCATTTAATTAGGTGAGTTTATAACAGTGTACCTGCTATGCCTGCAGTGCAAGAAGGCCCTTCTCAGTTCCCGGGTTCACTGATGCTGAGATATGCCAGTTCTAGCTTTTAATCTACGATTTTTTCCTAAATTGAATGAACCATCCTATTGAAAAATTGGGGTCATGGTCTCTGATGTCAACATTTCTTAACTGAACAGGCATCTCCAAAGGGATTCGATATTTTTTAAAATTTGCTTTGCTAATCACAAGCCAAATTTTAATGAATTAAAATTCTCCCGTGATGATTTATTTTTGTGAGCAGAACTGTCTGGTCATTTGTGAGTTAAGTTGAAAAGACTTGGCAAAACAAAACTTCAGAAATGGAGGAGGAATGGGTTTCCTTCTTGCCTTTTAAGGCACATTCTTAATGAAGTTCTAAGAGGGTTATTATCCTTAACATCAACTCCCAATGACCAGGCCTAAAAATGCTGCTGTTATAGGTGGATGCATAGAAAAAGAAATAACACTGAAGTTAGTAAATTGGCTGTTTGATTAAAACTTTGGGCTCTTTTTTATTTTTCTCCTCACTTACCTTTTTTTCCTAAAAATTTACAATCCCCAAATTATCACTAACTCATTAACTCTTTCATTCAACAGATCTTAACTAAGTACACAGCAGGTGAAGTGCATGCTCCAGGTTATGAATTCCCTGAATCTGAAAGTTTGCATCTAATAGAAGATAATTGTTTTTGAAAAACATTACAGAGTGTATTTATTCAAATCTAATTGTGAAATGTGCTACAAAATACAATTACAAACTATATGAAACTATATTTTTAAAAAAAGGTATTTGGCCAAGTCAGGGGGAAGTAAGTTTAATTAAGCACATGATTACATATGGGAAGTTATATTTTAAAGTAAAAATTGAAATACACATGTCCTAGAGTTAGTTTGTATAAAGTTCATACAAAATTAGTAGAACAAAGAGAGACACTAAATTTTCAACTCTATCATAGCTAACCTCGTGAATTCCTTGTTATCTCTGAATTTTAGAATAATGATAGAAGAGGTCAGTGTGATAAATGTTGGCAATTTAACTCTTCTGCAATGAGAAAGTGACTTTTGAGCTCTCTACTAATTCACACTCAGTGAACTGAAGCTCTGACATTCAAAAGGTTGCTTGCCCAATTAGTTGGTAGACCAGAGAGATAGCAGAAATTCCTAATCTGAGACTTATAAACAAGTGTCAGAAGGACCAAGAATCTCCTGAAATTGACGTTTTAATTATTAATTTGTACTTTTTTTTCTTGGCAATAAGATATATACTTTGATTAGCTTCTAAAAATAGCTTATGACTTAAATTATCATAAATACTGTTGTAAAGTGCCCTTAACAGTCATACATAAGGTCATTCTTTTAATGGGTGAGGTGTAGCTGAATGAAGATATTGCAGGATAATTAAAAGTGTTATTATTCCAACATAAAAATCCAGTATAGATAAGTATCAGCTATTCAGTGATATGCTGGCGCCAGCGAGGACTGGTTTGCAAAATTGTTACATATATAGAAATTTTGAGAGCCTGTTGCCAAATGATAGCTTAAAATCAGCCACAGTGGGAATATTTACACCATAGAAATTGGATAACATCACACCTCAGCACACCTCTAACTTTAATAGGCTAGCAATCTGCCATCTTGTATAATATGTGTGATTTGTTTGTACTGTAGAATAAATGGCCAATAACACTGTTATAATTACACACCACTTAAAATTGTGGTTAACTCGTTGACAAAACGTAGTCAATAGGCCAGATTTTGACCCAGAGGTAAAAGATAAAATAATTGAAAGCATGCTAATTATGACATGAAAACCTCATCAGCATTTTATAACTAAGCTAGAGTGGAAGAATTACCCTTGGATGCTGTCCATTAATATTAGTGCAGAACATAGCAACAGAGCTACTCATTATCTTCCCTTTATATCTGTTTTAAATATCCCACAGGATTCATTGTAAAAAAAAAAAAAAAAAAAAAAAAAAAAAAAAAAAAAAAAAAAAAAAAGGATGCACAATTTCCACATTCTCTGCTTGGCTGGAGACTTCGTTTATTAAATTTTGTAAATGTGTGGAAAGGGACTATATAAATGTTATAAAGAAGCTTGAGGTTGTACTGGATTATGCAAGCCAAGCAAACAACCTACAACCTACCCCCTTTTTGTTTACATCCCCTTTGAATCATTAAATCACATTGGAACTCTGCATTAGACATACATGTATATGTTATACTTTGAAAATATTTTCTAGGTAAAGTCAAGATTTGAAAGTTTTAACTAATTTTCATGAGGCCTAGAAATTGCTGCATCTACATAAATTATACTATTGAAGTGAAATATATACATTGTGAAAAATATATACCATGAATTTAGTAGGCTGGAATGGTTATATTGAGCAGGTTTTAAAAAAAAAGTTAAAAGGAAAGCAATTCATTGTTTTCAAAGATATGAAATTAATTGTATGTTAAAAAAAAAAAAAAAAACCTTCCCTAATGCCTAAATAATGATTTGTAAGCAAGTAGGTATTTTTAAATAGTGTTTAACCAGACTTGAGTAAAACTTGCTTATTTGAATATTATATCAACAGAAGGAATATCTTACCATAATTGTATGTTTCCCTTTGTAAATGTTGAAAATGTTAATGTTGATTCTAACTTCATTACTAATCCCTTAATGATAGAAACTTAAAAAAAGCTTTACTTCATAACATTCATTTGTACTATTATCTAAGTTTTCACAGCTTCACTAAGAGGGAGATATATGCCCCCTTTCAGTTGACAAAACAAGACTTATCCTCACTTCTCACTTAGTAAAATAGACAAGTCTAGATGAGTCATACAACAGTATTTACATCTCACTCATATAACTGCAGGTTAGCTGTGGTGGCTCCTCTCTACTCTATCCCAAATTGGGCACTGGCAGGAGAGATAATGGTCACCCAGAGTATATGTTTCTCAGAGTGAGCAAGTTACTTGGCCAATCCTCAAGTTACAAGCTCAGGAAGTATACCTGACTCACCACGAGGCCATGCCCTGCCAAGGGGGGCATGTATGATATTCCCAGAAGAAGTGGAGCGAAGTGTCAGGACTAGGAACACCCATCTGGTAAGTGGTACAGTGATTTTGAACCCAGAACTACATGGACTGCAGTGTCTGAGCTCCCCCATTACTACACTGATTCCACATGTGACCCTACCTCATTGACATCATAGCAAAAGCCTCTCAGTTAATGTCACCCCCAATATTACCTCATTTACTTACCACTAAATCACCAGTACAGACCAGAGAGCAAACAACAGTATGGGCACTGAAGCCAGATCCCTGGGTTCAAATCCTGCCTATAACATGCTTAGCTGTTACCTTGAGCAGGTTTCCTAATCTCTCTGGTCCAGTTTCCCAATCTATAAAATAGAAATTATGGTAGTATCTATATCATGGTGGTTACATAAGGGTTAAATTAATATACTACTCTTAATGGTCTTATGATCCTGCCTGACACCTAGGAAGTGCTAAAATAAGTGTTTGTATGTCTAGTCGGTGTTGTTTAGTGGTTAAGCATTGACCTATGAACCAAGAGGTCAAAGTTCAATTCCCAATTAGGGCACATGCCCAGGTTGTGGGCTTGATTCCCCAGTAGGGAGCATGCAGGAGGCAGCCAATCAATGATTCTCATCATTGCTGTTTCTATCTCTCCCTCTCCCTCTTCTCTGAAATCAATTTTAAAAATGCTTTTAAAAATAAGTATTTGTTTATGAACCTACATGTAAGAAAAGTATGTCAATATACTGGTGACATTATTAAAATAAATATAAGACTTTTCAGGAAAAAAAATGTTTGTAGGAGAATAATAACTAGGAATTAGTGCACTTTTTTTGTTTCATGAAGGTATGTTATTTTAACATCTGCTTTTGTTTACATTTTTAGAGAATGTTATTCTCTGGCAGCATTCAAATGTAAGATGATTTTTAAATGAGCTCTACACCAGGAAATGTGTCAGGCTTTTTATTTATTTATTTATTTATTTATTTTTGGTAATCATTTCTACCAGATAAACAAGCTGCTCAAGATTCCATCAGCAATGGCTAGGAGCCCATTAATAATGAAGGCACAAGTAGGTACTCAAGACTGTTTCTCTGTTACATGAAAGATTAATCAATATTATGATAGGGCAGCCGCAAAGCCACAGGCACTCAGGCTGTTAGGATGGCCAGGCAATCTAATTGTTTTTGAAAGGCCTTTGGCCTGTCTTCCTATGGGGAATTAAATGTGTGATTTGGGGCTCTCAGAATTAGAAGACAAAGGGCTAAGGATCCAACTAATGTGATCATTCTAGCCTAGACACCAAGCTCAGAGTTAAATGACGAGGGGAAAGCCTCCAGGGTATTGAATGTTTCCAGTACATGTAGAAATGAAAATGTACCTGCATAATTATCCAGAAACACTCTCACAGACACACCCAGAATAATGTGAGACCAAATGTTTGGACACCCAAAGGTCCAGTCACTGGACTCATGCATACCCTCCACACAATCACTTCAGTAGTTCTGGAAATTACTCTCCAGTAATTTCATTCTTTGTGTGTGGAATAAGTGTGATTCATGCTTCGTATGAATAGTGTCCTATCCCCGCCCCCACCAACCCAACTGCTGACACAGTCATTAGAAAACATCTTATCTCTAGGCCTTGAATTTCTACCTCAAAAGATAATGTCACTTTTACATTACAAATACTTGTAAGTTATTAACATGTGTGTGTTAATTTACAGATTGTTTTCTTAAAGTGAAAAAAAAAAAAACACCCCAAGATATTACAGAAAAGGAAATTACTTGTGTATGCCAAATAAAGTATGGCTCTGGCTAAACTTGTGGTCCTCAATGTCTGGAGACATTTATTGTCACAAATAAGGGGATGCTCCTGACCTCTAGTGAGTAGAGGCCAGTGATGCTTTTCAACATCCTACAGTGGCCAAGATAGCTCCCCCACCCCACCCCACCCAAAAAAAAAAAAAAAAAAAAAAAAAAAAAAAAAAAAAAAAAAACCTATAAAATATTATCAGACCTAAGATGTCAATAGTGCTGACGTTGTAAAACTCTTGCCTAAAGCAAAGAGGGTAGGACTCCCTTTAAACAGAAATTGATTATTTATTTGAAAACAATGTCCAGACTAGAAGGATCTTAGGGTATAATCAAACTGACTCTCTGTTGACAAAGAAACTATGATTTGGACTGCAGTGCCCCTGAAAGGACCAGAGCCCGTGTCCAGGGACACCAGTGACTATTTTGTGGGCTGGTGACTCAGCCCACAAAATAGAAATCTGCTTAACTACTGAATATTGTTGTAGCACTTTTTCAAAAGAGAAATCATTTAAGATAACGTTGTTGCCTCATCTATACTTGTGTGGTAGAGCCTCTAATGTTCCCATACGAGAATCATCTCTTGGCACTCAAGTCCTTGTGATGTCACTTTCAAGATTAGATTAGAGAAAGAGTCTGGCTTCTCTCCTGGGCATAAACCCCCTCTCTCTTTCTCTCTCCCCCTCCCTCAGTTATCTCTGGAAAGCCAGCTGCTGGTGAGCTTGGAAGCAGAACCTCTCCTCGCCAAGCCCCAAAGTGCCTGTGGGACTGTGAACCACTGGATTGTAGCCCCTGAGAGACCCTAAACCAGGGTACCCAGCTAAGCTGTAGCCAGGTTCTTGAAGCACAGAAACTGAGATAATAAACATGCATTGTTCTATAAACTTTGTAGTGATTTGTTATGTTGTTATTACAGTCAAATTGTAAAGATTTTGAAATTGTTTAAGAGGAGGAAAATCTTTAGGACTCAGGAACTTTCCATCCAATTCAATTTATTTTAGTCAATTGAATTGAATTGAATTCTAAATTGAAGGTGAAATATAATGAGACCACCATCATTCAGCCTCGGTATGTTTGCTAATAAGACAATTTTCATTTGTATGTTGTTAACTCTCAGGTAAACACATTTCACTTCTTTTTAAATTTAAATAAATTTAAAAAGAAGTGAAATCTGTGTTTACCCATAAATCCCATTATGTTTATTTATGTGTTTCCCCCCAAATAAGACATCCTCCGAAAATAAGACCTAGTACTTGGAAAGATAAGACATCCCCTGAAAATAAGACCTAGCTCAACTTTGGGAGAAAAAATTAATATAAAACACTGTCTTACTTTCGAGGAAACAGGGTAGAAGGAACTGTCTCTTGCAGAATAAAAGAAATATCACAACATCTATTATAGTTGGTACTGTTTTTACTCACATCTAATGCATTTGCAGAGGAAGACTCTCTAGAGATCCTGAAAAAATACTTGACTACCCCCAAGTGGACACATGAGTTATTTTTAAGAAAATAAAATGTAAAATTGGCACTGTCTTCCAATAGCCACCACAAAATGGTATGGAGTGATTATAGATCAGACTCAGCATCTCAGAGCTGATGAGAACTTTAAAAGTTGAAACTTTGAAATTCAGAACCCTAGAGCTGTTAAGATATTTGCATTCCCTCTACAGTCTGTCTTATGCTCATACATTTCTATTTTGCTGCCTACCAAAGCAGCTTGTTCTCTCTGTCCACAACTCAACTGGAGTTGTGCTACAGTAAGTCTTCATTTTTCTTGCGAATTGTCTGTAAACCACACAAGATTTCTCATGTCATCCACACCATTCTTAATGTTCTTCATAGTTTCCAGAAAAAAAGATGCTATCACCCTCCAGAAAGTATATTCAAACAACCCAGAGCACTGGATCTTAACCTTTCTGGGGTATTATCTTAAAAATTAGTTTTTGCGTGCGCTGGCTCGCTCGCTCTCTCTCTCTCTCTCTCTCTCTCTCTCTCTCTCTCTCTCTCTCTCTCTCTCTCTCTCTCTCTCTTTCTCATCTGCAATTAAGAGCTCTGGCCAGGGCAGCTGGCTTTCTGGAAAGCACATTTTATCCCCATTTCCAAGAAAAAACTCAAAGTGGGAGAAAAAAGGAATCATGGCCAAGAAAGGATGGGAGAGCAAACACAGAAGGGCAAAGAGAGCCTTTGCATAGCACACATCTGCAGGTTTTCCCTTTTTGCTTCCTTCTAAAACCTTCACCATTAGCAAGATAGCCTTGCTGTCCTTGGAGTCTGATCTATGGCAGGAAACAGGGGTGAGGGAAAGTGGAAAGGAACATTTCTTCTCCCTGGGGACAGAGAAAGGAGTAGAGAGAGGACAGCTTTGACTTCCATTTAAGATTAGAGTGAATAAAAATTATAAATAAATCCATTCTTTTCTATATTTTCTTCTGAGTGTTTTAATAAAAATGTTGAGCTGAAACCAATTTGGCTCAGTGGATAGAGTGTCGGCTTGCGGACTGAAAGGTCCCAGATTTGATTCCGGTCTAGGACATGTACCTTGGGTGCAGCACATCCTCAGTGGGGGGTGTGCAGGAGGCGGCTGATCAATGTTTCTTTCTCATTGATGTTTCTAACTATCTATCCCTCTCTCTTCCTCTCTGTAAAAAATCAATAAAATATATATATTTTTAAAATGTTGAACCACTAATCATTTTTATGCACACTACACACTTCCTCTCCATTTATCTGCTTGTCTTTTATAGCAAAATTCCATCAGTCTACATCCTCAGCTTCCACTTCCTCATCTTCCACAGTTATTTAAAACCACTTCAGTCAAGCTTTTGCCTCCATGACTTCAGGAAAACCAGACTTACTAAGCTCACCAATGACTCTAGGTGTCAATTTTTGCGTGCCTTCTTCACACCACTGACTTATTCCATCCCCATCCTTATTGAAACCCTTTCTTCACTTGGGTCCCTGGCCACTGCACTCAACTTTAGTCATTTAGCAAGCATTCCTTCACCATCACTCTCATCTAAACCCTCCTCTCTTATTGATGTATCACATAGCTTTGTACTAGTTTTGTTTTATTCCACTTTTGTTCTCCACCCAAGACATGAAGTGACGGTTGATTTGATGTTTGAAAATTTTTTTTATCTGTTCAGATTCTTCTCAGCACATGCCGATACACTCAGAACAAACCCCAAACCTACTAGATGGCCTATCAGAGGCCCTGCATAAAATGTGGCTCCAACAACTCTGTCTTGCTTCCACTCCACCACAGTACAATGGCTCATTCCATCTCATTGCCTTTGTGTTTGCTTTCTTACCTGCTTGTAACAGACTTCTCCTAGGTGTTTGGATGGCTTGTATTTTCACTTCATGCAGATCTCTATTCATATATCACATCTCCAAAAATCCTCCCCTGACTATCCTTTTCCTGTCCATTCCCTTTATGCTACTTTAAAATTCTTCAAAAAACTTATTTTGGTTTGTTGGTTGGTCTGTCTACCCCAATAGAAAATAAGTTTTGTGAGGGCAGGGACTGTGTCTGCATTGTTCATTACCCTATCCCCAGCATCAAGAACCCTGCCTAGAACACAGATGTTCAGTAAATATTTGTAGAGTGAACTGGGAGCTAGGATATAAAATACTTATAAGTCATATCACTTAGCCCTAATAATGTTCTATAAATATAATTCAAAGTATGAGGTAGGAAATGTTGAGGAGTCATGCACGTAACTCCAAAGACACTAGGCAGAATATCCTATATAATAAAAGGGTAATATGCAAATTGTCCCCTCGACCAGGAGTTAGACCAGAATTTGACCAGGGGACTAGGGGGCGGCAGGTGTCAACCACCTAGGAACCCTCACCCCTGCCCACCTAGCCCAATTGACTCTGATAGAGGTGGGCCATCTAGACCCCACCCAGGCACAAATTCATGCACCAGGTCTCTAGTCTGCTATTAAAAAAAAAAAAAAAAAAAAAAAAAAGAGGATAAGTAACCTTTTATGAGAGCATGGTTGGATTAGAAATTACCTCTGACCAATAATTAAAATCAAAGGCTTTACAAAGCAGATGACATTAAACTGAATATAAGAGAATGCATAGTATTCTGTTTGAAAGAAGAGGAAGAAGGCATGAAAAAAATGCTAGGGAGGTAAGAAAGCATGTTCACTCATTCATTTAATGAATATTTATTGATTTTTCTATTATGAGCTTGCCAGGCATTGTTCTAAATGCTAGGGATTTGGTAATGAATGAAACAGAATACAAATTACAGCTTCAAAAAGTTTACATCCTAGCGGGAAGAGAAGTCAATAAGAAAATAAGCAAAGAAATACAGCAAATTATTTCAGATTGTGAAATAAGCAGTCACACCACCTCCGGGGCTGGGATAAAGAACTCAAAAGGATTGTGCAAGAGATAGAGGCACTGCTTGGAACAGACTTGTCACAGAAGTTCTCTAGGGAAGTCCTGGGAACTAGAGGAGGAGCAGGATCTAGCTCTGCCCAGAGATGAAGGAAAACCATACCAAGTCAAGGGAATGGTGAAGGCACAGGCAGAAGAGCCATGAGTATGCCTGCTGACCATTTCCAATTCTTCACCCCTCAGGCACATCTAGGGTTTCATTTCCTTGTATTAAATCAGATGACACTAAACTGGACATAAGAAAATGCATAGTATTTTGTTTGAAAGAAAAGGAAGAAGGAATTAATTAAAAGGTCTCTTATAATTAATTCTAGTCTCTAAATTGTGAGCAGAAGTAATGTGTGTCATTTCATTACTGACATAAGATCTGCCAGAGTTATGTTTTCCCTCTGGAATAACAATTTACAAATGTTGGTAGGAATGATGACTGCTTTGTCATCCTAGGTCCCTGAGTGACTGCAATAAACAGACACCCTGTGCTGATACATAATAGGCTTATAGTAACATTTAGGTACATTTTTGTGTGGCCATTCTTTCATTTCTCTTGGATAGATAACTAGAAATGGAATTGCTCATGTTTAACATTTCAAGAAAGTGCCATACCGTTTTCCAAAGTGACCGTACCATTTTTGATTTCTACTAGTATGAGGGACCCAATTTCCCTGCATCCCCAACAACACTTGTCGGTAGTCATCCACATGAACATGATGTCGAATATTGTTGTGGGCTTGACCTGTATTTCCCTAATGATTAATGAACACGTTGAATCTGATAGCTTAGCTAGTAAGCTTAGCAATTGCTAGTAAGCTGGGAGCTAGGCTCAAAGTGAGACTTCAGGGTCAGAAGCTTGTCCCATGAACTACACCATATGAAAGTTCAAATGATATCACTCCCTACATAAAATTATGCTAACTGAAGTAGACTGTACATTCAAAATAATGCCTGTAAATTTACTAGTAGAGGTAGTAAAAACAGTCCTGAATGGTTATATGTGATTAATTCACAGCACATTAAAAAAATCCACATTGAAGGAAATAAACAAAGATATATTTAAAAAACAAAAAAGAACATTTGTGGAGATCAAGATGACCAATGGATCACCTTCTTGGATATTAAAGTCACCAGATATTGTGATGGGAACATAGCTTTTATAAATCATTATTAAAGACCGAAGCCTTGGGTTGTAAATATTATCTTAAATAAGTTTCCCAAAACATTGAAATTTATGAGAATGGCACTCAGTGGAATTGTTACTGCACAACTTGTGTAACTGTTACAGCACCCTGTAGACTTGCTTAGCCTTAGCTTGACCAATGGTCTAGTCTAGCTGTTCTTGCCTAGGGATGACGCTCTTCCTACCTCTCCCAAGGAAAGAGAGAAATGTTTGGAAACATTTTTCATTGTCATAACTTGGGAGTGATGTGCTACTGGCATCTAGTGAGTAGAGACCAAAGATACTGCTAAACATCCTACCATGGACAGGACAGCTTTCTAAAATACAAAACAATCTGGCCCAGAATGTCAACAGTGCCAAAGCTGAGAAACCCTGCTCTATTCCTAAAAGCTGCTTTGGAGAACTCCCTGTAGTTTCCTCCTTCTACACAGACAAATACATTACTCAGACAGAAAACACCACAGTGAGTTTTGTGCTGTAACACGGGGTTCACTCAGATGCCTATCAAAAGGCCCACACCCTAATATCCCCTCCTTCTCCCGCCTATGTTTCTGATGCACCTTGTTTTCATTCCTGGCTGGAGATAGAGAAAGAATCTGTAATCACTAAGTCATTCAATTAATTATCTGATGCATAAAATTAAGGTAATTAAAAAGGAACAATCAGGTCAATCCTTCTCAATTGGCTACACTCTAGTTATCCTATATGCTGTTAGTCTAATTATGGAGCCTCCATGGATTCTGAGAAATGCCCCAGAGGTATTTGTTGTCTTCCTTTAGACATTTGCAATTTGCCAAAGATCTTGCAGTAGGAGTTCTATGCTAAGTACCCAATACCTGGGGGGCAAGTTCTGAATAACTTGTTACCTCTCCTAAGAACTTCACTTGAACTTTTGTGCCACATTAGCTATTTATTTCAGAGGCCAGTTCCTCCCCCAAGCTCTACATTAACTTGTGGTGTCTCCCTGAAAAGGTCACTTTCTGGATTCAATTCACTGTGTGTCATCTGAGGGAAAAGGGTAAGTAAATTAGGCCCTGTCCAAAGCCAGAGCATTAAGAATTTCAGATTCATTTTGATAGATCGCAAAGGATTTAATAGTGAAACAGACAGATCTGATATGGCCCTCTGGGACCTACTCTCCAGTGAAGGAAGACAGTTACTACACACATGACAATGAAAGGTGATGAGTGCATAATGTTGTCAGGGTCCTCCTACTCAGGCTAGCATCACCTAAGAACTTGTGAGACAGGCAAGAACCCAGTTCCCACCCCAGACTTATTGAATCAGGAAATGCATTGTACCAAGATCTCCCAAGTGACTCATATGTGATTTAAAATTTGAGAAGTACTGGTCTATGATAGGTCCAGCGGGTCTCTATGCACCTCTAATAAGCAGGACCTGGAAATAAAGCTGGAAAGATTGGCTAGGGCCAGGTTAAGGATGTAGGGCATCCCTTTGTAGCCCCTTGAAGACATGCTAAAGCATTTAAGTGGAGAAACACATAATCAAAGCTTAGATTTATGAAGCTTCAACTGTCCATAGGTAGGACAGATTGTAGAAAGTATGGGGAAGGGGAGACAGTTACCAGGCTATTGCGAGTGCAGGTAATGTTATCATGAGGCTAAAAATGAAGAGAAAGAAATGAATAAAACCTAATGCTATTTTTGTATTTCAATGGCATGCTTACAAAAACCACAAGATTTTCTTATAATTTTGTAATTAGTTTTAAACCCTTAGGGACTAACGATTAGCAAATGAATCTTAAGTCTCCTTCCAAAGTGCTAGGGATAGCCGAAACCGGTTTGGCTCAGTGGTAGAGCGTCGGTCTGCGGATGAAAGGTCCCAGGTTCGATTCCGGTCAGGGCATGTACATTGGTTGCGGGCACATCTCCGGTAGGGGGTGTGCAGAGAGGCAGCTGGTCGATGTTTCTCTCTCATCGACGTTTCTGGCTCTCTATCTCTCTCCCTTCCTCTCTATAAAAAAATCAATAAAATACATTTAAAAAAAAAACAAAACAAAACAAAGTGCTACTTTAAATAACAGTAATAAGTAAAATAAGATACACATTTCACATGTACAAGTGATATTACCATCAGCCACTTATAAATATGGATATTTTATTATCCATAAGTTGCTCTCCATTGCCAAAATGATCAACTAAAAGAATGTATTAGGCAACATGAGAAAATTAAAAACATATAGGTAAGTCATAACTCTTTTCTGGAATTCTATCTGCCAATTTTGATGGTTATATTAGTCTCTTAAGGGCACTTAAACTCTGATATCCTAAAATTCAATCATTCAATAATATCCATTCATTCAACAAATACTTACTGAACACCAATTACACAGATTCTGGTACCAACTCCAATTTGAGTTGGGGTGAGTTCCTTACACCAACAAGCAATTCTCAGGACACCAGATAGAAGTCCTACAATTCATTCTGGGGACTAATTCCAGAAGGTCATAAATGCAAGAAGTTCATCAAAAAGTTGATGGACTTGAAGCTTCAGCAGGGCTAAAGATACATATTATTGCCTACTGGAATAGCTGAAAACATTTCCTCAAACCTAAAGATTTGCATATATTATTGCCTGCTACTAGAACCACCAAAGGCAGTTCCCCCAACCTGACAATGCCTACTAATACCAAACCTTACCTTTGATATGTATATCTGCTTTGTTTTAAGGAAATTTGTGTTAATAAAAAACAAGGGGTCTAGAGATTCAGAGAACTTGTTTACTATAGCTAAGTCTCCTCTGGCTCCCCAAAATGCCTTCCAAATTTATATTTCTAGTCTCTTTATTAATTTACATGCAGCCTCTTCTTTAGATTCCTGAATACTTCTAGATGCTGAGAAACATCCTGGCAAATTCAATTAAATTTTGACATGATCTACCTAGAGACACCATCAGATTCTACAAGTTAAGGGTTCAGTACCATAAACTGCCTTCCACCACCCCTGCCCTTTGGATGCCAATCACAAGCCCAGGTTGTTCCCTGTCCTCCTGACCAACTATTTATAAATTGGAGGTTCTTAAGAGCCCTGCCCCTCAAATTTAATTAATTTGCTAGAACAGCCCACAGAACTCAGAAAAGTATTTTCTTTACTAGATCGCCAGTTTATAATAAAAGGAATAACCAAATAAAAGAGATGCACAAGGTAAGGCATGGAGATAGGGGCAAAGAGCTCCCATGCCCTCCCCAGGATGCCACTCTCCCAGCACCTCTGCATGTTCACCAACCCGGAAGCTCTCTGAACCTTATGGAGGCTTCATTACATAGCTATGATTGGTTAAATCATTAACAATTGGCAGTTGAATTCAACCTTTAGTCCATCTCCCCTTCCCAGAGATGGGGTTGGTGCTGTGTGGGTCTAAAATTCCAATTCTCTCATATCTTAAATACTACTTCTTCTGTGAGGCCTTCGCCGATTGCCAAGTCATTACATGACTAACCATCCCTTTCCTTGCATTTAATTTTTATGCATCTGTCCTATTGTGATCATCTCATTTAGGATATATCTGAATGGTATTCTTGATTTCTCTCCCCAAGCAATAATTAATCTTGTGAATTTGACCTCCCTGGTATTTCATATCCTTCTTCCCATCACCCTCATGACTGCCTACATCACTGTCATTTGTCATTTGGATAACTGCAACAGCAATCTTAACATCGCCCCCAAGCTCTGATCTTATTCTACTCCACTCCCCATTGTGCTACCAGAACAATTTTGTTAAAATTCAAATATAATCATGTCACTGCTTATATCTTTCAGTAGCTCCCCACTGCCCTTAGGATGAAATTCAAACTCCTCAGTATAGTGTGGCCCTGCTGTTTTTTGAAATTCCAGTTTCATAATCAGTGCTCTGATCTAGTCACACAGAACTTTCTAAAGTTTTCTAATTGCACTAAATTTTTCAAGGCTCTGCTTCTTTGCAGCCTAAATCCCTCTACATACCAACATAATTGCCCCATTCCCTTTACCTGAATAACCTTAAACCATTCTTTAAGATTTCTTCCAAGAGCCATCTTTTCCAGAACTTTCTCAACCTCCCTTAAAGCCACAAAGCCAAGCTACATTCCTATCCTATGTTCTGTAGCTCTGTGGACATAACACTATATATACAAAAACTAAGTCAATGTCCTATATACTTACTAGTTTGTGTCTCTATCTCTCATTAGGCCATGAGCTTCTTATTTGATAAACAAGTGAGTAAAGTTTATACCACATTTCAGGATGTTCCATCACTTTTTTTTGGATTTTGCTTTGAAAAGACTGCTCTGAAATTAGTATTTTCCTTTTGAAATACCTAGGCTCATTGCCTAGTGTCTGAAAAATTAGCCTAGTTCTTTAGACTATGAACTAACCTTCCCCTGGTTATTGGTGACCTGTAACCAATTCATTTCAGATACTAATCTGTTCCTCAAGAATTTTATCTATGCTCTAAATCCAGTCGGAGGGATGATAAAACAATTTAATTCAGTGAAACAATGTATTACTTACAGTCACTAATTGGGTGTTTTCAAATCAAACTATTGTCTCAGCCAAATAGAAAACCGTCCAATTTCACAGAATCAAATTCTTAGCCAGTTGGCCCAGCGCCTCCCCATTCTTCTCAAGAAGCCAAATGCTGTCTTCTCATGCATGAGCCGAGTAGGTAAAAACTACCCAGTATGAAATGAGGGCTAACACTTATGAAGAAGGTCTCTCCAGCATCCCATGAAGGAAAATATCTTTCCAGTTTAGAGGATATTTAATTCCAATTTGTTATTCATTTCTTTAACTACAGCAAATTAAATGCCTGCAATTGATCTAGAGCAGATAGTAAACATTTCCTTAGAGGGCCAGATAATAAATAGTTAAGCATCGTGGGTCACGTGACAAAATTGAGGCTATAATGTAGGTACAGCAGATTCTCCAATAACACCATTTTGTTTGACATTGTTTAGTGATAACACTAATGAGATGCTATAGGAACTTAACTCAATTATACTAATTAGCTTATGGTAAAAATTGGTTTTGTTATAAGTCCTTTTGCTTAAACACAAAACCAATGGACAATGCTGAGTGGGGATTTACTGTACTAATATAACCATTTAAAATGTAATCATTTAAAACTGTAAAAAAAAATCTACCTTTAGTTTGCAGGCTATGTGGCTGGATTTGACTCTTGGGCTGTAGTTTGCCAATCATGCACCTGAGCACTGCCAATCCTCTTTAGGACAGCCTGCAAGTATTTGGAGATAGTACTCATGTTAGCATACCCCCAAAACCGCTGCCCCCTATCTCAGCCCCTATGCAGCCTTGGCTTCTGCATTCGCACCCTTTCAAGGTCTCCAGGCCCTCTTAGTAGAATTTATAATGAGCTATCTAGTTTAAAACATAGTCAGCACTCAGATTAAATGAAATACTCTAGCTTTTGTTTGTGCAGCATAAAAAGTTAGCAAGTATTACTCATTCAGAGGCCATTCTTTATTTTATTTTTTAAAATATATTTGTATTGATTTCAAAGAGGAAGAAAGAGGGAGAGAGAAACGTCAATAATGAGAGAGAATCATTGATCGGCTGCCTCCTGCACACCCCTTAGAGCCCCCAACCTGGATATGTGCCCTCCTGGTCCATAGGTCAATCATGCTCAACCACTGAGCCATGCTGGCCAGGCTATATTCTATTTAGAATGCCTTTTTGTTCTCTCCTAGCTCTGCTTCACATAAATAAGATCCTACTCATCATTTAAATCTCAACTTGAAACATCTTCAATGTAGCCTCGTCCAAAATACTGCCCTACCTCCGCATCTTTCATCTCAATTTCAATACTGCTGTTGCTTTTTGTGTGTGTGTGTTTTTAATAGAACTTATCTCAAAATGTAATTACTTTATTAATTTTTCTGTTCACTTGGAGAATTCTTTGTTGTGTTACTTAACAAAATAAAATAAAAGCACCTAGGGAGCTAGGACAACTTCTAATTATAGCCTCAATGGAGTGGCTGGCATCAGACTTAATCTTTGCTGTGAAAGCTAAACAAAATACATCAAACCATTGTTTTCAGACATCGGACAATAACCAATGCAGATCTGTGAGCTTCAAGGGCAGGGAGCCCTCCCACTCATACCAACTTTCTTCTTGAGGCAATTTTCCAAATTGTGGGGCAGATAGATAGAGCCAAGCAGACAGCAGCAGTTTTGCTGGGTTGAGGAGACAGAGCAGAGTTCATGACTGGGTCCTGGGAATGGCTGGACCATAGTTAGCAATAATGAGGACAATTTATGTCCATTAACAGGATATTGAAAATGAAGTTTATAAGTTGCTTTTCCACCCCTGCCCTTGCTGATCCTTACAACAATCCATGTAAAGGAGTAAGAATAAGGAGACAGACTCAGAAATTGTTTAACTAGTGAAAGTCATGTTTGCAGTTAGTGGAAGAACTAGAACCCATAAGAAGATGACACTTAGCAGTAATTTATTATTTACACATATATATTATAACACTAATAATTTTTTGACTAGTGTTTACTAACCACCTTCTCTATACAGATACTGTGCAAATCTACTCTAAGAAGAGCCATCACACACTGAGCCACAGCGTTCACTTTTCCCCCACCCCCTGCCTCTGTCTGCTGCTTTTTCTTCGTAACGCTACTACTGCTAGATTCGTTTCCTTGGAACTGAAACTGTCAGTAACTAGACTTCATTAACACCATTTCTTTAGTTTATTTGTCTGGATGTTAGAAGTAAATCTGTTTCCTAGCAACCCTGTCCCCTGCTCCCTCAATTTTCCCTACTCATTATCTTCCCCATGATCAGCTATGAATTAGCCAAATTATGGGCAGGTTTTAGATTTCCCAGAAATGGAAGAGACACTTGCAAACATTTGTTCTCTTGGCATGAAGCCGCTCTGAAGACCCGTGCTCACTGAGGACAAAGCAGGGAGCTGGAAGTGGCCATTAATCTTAATGCGCCTTAGATTTGGGAGCCAGGTCTCCCAAGATAGTCACTTAAGTGCAGTCGTCTGGCCATTCATGTAAGAACCAGTGTTAACCCCAAGAGAAGCAATAATTTTGGTTAAAAGGGGACCCCCTCATGACATCCTTCTGCAAAGTTAATTGTCAATATTATTTTATTCTCGGCTCTATTATGAAATCCATGACCGACCCTCATATTCTACCTTCTACACGTTTAATTTCCTGAGAATCAAACAACTATTCAAACTGACCTCCTAAATCCCTTTTGTAGAAACATGAAAAAAAAAAATGACCCCCTATACCAATGTAAAATGCAGCTAGGGATTCATGCATCCCAGATCCTCCTCAAGCTCAGAGATTTCCAATTGTAAATAATCTATATTGAAGACAATTGTCCCCAATGTAGTATTTTCAGGGGTTATTTCCTAAAATGTTCTAACAAAGATAATTTCAAAACTGTGTCCAGGAACCAACATTAACTCCAGGCAATATGAATTATTTCACTTCCATATATTTATTCCTTCCATATTTTTAAGCACCTATCATGTGCCAGTAATTGCTCTAAATGTTGGGGATATCATCGAAAATAAATCACATGTCCTGTGTTGGGCTTTATGTTTGGGTCTCTTCTCTCCAGTCCACAGTAGGAATACATTTTTCACTAAATGAAGTAAGGGCTTGATTTGGCCAATGAAGTAGAAACTGAACTGATGTGTGTTGCTTTGGGGTGGAAGCTTTAAAAGCCATACTTTATTTATTTATTAGGTTTGCCTTGCTCTCCTTTCTCTCTGCCTCAGCAACCAACCTTTGTCCTGGAATTAGAGTAGCTCATAGAAGAGCCCCAGGAGATGCACCATTGATATGTAACATCAGCAATAAACAAACTTTTGTTGTTGTATGCCAATGGAAAAAAAAACTTTATTAAAATCTAATCTTTTCTGACTGATAGAGCCCAATTATTATGGACACATAGATCCAAAAGTCAATCTCTCAATCAAATCAACCTGATCCTATCTAGGCTGCCCATCTGGCATAAAAGCTAATCGTTACACCAAGACAAACCCTACTTCTCTGATAGTAAAGAATGTTGTGATATCTTTTTTTACTATAAAGACAGCAGGAGGATATAAAGTCAGAGCCCTAGACTGGAAGATAAAGGACCTGGGTGCTGTAGGCTGGCTTAGAATCCAGTCTGTACAGGAAGCTGAGGGTTTGGTAAGTCAGGTTTTTGAACTTGACCCTCCATTCACTTCACCACCTGATCTTGTCAAAAGAATTCTCTCAGCAGATGACTAGATCTTGGTGGGTGGCCAGAAAATTTTAATGCATCATGTAGATTTTGCAGTCATTGCTCTAAGTCATAAGCCTTCTCATAACGCATATTATATTGGCCCTCTGTTTGACAGAGCTTCTACCTCGATTCCTGGCTAAATTCTGAAATTAGGATTCCATTCTGAACCTAAGCCTGCTAGACTGGAGTCTTTACCACACACCTTTGATCTGTAACTAAATTCTGACACTCAGACTCTCAGCCTGCTTTGAGTACTACCTAACATAGATGACAGAGGTCAGATGCATGACACCCCTGTCGTCCAAGGCTATGTCACTGCTTAAAAAAGAGTCCCTCCTGGGACTCATTGTGAAATATAAAGTTGAAATATAGATAAGCCCACATTTCTTTCTCAGATAAATTCCTCCCCAACCTCTGTTGAAGGGGTAAATGAAGGTGGGTGTATTTTAGTATGGGATCTCTTGCAAGCCATAGCCAATTACACAACTTAACACAGAAAAAGGCAACACAAGGAAAGCCAGCCACTAATTGGCTAGCACATAACTAGTGCTCTTCTGGAGAATTTGAACAAAGAAAAGAAAATTCTATAATCAAACACTGAAAGGTCATGGCTGGACTCATTTTCATTCATGTTCTTACTGACAAGTTGTCTTAGAAAGCTGTATTACAGAGAAACCAATCAACATTTTTTTATACAACCAGAACGAGAAATACAAAGGAAAAAACTCAAGCTTAAGGACCTTTTCAGCAAAGCATATGTCTTTCTGAAGCAATGTATCTAGTTGTATTTCATTTTTGTGAAATGCCCCTATAAACTTTCAAAATTCTCCTTTACTTTTATCAGCTTGTATGGGTTCAATTTTTTGCAACAAAAAAGATTTGCCTGTGGTGAATTCTCTTAAGTGGTGAACATTGGTCTTATTCTAGCCTGCAGCTGCCTCTTGGGTATAACAAATTAGACAATTATCCAATCTTAGGCCATCTTTTCTGAGGAGCATGGGCCACTAAAGTCCCAACATTCCAATTAGCTCAGTAAATCTTAATTATGCAAATATTTCTCTTTTCTCCAGCTTTATTGAGGTATAATTGACAAATAAAATGGTAATAACTTAAAGTTTATAATATGATTTGATAAATGTAAATATGATGAAAAGATTTACACCATCTAGCTAATTAATACATCCATTGCCTAACATATTTACTCTTTCTTGATGCAAACATTATGTTCTACTCTCTGAGCAAATTTCAATAATAGGATACAGTATTATCAACTACTAGAGGCCTGGTGCATAAAAAATTCATGTACTGGAGGGGGGTCCTTCATCCCAGCCTGCCCCCACTCACAGTCTGGGAGCCCTCAGGCGCGGGAGGGGACCCAGTGATCAGGGGAAGGTGATGCCCCCATCACACCTCTGCTGCTGCCACTGCCAGCTGTGAAAGCCTCAGCTGGCCCTGGTTACCTGAGCCTCAGGTGGCAGGGGGCTGAGGGCAGGTCGACCACACTATACGCCTGCCGCCCTCCCTCTCACCTCCCAGCTGGGAAGAAAGGACTGGGGGACTCTGATGGGGCTGAGGGACTGGGTGCTGCTATCTTGTAGCTATGGGTGCCACCATCTTTGTGATGGCATGATGGTCATTTTCCATATTCCCTCTTTTTTAGGTAGGATAGTCACCATGTAGTACATTAGATCCTCAGATCTTATTTATCTTGTAACTGAAGTTTATTCCTCATTTCCCACAACCTCCAGCCCCCTGACAACCACCATTCTACTCTCTGCTTTCCTTGAGTTCTACTTTTTAAGTATACCATAAAGCATTTGCCTTTCTCTGTCTTTATGTCTGTTTTATTTCATTTATATAAATATATAATGTCTTTCAGGCTTATCCATGTTGTCACAAGTGGCAGAATTTCCTTCTTTTTATTTATTTATTTTTAATGTCTTTATTGATTAAGGTCTTACATATGTGTCCTTATCTCCCCTTTACCCCCCATCCCCCCACTCATACCATCATCTTCCTGTTGTCTGTGTCCATTGGTCAGGCTTATATGCATGCAAACAAGTCCTTTGGTTGATCTCTCTCCCTTACCCCCACCCTACCCTACCTTCCCTCTAATGTTTGATGGTCTGATCAATGTTTCTCTGTCTCTGAATCTGTTTAGTATTCACGGTATGTATAATATTTCAATCAGGCAATATATATTTTGTCAAGATATTAAATCATTGGATAAATAGGATAGTAAATGAATCCTAGCATGTTAATTAAGAAGTTTTCTCTATGTTTTTTTGTAAATCCAGGTGCACCCTGATTTGAGGAAATTTATAACAAAAAATATGGCAACTTATAATAAATAATGAGGGTAAAAAAATTTTAAGAAATAAAAAAATAATCCTATGTAATAAAAGCCTAATATGTTAAGTATCCATTCAACCAATCAAAACGCAATATGCTAATGATATGCTAAGGCCACTCAACCACCCATTATGATGTGCACTGACTACCAAGAGGCAGATGCTCAACATAGGAGCTATCCCCTAGTGGTCAGTGTGCTCCCACAGGGGGAGTGCCACTCAGCTAGAAGCCAGGCTCATGGCTGGCAAGTGCAACCGCAGTGGCAGCAGCCTCTCCCACCTTCGCAGCAGCACTAAGGATGTCAGACTACAGGCTTAGGCCTGCTCCCCGCGAGGGCTCCCGGACTGTGAGAGGGCACAGGCTTGGCTGAGGGACCCCGCACCACCACTGAATGCATGAATTTCATGCACCAGGCCTCTGGTAACAAATAAATGATGAGGGTAAATTTGCTTTTCCAAATTCAGAGCACTCTCCTACTTGTAGTCATATACTTCAAAGATTAAAAACTACCTATAAAATTGAATGAGAGAGGGAGAAAATAGAGTGATGCTCATGAAAGGATATCTTAGTGAAGCATGACAAACAATAGGAAAGTAAGATTTGATTTGCAAGGTTCATTTTTTGGATATGCCACTTTATTAGGGATAATCAACCCACAGAGCCTATGACTCCTGGGACTCTGGAATGAGCTTAGCTGACTCTAACCTCATTCAAACACACTCAAGACAATCCCCAGGAAATGATTTCACAGCATTATTCATTCCAAGAATCAAGTCTTACTGTGAGCTAGTTACATTTGTCTCCTCTCTTTATAACACAGATATCTTAATACTGAGAGACCTGGCTGCCTCCACATTTGAATGTTCTGATTTTTTCCCCTGAAATGCAAAAGGTATGACTAGGACACTCATTGTGAAAGAGAAATTGAATTCTCTAGCAGATTCATCAGTGCTTACTGAGTAACCCCCTACTCACTATATCTTGGTTTTCTTCTCTACAATCAGAAAAAAATTTTAACACAGGGATTCATTCAAAGGCAGATGTTAACGGTGCATTTATTTACTCATTCTATGAAAATTAATGGTTTCTAATATAATCAATCAATTCTTAGTGGTTTTTGTTAAATTTATATATATGAAGCCTATAAAATAATAAATTTTAAAACATTTATTATAGCATGACTGTTTAGCCTGTGACTGTAGTACTCAGTTGTCTAGGTTGAAATCTTAATCTTATCGTTTATCAGCCATTGTTATTCATGGCCATGACTTAAACCTTCCAAGGTTTAGTTTCCTCATCTTTAAAATAAAAATAGAAATAACCTTGCAAGATTATTATATCAATTAAATGAAACAATCCATGTGTGATGGTTCATTTTGTGTGTCAATTTGACCAGGCCATGGTGGTGAGGGCAAGTGGAAGGGCGCCCAGATAAAACTGTCTGGGTGTGTCTACTAGTGTGTTTTGAATGAGATTAATAATTGATTTGGTAGACTGAGTAGAGCAGATTGCCCTCCTTAATATGAGGGCTCTCATCTCATCAGATGAAGGCCTCAAGAAAGACTGATTCTTTCTCAAATAAGAGGCAATTCCTCCTACCTGTAAAAAAAACCAAAAACCTGTGTTAGCTGGAATATTGATCTTTTATGGCCTTCGAACCTAGACAAAAACATCAGATCGTCTTAGTTCTCAAGGCTGCCAGCTTTTAGACTAAACTTACACCATCAGCTTGCCTGGTTCTCAGACTTTCACACATTGGCTCTCCTGGGCTTACAGACTACTGATTACAGATCTTAGAACTTCTCAGTCTCAGTAATTGCATGATCCAAATCCTTATGAGAGAGAGAGGAGAGAGAGAGAGAGAGAGAGAGAGAGAGAGAGAGAGAGAGAGAGAGAGAGAGAGAGAGAGAAATTGCCTACTGGTTCTGTTTCTCTGGAGAATCCCAGCTAATATATCATAAAAAGCAATTAGTACAGTATAATACTCATAATAAGTACTTGATGAAAGGTTAGCTATTCTGATAAATATAAAAATAGCTATTATAATAAACTAGAGGCCCAGTGCATGAAAATTCATGCCCTCGGAGGCTTCTTAGCCCAGACTGCACACTCTCATAATCCAGGACCCCTCAGGTAGGGTCCCTAGGCCTGGTCTGAGATCAGGGCTTATGGGGCTTTCCTTCCCCGTGTTGCAGGCAGCTGGCCCCATCCCCCGCTACTGCCACTGCTTGCCATCTGTACAGCACTGTCCCCCTCTGCTGCCACTGGTGGCCTCCCTCTGCAGATGACAAGCTCGGGTGCAATGGCTTGGTTGGTCTAGGCTTCCCTCTTTCTTTACTGGGGAATGGGGCCAACCCTGCAGGGAGTTCTGCCTACCTGATCACCCCTAACCAATTACCTACCTACCTGATCACCCCTAACCACTGGTCTGCCTATCTGATCACCCCTAACCACTTTGCCTGACTGCCTGCCTGCCTGATTGCCCCTAACTGCTTGCTTGGGGGCAGGGCCAGCCCAGTGAGAGGCTGTCTACCTACCTAATCTCCCCTAACCAATGGCTTTTCTCCCTGATCTCCCCTAACTGCTTGCTTGTCTACCTGATCACCCCTAACTGCTGGTCTGCCTACCTGATCACCCCTAAACCCTCTGCCTGACTGCCTGATTGCCCCTTACTGCTTGCTTGGGGGCAGGACCAACACTGATATCCGGTTAGTCATCCTTTGGTCGTTACTGGTCATTACGACCCAGGGTTTTTATATATTAGGATATTATGATCAATATTTGCAATCACTGACATGACTCAGAATGAAATCTTTGTCCTCTGGGAACTCACAGATTAACAGAAAGATAAGGTGTATGTATTACTAAGTACTTTTTCTTGCTTAAAATCTTTTAATAACAACATATGAGCTAAGAAAAAATGTACAACTCCTGAGTATGGATTGCAAGACCCTTTATTATCTAGTATCTGCAACATCTTTGTACACCCTCTATATTTCAAATAAAAATATTTTGCCTACATTGAATTTCCTAAAGTGAAGATATGTACTATTCCTGTCAGACTCTGAGCTCCCTCCTGCCTCGGTGGATTTTCAGAACCTTATCCTCTGCCACTGACGGTATGTCTTCTTTGGCCTGAAGAACTCCTATCTACCTGCCTAACTGCATCTCATGTCACTTTAGATGCTTCTCTCTGCATGTTCCCTTTAGCACCTCTCCTTCTCCCTTAAGGTGGACTCCACAATACAGCATGACCGTTGATTTGTAAATTCTATAGAGGTCCAAGCACGAGTCCAAATCATGTGCCTATCTAGAATGCCAACACATTGAAGAATCCCATAGAAGCAGCCAGAGGATACATCTTGGTATAAAGAGCCCAAGAGCTTCTAGGCAGAACCTAACATCAAAGAAGATGAAGTCACGCAGACATGCCTGAACTAGGAATAAAGCTTCAAAGCTGGTTAGTTATCATACTTAGACTCAGTTTACTGGAAATCTAAAAGACTATTGCTTAAGAGGTTTCATCTACTTGCCCTTTCCATCGAAGTACTTAGTCCACTTGTGCTTTCTCAGACCAGATGTTCTTTTAATTTTTTGGAACACAGGACAGAATTCATTTGCATGGCCAATTCAGCACATTTAAATGTATCTTCTTGGAATTAGTGGGTAACTGATTATCCCAATAGTCAGGAGCCCACAACACAGATCCAGTCTCTGTGTAGACCAAAATGTTACAATAGTTGGGGTGTGCTTGAAGTTAATAAGTGCAAGAAGCTAGAGTGCAAGACATGAAAGGGGATGCAGAGCATCCTCTCTCCCCGCAAATCAAGAACAACATGCTCTACTCCCAGAACATTGCAGAAGCCTTTCCTGGATCCTTGTCCCAGCCCCTTCCCAATCCTGATTCGTGGAACCATTCAATACCACATGCAGAGATCTAAGACCCAATTCTCATCAGAAACAATTCTTAATAGCACCTGTTATTTTTTTTTAAATCATGTTTAATGTAAAAACACTGGAAATTACAGGAGAGCTCAAACAGCTCAAAAATAAAATGATTTCTAATCACTCAGATATTTTAGTATATATTTTAGTATATATCCTTCCAGTGTTATAGTCACACACAGCATATTGTATCAAAATATTGTCATGTGACTTGCTTTTTTCACTAATTACATAATTTGAGCATTTTCTCATGTTATTTAACCATCTTCTTCATTATTTTATGGCTTTGAAACACTCTGTACTTAACCAGTCGCCCTTTTGTGGGATAGCAAATTATTTCAACTGCTTTTGCTATTCTAAGTAATCTCATAATTAATGTTCTTGAGCCATAATCTTTTTGAGTCTCTAAGGATTTCCTTAGGTTAAATACTTAGAAGTGGAAATTCTGGGTCAAAAAATGTGCATATTTTTAAGAATTGTGGAGCAGATATCCAAATAGACTAATAGAAGGGAACCTCAGGCCAAGTATATTCCTCCAATAGTATATGAGACTGGTTCTATAGTATTTAAAGAGTACTGAGCTACTGGGGAGGCAACACAGCATCCATCCATCCACGCATCCACCCATCCATCTATCCACCCATCCACCCACCTACCATCCATCCATCCATCCATCCATGCATCCAGGCAACAAATATTGACTGCAGACTCTACACATGAGCTAGAAACAGAATAGTGGGAAAGACAGCCATAACTCCTGCCCTCTGTGTACCCACAGGCTGGTAGAGAAATCAGACCAGCAATGATAACACTGATCAGCACAGCCTTGTTATTGTTTCATTCTGACAGTATGTCTCATTTCAAAAACAAAACCCTACCTTATGGCTGAGACTAAGCTTCCAAGGCTGGCAACTGGTCTCCTGATTCTCCCACCCCAGGAGCCATGTCTTGCTCTCATGTGTTCTCTTGGAGAGGCTACGGGATTCTGGAACAGCAGCCAGCCCTGCCGAGAGCACTTCCCTCTATCAGCGCAAGTTACCCATGGCAGACTCCAGCTGCACATTACTCCCTTTCTGGAAAAGTCATACAAATCACAGTCACTTTGGGCTGCACGTAACTCACTCTGTGCCAGGTCTTATACTAGGCACTTAATATAAATGATCCCATGTAATCCAAACAATAATGCTATGAGACTGATGTTCTCTGTTACAAATGAGAAACAGGATGATCAGGGATCAGCAGGGTTGGGATGTAAACACAATTCTCTCTTACCCACACTTCACTGTACTGTTTACCTGGACTCTCTCCATACCCCGATGCAATGCTTCATCCTCCCTGGTTGGACATCCTCTGGTCACCTACTGAGAGATCCATTTCAAAAGTCTGTCATACCCAGTGGGCAGCAGGGTCCTGGCACTCTCCAAACTCCACTCCAACGAAGTATCAAGCTGCCCTGGGGAACCACTGCCAGTGATTCCCAAAGTGTGGACCAAAGGTCCCCTGCTGCAGAACAAAGAAATGGTCTTGTTTAAATGAGTAAGGAAAATTTGGTATATATGCATGCAATGGGATATTATTCAGCCATCAAAAAGGAATGCTGTACTGAGACATACCACATGTGGATGAAATCCTCAAAACATTATGCATAGAGAAATCCACAGGCAGCAAAATCTCACATATATGCCAAAGCAATATCTTCACTGATACAACTCCCAAGGCAATGGAAACTAAAGAGAAAATAAACAAACGGGACTACATCAAAATAAAAAGCTTATGCACAGCAAAAGAAACCATCAACAAAACAACAAGAAAGCCTACTGCATGGGAGAACATATATGCCAATGTTATTTCCTATAAGGATTTAATCTCCAACATTTATAGGGAACTCATACAAATTAACAAAAGGAAGATAAACAACCCAATTAAAAAAAAATGGGCAATGGACCTAAATAGATACTTTTTGAAAGAAGACATAAGGATATGACATACATAAGGAAAGAGACATACAAAAACCTGCTCAAAGTCACTAATCAGCCTAGAGATGCAAATCAAAACAACAATGAGGTACCATGTTATACCTGCCAGAATGGCTATCATCAACAAATCAACAAATGACAAGTGCTGGAGAGGATGCAGAGAAAAAGGAACCCTTGTGCACTACTGGTGGGAATGCAGACTGGTGCTGCCACTGTGGAGAACAGTATGGAGTTTCCTCAAAAAAAACTAAAAATGCAACTTCCATTTGACCTAGTGATCCCACTTCTAGCAATGTATCCCAAGAAACTAGAAACACCAATCAGAAAGGATATATGCACCCCTATGTTCATAGCAGCACAATTTACAATAGCTAAGATTTTGAAACGGCCTACTGGATCAGCAGATGAATGAATTAAAAAACTTGTGGTACATCTACAAAATGGAATACTACGCTGCCTAAAAAGAAAGGTATTCCTAACATTTGCAACAACGTGGATGGAGCTGGAGATCATTATGCTAAGCAAAGTAAGTCAGTCAGAGAAAGATAAATATCACATGATCTCACTCATTTGTGGATTATAATGAACAACATAAACTGATGAACAAAAACAGATTCAGAGACAGAGAAGCATCAATCAGCTGCTCAAACCTCAGAGGGAAGGTAGGGGAGGGGAGGGGTAAGAGGGAGAGATCAACCAAAGGACTTGTATGCATGCATATAAGCCTAACCAATGGACACAGACAACAAGGGGTGAGGGTTAGGGCATGATTGGGGGAGTGGGGGCAATGGGGAGATAAGGACACATATGTAATACCTTAATCAATAAAAATAATAATAAAATTATAAACAAAAAACACCCATTATGCAAAGTGAAAGAAGCCAGATACAAAAGGTCAAAATACTAGACAATCCCATCCATATGAAATAGCCAGAATAGATATTTCAGCAAAGACAAGAAGCAGGTTATTTATCACCAAGGACTAAGAGAAATGGGGAATGGGCAGTGACTACTTAATGGATATGGGTTTTTTTTTGTGGCTGAGGAAAATGTTTTGGAACTAGATAGAGGTAATGATTGTGCAACACCATGAATGTACTAAATGCCACTCTATTGTTCAGAATGGCTAAGCTTAAGTCATGTGAAGTTTACCACAATTTAAAAAGGGGGTGAAGGGAGCAATAACCTACCAAGTCAAAATATTTGGGCCCAGATATGTCCTTTTACACAAGATCCCAGCTGATTCTGGTGCACAGTGAATGAAGCTTGAAAACATTCCTAAGAAAATGCCTGGTATGGCCCAATAGGATAATCATCTAAAAGTACCCCAAAATTAAAAGCATTTTTCAAAGCTTGATTTGAAACAAAACCCTAATCCAGGGTGTAGTTATAACCAGAACAAAGAGCTTTAGAATGAGGTGGCTTCATTGATCCTCCCAACACCATGATTCCAATTAGCAAGGAATCCAGAGGATTGGCTTGGACCATGTACATGTACCTGACCCAGTCACTGAGATGGGGAAACAAGGACAGAAAAAAAATGGTGATGTGTGTAAAGAAGGACAGATGCTAGGCCAGAGGAGCAGAGATACTGGCTAATCAATGTGGCCAGGTAAAGCAAAGCACAGCTCCCACATAGCCCTGAAGTAAAATAAACGGAAATCAATGGACTAAGAGTTTAATAAAGCCATTAAGTCACTGCAATTCCTTTCCAGGCAAATTAATTCCTTCATGGATGTCCCTTATTGCTTCCAATACTCAATTCTCTCCTGGCACCGGATTCGGGTGGCATGGCCCCAGAGAAAGGCTTTCTCACCATCTCCTCCCACCCATCCTGTGCCTATGGGAGGGGAGCTTCATTGCTTGGGCTGTCTTCTATCGGCATATTGTTCTTGCTTCACTCCTTAAGCCCAATGCTTTATGCGGCAAGGGAAACAAGCTACCGTATTTTCTGGCATATAAGACGACCCCCCTAATTTTACAGTTAAAACATAGGTTTAGGCCTATATTCGCTGTATAAGACTACCCCCCACTTCCGAGGCAACACCAATTCTTTTTTTAATAGACCGCCTCTCTAACTCAGCCAATCCAAGCAGGCTTTTTATGCATGCAAATTATACATGTTCTGTACCCGAAGCTACACTGTGTTCTAGTAAAAAGCCTGCTCAGATTGGCCAGAGTCAGAGAGGCGGTCTATTAAAAAAAGAACTGGTGTTGCCTTGGAAGTGGGGGGTAGTCTTATACAGCAAATATAGGCCTAAACCTATGTTTTAACTGTAAAATTAGGGGGTCGTCTTATACGCCAGAAATGGTAATTTCACATGCTACTAGGCAACAAGGGGCCAGGACTAAGGGAACCTGTCTAAGGAACCAGAGCAAGTCACTGTGTGTTCCCTCAGTCATCAACACAGCAGTGAGACTTACCCTGTATTGTTAATATCTTATCTATTTGTCTTCTTTCATTCCTGCAACAGCCCTGAGGTAGGCACGATTGTGTCCAGTTAGTGGATAAGGAAACTGAGTCCTGAATGGTTTTGTAGCTGTTGCAGTGTCTCCTGACTCATGACCGTTCTACTCTACTCTTGCCATTGCCTCCCTAACTGAGATCCTGCAAGACTAGGACATTACTGACTAGGAGTCAGAGAGGACACCTGAGAGCATCAAACACACAAAGAGCAGACTTTCCCCCCAACTACAAAGTCTATGGTCTGAGGGACACTGACCAACAGACTTTCACAGACCCCTGAGTTTCTATCAGGCAAACTCTCATTAACTCATAGCTGGTCAGGGGAAGGAATGAAGGAAGGGAAGGTTTCAGGGGAATGAGGACTAAGGACCCACAACCCGGATTTGCTACAAGGAGAATACACACACAATGCTTTCATATAAATCAAAGTAATTGGTTTCAACTCCAACAACCTAGGTCCCAATTCCCAGCTAACCTGCATGACCTCTGGCAGTATTGACCTTGCTAACAGTCCACATTATCATCTGTCAACTCAAGATGTTTATCTCCCATGGTGGCTGGGAAGAACCGAGGGGTATTCCACAAAAGAGCACTTAGTTATGTGCCTGGCACAGAATGAATTCTTTAGAGCTAGTTTTCCTTATTATTCCAAAGACCAGACCACCACCATACCAACAAACCTCTCACGTCCTGGCAAAGGTCAGAGCCTGTGTTCACATAGACCTATGTCTGCACAAACCTGGGGGTGTTTATCTTGTTAACCAGTGTGTGGCCTTTCTGAACTCAGTTTACTCAGCAACTAAACTGAGATAATGGTATTGTCTCCTTCCCAGGTTTGTGAATAAGAATGTTAAAAAGGGGAAATGGCTTTGCTCAGCTGGAGCAGCTCAGTTCATTGAGCGTCATTCTGTGCACCAAGAGGTTGCGGGTTTGATCCCCAGTCAGAGAGTATATGAAAGGCAACAAATCAATGTTTCTCGCTCTCTAACTTCCCCTCTCTCTGTCAGCATGTCCTCTGGTGAGGTTTAAAGTAAAGGGTGGATAAGGCTTTAGTGACAGCCTAGGCCCCTGATATTATCAATTAGATCACCCATTGTGAAATCCTCATTGCCCAGAGTTTATTATGACTCTGCCATTTTTTTTTCTGTCCTAATATTGCAAAATATGTTGAGCATAAATTAATGCAGTTTTATTTATTTTTTATTTCTTTATTAAGGTATCACATATTTGTCCTCATCCCCCCATTCCTATCCCAAACCCCTCCCTACGCATACACACACACACACACACACACCCCCGGTTGTCCATGACCACTGGTTAGGCTCATATGCATGCACACATGTTCTTTGGTTGATTTCTCCCTTTTATCCCCACCCTCCCAAAGCAGTGTTTTAAAACTCTGTAGGGCAGGGAGCCAGGAGACAGCATAGAAGGTAAGGATCGTGGTTTGTGGCAGTTGGACCCACTGGCCACTAGGGGGCGTTGGTAAGCCACAGAAGCTGGAAAGATGCCTAGCCTGTCAGGCATTCACCACTGTGTTTCTTATGTAAAGTGCTTTTTGGACTATCAGAAATCCAGCTCAGGCACTTTCACAAAGAAGGCTGGCTTTATTTCCTCCAAGGGCGTTCACAGCCCCATTTCCTCCAGAGGTGGGGGGGAAGGGAATATGGGCCACAGCCTGTACTTACCTAGGCAATGAGCCACAAGGCTAGTGGGGAAGGAGAAATCTGGGGAAATCCTCCACCTGCAAGAATTTCCCCAGTGCCCAGTGACTGAAATACCTTTAAGTCTTATAAACATGGTTCTGGCATAGCCAGTGATTAGCTGTGAAGCCTTAGGCAAGTTACTTAATCTCTCTGAGCTTTGGTTTCCCTTGACCAGGTTTAATTTAAATGAGATAATACATACAAAATTTCACACATATAGAAAGGCCAGGTAATTTTTATTAGTTGCTATTCATCTTTTGTAAGAGTTAGACTCAAGGTCTGGAGAGTAGGCATTCTGTAGGGGGGAGAAGGGGTGGTTGAGAAGGGTAAGAAAGAAGACAGAGGCACAAGGAGGGTATAAAAGGCAGGCAGAAGCCAAAGTAGATGCCTCCAGGTCACTGAAGTTGGGTTAAAACAAGGGAAGACACTCCAAGATGCTGGTTCATGTATTCTTGTCCTGTTGTGTGTTTGTAGGTGTGCATAGTGTGAAGTTAGCAGTGTTAAAACGATAGCTCAGCTTTATATCCCAGATGCCAGGGAACTTGCAGGTCCCCCTAGAGGCATACAACAGAAGCAAAATGAAACTAGAAAAAAATATCTGTTGGCAGAGATCAGGAAAAAATGAGGAAGGCTGTAACAGGACCCAATTCTGGACCTCACACTGAGAAACATAACGCAAATCAGAGCACATCCACAGGGGAGGGGAGCGGCTAGGGAGGAGAACAGACAGTCCTGAAAGGAGAGGAGTTGAAGAAATGTGGGTGATCCACTGGAAAGGAGGAACAAAGGAAATCCACTCCCCATCTTTGGATCAATGGCTCAAAGGCCGTGTGGAGAAAGAGGAGCAGCTGGCTGATTTATGGCATGTGCCCGAGAAGGTAGACCCAGAATCAATGAGTACTGCAGAGTCCATGAGTCCCCCAATATTGTATCCATACACCGTCACAATGTGTGTGTGTGTGTGTGTGTGTGTGTGTGTTGTACATATTGTGCATCTTTTAGCAGAAAAGAATCCACAGCTTTCATCAAATTCTCAGGACCTCAAAAAAACTTAAGATTCCCTGATAAAAATAATAACAACTAATATTTATCAAGCAATACTAAGGACCAGGCACTGGGCCAAGCCCTTTACATAAGTCACTGAATCCGCCCAAGAACCCTCAGGAGGCATTGTAGCTGACTACGGATGCAGGCTCTGGGGCCAGTCTGCCCTAGTTTGCATCCCAGTTCTGTCACTAGCAAGCCATGTGACCTTTGGCAGCTCACTTTCTCTATTCCCTAGCCTAGTCTGTAAAATGGGGATAATAATGATAACCTCAAAAGGCTCTTGTGAGGATTAAGTTAGTACATGTAAAGTTCTTAGAACAGAATATGACAAACAAACTTTAACAATCAGCTTTAACAAGATGCTATAAGCCAGCTACAGCATACCACTAAGTTAAAGTTCTCCTCCTCTTTCCTCTTTCCTCTTCTTCTCCTTCTTCTTCTTCTCCTTCTCCTTCTCCTTCTTCTTCTTCTTCTTCTTCTTCTTCTTCTTCTTCTTCTTCTTCTTCTTCTTCTTCTTCTTCTTCTTCTCTTCTTCTCTTCTCTCTCTCTCTCTCTCTCTCTCTCTCTCTCTCTCTCTCTCTCTCTCTCTCTCTTTCTCTCTCTCTCTCTCTCTCTCTCTCCTCTCTCAGTCTGATTAGAGATGGCTCACAGATGTCTCTCTGGTTCCTTGAAGGGGTAGAATTTGGAAAAGCAAAGTTCATATTCTGTAAGAGCAGAGAACTTCAAAGGGAGCTTAAGAAAGGCTGGCAAAAAAAAAAAAAAAAAAAAAAAAAAAAAAAAGGATCTGTTTTGGTCAATGGATATTTCCACAAATAGCAGACATGGATCTTCCTTGGAGTAAGAGGGAAATTAGCAGCTCCCATATGTGAGTGTTTATCAGCTGCTTTATCTTCTTTCTTTCATTTAATACTCCCAACAGCACTCTGAGGTAGGTGGCTCTAGGTGGCACTAACTGCAGGCCCATAGAGGAGGGAAAGGGGGCACTATGATACTAAGAAACTTGCCCAAGGACATAAGGCAGGAGGGACAGGAGCTGAGAGCGGAGCCCACTCTTTCCACTCTTTCCACTTTTGTCCTTTGCTGCTTAAACAACAGAGAAACATCCATGGAAGACCGCTTGGGGCAATGTTAGGGCAGAAAGAAGCGCCCCTGAAACTTCGGGGTAAATTCTAAAGCGGAGCCTCAACTTTCACCATCTTTCCAGAAGGCTGCTCCAGGAAGCCTCTTCATGAACAGAAGGTTCCCCCAATCACCCAATCTCCAGACCTTCTGCTGCTGCTGCCACCGTGGGGTGACTTTCCTTGGAGGTTCTCTGGGACAATCACCATCCTGGCCCTCATCCACTAGGGCTCTTCCCACACAGTTCACTCAACCACCCAACTTGAGGCCATTTGGGGAAACTGCATTCATGGAGACACAGTCAGGTGACCTCAGAAGGCACATCCCGGATGGACATTCTCCTGTATTCCTCCAGAGAGGCCATGCAGGGTATAATCAGAATGACGAGTTGAGGAATTAGATTGCTCAGACCCATCACAGCTTTGTCACATGTGAATGATGTGACTCTGGGTAACTGACATAAGCTCTATGTGCCTAGATTTTTGCCTCTGCAAACTGAAGATTATAAGGGGTTCCTCCTTCAAAGCACTTTGGTGAGGATTCAACAAAATAATATTGAAAGAGGGCTTAAAGCAACATTATGAAGATATATACTCAGTAGATGTTAACCATGACAGCCTGTCCATACATCCATCTTCCTAATGCAATTTGGGGAACTTGTTGGGTTCCCTCCTTCCATTCTGGAGCACTGGTCCTAGGACTCCTTGACTTGCTTTTAGTTAGCCCAACCACTGGTTCATAAATCCTTTGAAAGGTTTCTGAACCCTTTAGAAGGTAAAAGCTATGTAGCCTCTTTCCATGAAACAAAAATATGCAAATTTTACATACATTTTCAAGAAAGTACCTTGAAGCCTATCCCTGGGCCATACTCACCAGACCAAAATTGTCTTTTTAAATGCCTTCCATTTAAGTGTTCCCACCCTTGATTTAGCTCCCAGAGCCTTACCTCTTCCTGCTCCTTTCCTGTTTCCTCCCTGTTTTCTCTGATTCCTTCTACATACAAGTGTTTTCAACTCTCCTTTCTTGCCTGCCTCATCAACTAACATAGCTCTGTCATCCAATGGCAACTCCCACAACCATTAAGAAGAAGAATTATTATATAATTATTCAGCCTCTAATTTCAAGTATGCATTGGCAGGGTTAGAGATAATTATAATACTGTACAGAGAAGATAATGCCTAAATTGCATTCCCTCCTAATAACCACAGTTTCTTAGACTCCAGTTCACATGCCACTACATCCACTTTTGCCATTTCTGAAGCCACCTCTTGTTCCACAAAAATACTTTCAGTACAGGCCAAGCTCAATACCTTAGCACATTGTGTGCCTTGAGGATAAGTTCAAAATATATAACTTGCAAAGGAAACACTTCATTGGGATATAAGTCTGGAATTCGGCAAGTCCCTAGAGATAAGACACTGCCCCTAGAAGTGGACAGCATGTTAAATTAGTAGAAAGATCATGGTCCTTTTTATGTCATGTAGACCTGTACATATGATATGAGTGACCCTAGTCAAGCCTCTCTGAGCCTTGCCTTAATGACCTGTAAAATGGAAATAAGAATTGGAGTAAGGGTAGTGGTGAGCACTAAACTGAACAGCCTATGTTTAGCACCCAACAGTCATTCATTAATTGAACACCTATTTATTGAGAACTTGCTATGAACTGGCCTTCGTAATGAGACTGAGAATTCTCTGTGAGCAAGACATAATGCCTGCCCCCATATTGCTCACTGTGCTTTTGGGGAAATGGATTTTACAGCCTGTGTTAGAAAAGTATACAGGCACGGGATACTCTAGGAACCCAGGGAAGGGACACAGACAAATGCTAAGCATTCAGTGGGCACTCAGCAAATGTGACTTCTCTTCCTCCCTTAGCCAACACTCACACCCTCAAGTAACCAAATCAATCATCTTCTTCTAGGTGATACCCCAGAGGGTAAGTTTGATAATGCCTATCTTCTCAGACACCAGCAGGTGTCATCTCCAATCACTCCTCCCCCACCAAATGCACCAGGAGAAACCCCCAAAGCTTCATTACAGAGGACAGAGAGCCATTTAGGCCAATGAGTTGAGCCCAACTGTTCACTCCATTCACTAGAGCACTTACTGCTCTTATCTCGTGGCCAGGAGAGTAATAAGAAAGAAAGCAGCCAGGAAAATTAATCAGAACCCAGAGAATTTTAATAAAATGTTATTAGAAGTCAGCACAAACTGTGGGGAAGAGAAAGAGCTGCAGCCCTGGAGCACCTGTTCCTGTTTTAATTGGATGACTCAGGTCCGGCCCGTCCAAAAAGATGCCCCACTGTTTTGAGGCTCTGCTTGCGAGGCCCATTTGCCTACACAAAATCACATTTCTTAGCTCCCTTCCTTCAGCCCTCGCCATGTCCAATACCTGCCCCCATCCCACTTTCATGAGTAGCCTCCTGCCCTCTATTCCAAGGGCCCCTATTTACAGTACATTCGTGGCACTTCCTATGGCAGACAAGAGCCCAGTGCTAGAAATCAAAGACCAAGTATTTGGTTCCTGCTTCTGCCTCTTAATCATCATGGAACTTTGGGTCAAAAATCTACCCTCTTCACTAGGTCTCAGATTTCTCATCTGTAAAATGGACACACTGAAATGGTTCTTTCATTATCCCTATTGCCTTTCTACTAGTCTCTGATTCTGAAAGTGCATGTATACCTCATGATTTGCATTAAAAGGGCTTGACTAACAGCTGGTGAATAAGCACCCCTACCTATCCTTAGAGGACAGGATGGTCTTGCTTTGTTCTTTTCTGCTCCCAATGAAAATTCAAGCCTGAATGAAGGAGTCAGCTACTTTACCAACTACAATATTTGATAGGAACTAGCGTTCTCTTTGGATCTTTCTGCTCATATTTCCACTAGGTTCAGTCATATCTACACCCCTGCCTTCCCTTACCTGTGTTACTGGGCCAGTTCCTTATATCCATATAGTACTTTGCTTTTAAAAGGCTATTTCATCTATTGGACTTTCTCAAGATTTCTATGAGGTAAGTAGAATGGACATTATTATCCTCATTTATGTATAAAAAATCCAAGACTGAGGAAACTTAATTGAATTGCTAAGGTTATACATCAATTAAATGGTAGTCTAGACTCAAGACTAAAATCTCCAACCACACCTTCCAACCACTGCTCTTTCCACTATACTACTATGCTCTGCTTAGACAACACCTAGGATCTTCCAAAACTAACAGCCTAACAATCTAGGACAGTGAGACAGTGATACTAATTTTAAAATTACTAAGGAATACAGACTAAAAATATCATTGAGTAATGGAAAAATGTGTAGGAAGGCCCAAGGCCAGGTAAGTAAAGAAGGGAAAGGAAGGTGGTTTTTCTTTGAAAATGACACCTACACCAATGGAAGTGGATTAGTTTCTTGGCAAAAGGTTAAAACCTTGCAAACACAGCTCTGAGATTAAATATTTTTTAAAAGAAATGCAAGGATTTTTTTTTCCTCCTCTTTTAGCTCCTTTTACTTGCTCTTTTATTAATATTCTATATTTCATAGTTCAAAAAAAAAACCTTCCACTGCATAGTGAAAACAAACTGGTAACATCAGCACTTTCTCTTCACAGCTGGATCCCAGGTTGGCAATGTTTTCCTCCCATAAAACCATAATCCCATAAAATTTAAGGTTATTAAATTGCAGGTGAATAATTCATAAGGCAATTATGAAACATTTATGATGGAATATTATTAGCTTTCAAATAAAGGAAAACATTTGGGGTCGCTGAATTAACAAACTTTGGTAGCTGTATTTCCATCTCCCTTAATGGACATTCCCTGCTGCCTTGGACATTCAAAGATGGGCTCGAGTGCCTCCAGATGGTGTCTGGATTATACCCCAACAACTCAGCCAGCTGGTGGCACAACCCACCACAACAGATGTGAGCACTGCCTGAGGCCAATGGTAATGGTAAGAAGCACAAAGCCTTGTGGGTGGCATACTCAGTGCTAGACTCCATGAAAAATCACTTCCCATGTATTATGTCCCTAATCCTCACACTGGCCCCCTGACATCAACATTATCCTTACCAGCCCCATTATTTAGACCACATGTGTCAAACACAAGGCCCGCGGGCCAAATCCGTCCCGCCAGGCCTTGCAATGTGGCCCGCACCGCGCTGTCATCACTGCACTCCGCTGCGTTTCCATCACAATGACAGTTTATGACTGTTCAGTAAACCATTCGGCCCGCGATTTAGGCTGGATTTTAGATTTTGGCCCCTTCTCTGATTGAGTTCGACACCCCTAATTTAGACAGTAAACATGTTCAGTAAGTTAGATAACTTATCAAAGACCACATATCCAGCAAGAGGCAGGGCCAGGATTCCAACCCAGGCAGTTTAAACAGGAGCCTCCTAAACAACAGCTGGAGAACTGTGAATTGTGGCATCATCAATGAATCATTCACACCTCGGGTCCTGTTTAAAGCACTTTCATATACAGGATTTTGTCCTTACAAGTCTCTGTAGCATTACTGTGGCATTGTCAGAGAGGTGTTATTATCTTCACTTTGAAGAGTAAATTGAGGTCCAAAAAGGTTAAATGATTTCATCAAGGTCACATAGCCAGTTAGTATAAGCACTCCAACTAGAACTTCAAGGCTCAATCATAATGATATATACACCATAAAATAACAGAATTGGAAAAGAGTATCCTTGGTAAATCTCCAATCAACTTAGCATATTTCTGAAGGTAGACTTCTCCAGCCTCTGCTTGAGACCGCTCAACCCCACCTTGCCCCCTCAATGATAAGGAGCTCCAGTGTTCAATGCAAATGGACATTCCCTGCTGCCTTGGACATTCAAATAGTCAAGATAAGACCCTTCTACTACTGAGAAATTCTGAATGTTTTTCCTTACCCTGAGACAGTATTTTTGCCTCCTTAAAACCGGCTACTGTTTTATCTGAAGGACAATTTTCTCCCTTCTCACCAATCACATATCCCTCCTCATCATGGGTTCTTCCCCTACCATTTCCTGCTTACCACTCCCATCCAGGATCTTCAACCATTCCTCATAGAACCTGTGTTTTTTCCCCCATCTCCTTTCTTCTCTCTCTTCCTAGATGTGCCCTATATCAATACTCCCCTTCCAAACAAAACTGAATACCATCTCTAGGGCCATCTGACTGGACTTAGGCCCCCCCTCCCTCCTATAAGGAGCTGTAACCATCCCTTCCCCCATTGGCATAGGGGACTCTAGCTGAGACCCCATTCACATTGCCATAATGCATTAAATGAACTTGCTATCCCAGCCTAAAACTTTTTCATTTCAACTACTATCAAACTAAGTTGCCTTTATGGTATCTCCCTTCTGTACACTTCCTTCATTTACTGCAGCATATGGTAATTTCAAAGCATCTTCCAGCGCAGATAGAAATGGCATTCCCAATGCCATCCCTTGTGTCTGCATTTGCTCTGCAGAGCTGAACAATAAGCATAGCCTGAGCCTATGAGGATGCTTGACGTGGTCCAAGGAGATGGAAGGTAGTGCCTCCTGGGGGACAGGAGAGCCATCCTTTCTACGTTCACTCTGTATTATTAGGTTCTCAGCACAATGTAACTTGCAGGTGAGTGTTTCAGGGGCCCATATCTGATTATTGCCTACTGCTAGAGTGGTGGGCCATTGGCTCTTCCAAATGGGGAGGGGTCTTAAAGACCTCTCGTCCAAACTCCCTGTCTTATAGGAAAGTGAGGCCCAGAGAAGAGAAGTAAACTGCCCAGTCAGTTCTTAATGTGGGATTGACAACCAGGCCTCGCTCCATGGCATTTGAATCTTAGACACCATCTGGTCCAACACCTCATTTACACTTGAGCAAACTGGGGCACAGAGGGAGAAGGTCACCCAGCTCAGGAGTGCCCAGAACAAAGACCAGCCCAGGTTTTATTACCAGTGCTTTTCACAGAAGGAAAAAGAAAATGTCATCGCCCATCTTTCTGTGCCCAGGGCATCTGGGCCGTGTCACGGATAATAACACCCATGTCATTTGACTTCTTTCAATACCACAGACACTTTGCAGAGAGAGCTGGGTCTTATCTTGACTATTACCTCACTGCTGCTACATGTTCCACAGTAAAAACTGACACGCTTGATTCTCTAGGTCACCCCGAGGTCCTCATTAAGTGAGGACATCAGGGAGGAGAATTTCAACTCACGGTGGAAATGGTAGAGAAATCCAAATGCATGCTAAGTCAGCTACTTCATCTGCCGTCAATGACTCTGGCCTAAGAATTCACTCAACTGCAAGTGCCACACCGAAAGCCAAGGATAAGAATTCTCTGAACTCTTCCACCAAAAGAGCTGTTATAATGTCACTCTGCTAGCAAACTCTGCAAATAAGACTGTTGCCAACATGCTTCAAGCAAAATTCTGTCCTCCATTCTCTTCAGACAGCACTATGTTACCAACCTTCTGTCACCAGTGCTTGCTTTTCTGCCCAGAAGTGGGAACAGTCAGTAACTGCAGACAGTTCCATCCCCACGCTTAGGAGGGAATCAATTAAGTTGAGAAAATAATTGCAATTTTTCACATCAAATAATATTATCATTTTAATTTAGCAGGACTTGAGTGGGGGCTGATGGAGTTAGAAAAGAGGAAAGCTCGCCTCTACCCCCCTTGGAGCCACTGTTATGTACAGAACACAAAGGCAAGTTAAAGACCCACAACACGAAGCCAGGTGACCAGCTAAGCCAGGGATATCCCTCAGAGGCTCTCAGCTCTGTACTTCCCAGCCAACCTCTCACACCACGTGGAGGCATTGCAATTCCTCACACGCAGACAACAGGAGGTGACGTGTGGATTCCAAGCAGGTGAGCTTGTCTCCGAGAGCTTTGGCAGTAAAGCTTGGGTTAAACAAAGCCACCTGCAGCCTGCAGCAAGGATTTGATTACTCAGGCAGCACCTCTGAGGAAGGATTAAGAGGACTCTATCATGGGGATAGGCAGAACCTTAATTGAAATACAAGTTGCTAGATTAGCATCCCTAGAGAGAACCTGGGGCTTTCAAGTTTCCCAATAGAGAGCTGCTATCACTCTGAGGATCCAGCTCATCTGAACAGTTCTGAGCACAGGGATATTACAATCAGACCTTCTTCCCTAATCTGCAACCCACCTCACCCCCACACCGCCATACCTAAATGGGGGTCCAGAGAGTGATCAGCACACAGACCCTCATTTGATTTTGATTTTCAATTACATTGGTATAATGTACTTAAAATCTGTCTTTTATTTGGAAAGATAAACACAGCAGTTCGGTAATTTCATTGCTATATCAATTTGCAAGGAAAATTCTATTTAAACTCAGTGACTGGCCCACAGCCACCATCCCAGACAGCAGCAAGCTGTCTAAAGGGACAGGAGAGGTGCCAACTGAGTCTCCTGGGTAAATGATGCAGCTGGTAGGAAACCTCCCCTCAGCCCCCCAACTATCCCCTGAGGGGTATTCTCAGTGTCTAAAGCCTTAGAAACAAAGACCGATTTTTTTTTTCCTTATTTTTTTTCAGCTGTGCATGTAGCTAATATTAGAGATCTATGATGTTCCGGCTCTACGCTGTTTTTCACACACTAACTCGATCCTCATAACCAATCCCTTTGAAAAGCCTGTTCTTATCCTCTAATGCACATGTGTCAAACACAAGGCCCGCGGGCCAAATCCGTCCCGCCAGGCCTTGCAATGTGGCCCGCACCGCGCTGTCATCACTGCACTGCACTGCGTTTCCATCACAATGACAGTTTATGACTGTTCAGTAAACCATTCGGCCCGCGATTTAGGCTGGATTTTAGATTTTGGCCCCTTCTCTGATTGAGTTCGACACCCCTACTAATGGGAGAGAAAATGGAAACTTAGAGAGATTAAATGGAATGAACAAATTTCCACATTCTGTAGTCCTGATGCAATTCCAAGGTTGTCTGTGGACAACTGACATGTTTAACCACTGCTGCTAAACTGGTTTTTACTCCATTCACCTGGCCCACCTCTGACCTACCTAGAACATAGTAAACACTCATGAAATGTTTGTTAAATAAATAAATAAACATGTAAAAGCCTAAGCAACCGAAAGACCAAATGACTGGTTGACTGGTTGCTATGACACGCACTGACCACCAGCGGGCAGACACTCAACACAGGAACTACCCCATGGTGGTCATTGCACTCCCAAAGCTAATCTCCCAAAGCCAGCTAAACTTCTATAGCTAGCCAACCTCCCACAGTCTCTACTCCTGGCTGCCAGCCCCCTGATTGGCCCAAATTGGGGACCAGCCGGCCAACCTCCTGCAGTCCCTTCCCCTAGCCAGCCACCCTCCTTTCCCACTGGCTCAATGGACAGCCAGGCCAAGGGACTCCACCTGTGCATGAATTCATGCACAGGGCATCTAGTAAATAAATAAATAAATAAATAAATAAATAAATAAATAGCCTAGCCAGCATGGCTCCATGGTTGAACATCAACCTACGTACGGGGAGGTCACAGTTCAATTCCCAGGCAGGGCACATCCCCAGAGTGGGACTTGCAGGAGGCAGCCAATTAATCAATCAATGATTTTCTCTCATCGTTGATGTTTCTAACTCTCTCTCCTTCATTCTTCCTCTCTGAAATTGTGCGCGCGTGTGTGTGTGTGTGTGTGTGTGTGTGTATGTGTGTTTTAAAGAAACGAATGATTGAATGGTCTCAAACTTACTCCTGATGTTGGCTATCATCTGACCATTATGCACCAATTAAGTCCTAATCCAGATCCCATACTTAACCCCCAAATCAGCTTTAGACTGACCCTCCTCATTAAATTATTATACACTGACCTCCTGATTCCAGTCAGAGGTTAATTCTTTACCACCCTATATGCATCTTAGCCTGTGCACTGCCCAGCTGCAAATCCTTTAGCTCCTCAAACTCCAGTTTTTTCTCCCACTGGGCCTTTGCACATGCTGTGCCTTTTGCCTGAACCTGTCCCTGTGTCCTCATATAAGCATCATTTGGTCATCATTTGGGGATGCTTTCTGAACTTAAGGTCTGGACCAGGTTTCTTTATTAAGCATTTTCACAGAGCCACATCTCTTGTCTTTCACAGCCTTTATCTCCACCTCTGCTCATTCAGCCACTGATGCCTGGCTCCCCTGCCAGACCATCTGTTCCAGGATGGCGGGGAGTATGTCTCTTTCAGAACAACAGTGCATCCTCAGTGTTGTTAGCACCTGGCTCATGTCAATAAACATTTGTCAGTGAATGCTAGACCATGTCCTAATCACAGCCACAGGCCACTAACCTTGGTCATGAACTAAAAGTTCATATGATTCAAAGTTATCAAGTAAGCTTATGGGTATAATTGAGTGAAAGGTAAGAATTTACAAGAGAATAACTCAAGGTGTAATTCCTATTGACATTAAATGACCTTTCTAAATGAAAGTTAACACATTACTATTAAGTTAAAAAAAATCTAGAATGTCAACTCATGTATAAATGAAACATAAGAAATGTTTTCATTTGTTTGGCATAACTCCCATCCTTGAAATTTCTTTTCCATTCTTCTTACACATTGTCAAAAGGACTTAAAGATATAATTACTACTTATTTAAAGAAAATTCCATTATATAAAATTTGAAGAGATAGTTCAAATTATTTTGTTCACCAACATTTTTCTGAGAAAGATATATATGAGGTAGCATTAAGCCATTCAGTAAGGCTGAAAATAGATGCACTATGCATAAATTTCATTGCAACCTCATCTTTTGAAATAAGCTTTAATATGTAAACCATCTGGAGAGAAGATAAGTGGGGGAAAATGACTGTGTGATGTTTATACTTGCTTTGCTGAATTAATTACTTAATTCATCAAATAGTTCCTGGATGTCTAGCATGAGGCCGTGTTATTGAAACACAATCCCTTTCTCAGCAAAGCACTTTAGTTGGTTATGTGTACTCTGTAAAAGGCAAGAAAATGAGCACCAAAGAGGTCCAGTTACTTGCTCAAAAGTTACATGTACAGGGCTAACAATCAGAACTGGCAGTGTTTTCCTGACAAGCTTTCCAATTGGCAGAGGGGCCTCTGGGTACTAACAGTGATGTGAGGGCACATTTCCAGCTGGGGCTGACCTTTAGGTCGTAGTTCCAACCAGGGATCATTCTGGCTGAAGCCAGAAGTTCACTTTATGAGAACAGGAACACTCTCTGGCTTAGAAAGAAATCAGACCATCAGGTGATATCTTACTCTGTAGGGGATGCAACAGGACACAGGGGAGCAGGGTTGCCATTGGTGCAACAAGGGAGGAGACAGCACCATTTAGGAGTCAGAAAATCTGAGCTCCTATCCTGTCTGGGCCACTGACTCTCTTGAATCCCTACTATTTCTCAGAGACAGTATCACTGTGGGTGGCCACTGTCCCCACTATAAAATCAAAGGGCAGGACTATGGCAGGGATTATTCTCAGCCTTGGTTCTATGTTGGAGTCACCTGAGGAATTAAAAAAACAATCCACTGATGGCCTGGTCCCCACCCCAGAGATTCTGATGGCATTCGTGTGGAGCAATCCCCCCAGCACTGAGAGATTTAAATCTCCCCAAATAACTCTAATGTGCAGCCACCAAGCAGGGAAATCACTGGGCTATGCAGTCTTGAGGCTTCTTTCAGCCCCAACGTTTCATAATTTTAAAGAGATGGGATAGTAGTTCTCACATTTTAATATGCAGAAGAATCACCTAAAAAGCCTGATTTAAAAAAAAAAATACATTGCTGTGGTCCATCTGTAGAAATTCAAGCGTGTGGGTTTGAGGAAAGGCCCAGGAATCTGCATTTACAGCACCCTAGATCCCAGCAATGCACTGTGAGACGCAGCTGTGTCAGGATTCGCTGACAGGCAGCACTCCTCCTGTCATCATTGTCATAATCATTGCACAGACATTCAGACCTATTCTCACAGCCAGGAGGGACGGTGGTAAGGCAGAGCTGTCCATCCACCAGAACCAGGCATCTCGTGGCCTGGCGTGGGGCTGACAGATGGCAGGGGAGGGCCCCTTGGTTTGCAGGAGGAAGGACATGCTGCCGCAGTGTGCACTGCAGAGGCAGCCAGGCCTAAGATTGATAGTCCACGGTGCAGAGGAAACCTACCATCCACTGAGCATCTTGTGACATCAGCAGCGGTGCCGCTGGCCATTATTGAATCACCCAGGGCACCCAAGATTGATTTCCAGCTGCAGAAATGACGCTACCATCACTAGGTGCACAGGCAGGAAATGAGCGCTGAACCTCACTGTAATTTAGCATTCATTTGCATTTTTAAATGAGTTAGGCTGTGGACCGTTGCAAAGCAATGACAGAGAATTTTTATAATAATTAGCCTGGTGGGATGGGAGGAAGGGAGGCAGGGAATGGCTCTGCCTCACAGTTTCACTGGAGGGAAAAAAAAAAAAAAAACACAATTCAGCATCTCAGGTCACCAGATCTGATTATGATGTCCTGGTCCCCACTGACCTTGTGGACCTCGGCACCTCTGCAGAATCTCAGCTGAATATGCTGGTTTGTATCTGTCCTCCTTCTCTGGGGCTAACTCCAACCTCCCCTCTCCTTTCCCGTACACAGCCCAAGTAGCTTTTTTTGTGTGTTGGCTAAATGCCACTATGTTCCCTTTTGTTCACTCTCTTTATGGCTGAATTCAGCTCTACTCTGTACAAATACTCGCTCAGTATGTGTCAACAGCCTGATGTGTCTGCTAAAAATAACTGACATTGATGGAGCTCTTCACAGTTTGCAAACAACATTCCCATTCATTATCTCAAATGAGGCTCCCACCATCTCCAGGGGGTAACCAGGGTAGCATTTATGGTCCCATATTTTATAGACAAGAGAACTGAGGCTTGGAAAGATCTAGAGACTTACCCAACATCACACACCTCATGAAGAGCTTTGCCAAAATTGGAATGGAATTTTTGAACTCTGAAATCTGTATGGTGTTGCTTCAATCTCATGATGCATTACAAGGAGTACAGAGTTCACATTGAAGAAGGATCAAGTCCTCTCTGTCAAATCACCCAAACACAGCAATGATTCCCACTCTGGGCATCATGCTTGCAAAGGAATTTTGAGAATTTTGCTAATAAGAAAAGCAAAGGAGATTTTTTTTTCTCAAAGCTGCACACATACACTATCATATTTCAAGAATAACTACTAAAGCTATGGAATACATACACACACACACACACACGCACACATATGCTATGATTCTATTTTTCTTTTATTTTTTGTTTTATGGAAAACCTTGTCATGCAAGAAATGACAAAAACTAGGACTGTTGAAACTGAAGAACACTCAGAAGACTGATAAGAGCTACCATCAAGCAACCAAAGAGGATTCATTGGAAAGAGAAGACACACTTGTTCTGTGTGGCCACAAAAATATTATATGGAGTCAAATTCCAACTCAGTATGAGCAAACCAGTACTGCACTGTGGTTAAGGGCTCTGGAACCCAACTACCTAGGTTCAAAGCCCAGCTCTACTATTTCCAACTAAGTGATCTGAGTCATGTTTGTCATTTCTAATCCCCCTGCTACTTGTCTGTACAAAAGAAATGATCATGGCTATCTTATAGGATTGTTATTACCACCAAATAAATTAATGCAAACAAAGCTATCAACACTCAACATATAATAGTTATGGTGATATCTTTGTTTTGTACACCAATAAAAGCTTTAAAACTCACTTGATCCAGAACATCTAATAAGTAGATTTTGTTCTTCTATATACAGTTGAAGAATAGAGTAAGGAAAGAGGAAGCAACAAATAGTTCTGCCCAGCCGTAAAGGACCTTTGCAAATAGTTACCAGCCCATTAATTTCTTTCACTAAGGTAATTTCTGTAGATCCGATTAAGAAAATAATAAGTCATGTTGGTTTGAGTGATATTGCCCCAAGCTGGAGAGAAACTGGTTGACATCATGACCACTTTTATACAACATTATATTGGTCCTAGCTATTGTAATAAAGCAAGGAAAGAAAAGGTATAAGAATAGGAAAAACACATATATAAAATTTTTAAAAATCTACATATAAAATATTTTAATTAATAAGTAAATTAAGCAAGCTCACTAGATAGAAGGTCAACATAAAAAATTAGTTGAATTTACCGGGACCGGTTTGGCTCAGTGGATAAAGCGTCCGCCTGCGGACTGAAAGGTCCCGGGTTTGATTCCGGTCAAGGGCATATACCTTGGTTGCAGGCACATCCCCAGTGTGGGGTGTGCAAGAGGCAGCTGGTCGATGTTTCTCTCTCATCGATGTTTCTAACTCTCTGTCCCTCTCAATTCCTCTCTGTGTAAAATCAATAAAAATATATATTTTTTAAAAATTAGTTGAATTTTCACTTATCAATAACATTCAAAATTTAAAAAATAAAAATTTAAAGAACAAATCACTTAACAATATTATCAAAAACACTGACCTCCTAGTAATAAATATAAAAGATGTGTAAATCTGTACACTAAAGACTATAAAACATTATTGAGAAAAACAAAAGGAGATCTAAGTAAATAGAGAAATATGTTCATGTATTAGACATATTGGCATACTGTAAACATTTAAATTCTTCCCAAATAGACCTACAGATTCTACATAATCCCATTCAAAATCTCATCAGATTTTTTTCATCAGATTTTTAAATATTAATTGACTACCTAATCCTAAAAATTTTATGAGAATTTAAAGTGCCAAAATCAGCCAAGGAAATCTTAAAGAAGAAAATGCATACACTATCTTATTTCAAGAATAATTACTAAAGCTATGGAATACACATGTACACACATGCACACATATACTATGATTCTATTTTTATTTTTTGTTTTATAGATTTCAGCATAAAGGGTTAAACATGTATTGTTATATTTATTCCTATAAATTTGATGGGTTTTGATGCTATCATAAATTATATACTCTTTTAATATATACAGTGATTTCATTGCATAGTATTAATGTAAGAAAATCACAAACATAATGGTGATGCTTCCTTCAGTTTAGTGGGTAAAGAATTTTTTAATGAACAAAAAGTAAATCAATTGATATCTATATGGGGGATGGGAATCCCTACTCATACATGCCATATACATACAATATTTTTCAGATATCTATACTAATAAAAGCATAATATGCTAATTAGACTAGACAGCTGACTGACCTTCTGGACGTCATTCCAGATGCCCTTCCGGACAAAGCTGCTATGGTGGAGGCTGAGGCAAAGCTGGTTAGGGGAAATCAGGCAGATAGTGGAGCAGTTAGGGGTGAAGAGGCCAGGAGGGGAGCAGTTAGGAGGCAATCAGGCCAGCAGGCAGAGGTGATTAGGGGCAATCAGACAGGCAAGCAAAAAGTTAGGGGCAATCAGGCAGGCAGGCAAGAGGTTTGGAGCCAGCAGCCCCTGCAGGATCAGGCCTAACCCAGCATTTGGGCATCCCCTGAGGGGTCCCAGATTGGAGAGGGTGCCAGCTGAGCTGAGAGACACAGACTCCCTTCCCATGCACGAATTTCATGCACCAGGCCTCTAGTATTTAATATAAAAAGGAAGAAAATGAAACAATAAAACATATAGAAGAAAATTTATAAAATCATTTCTATAATTTTCAAAATGGCAAATTTTCCTTAAAAAGGATTCATAAAGTCTTTGGCTTGAATATGAAGTGCTTGAAGAGGAATAGAGGTAAACACAACAAGAAGAATTTGTTGGGACTACATTGATAAGAACCTCAAATTCCATTTATACATTTTTGGGCACATTTATCTAGGCCAGGATATAGCAAACTTCTTAAATAAAGAGCCAGATAGTAAGTATTTTAGGATTTTGGGGCCAAAATCTGTCTGTCCCAACTCCTTAACACTGACATTGTAGCATGAAAGCTGCCATTGATAATACGGTATGTACACAGTGAGTGTGGCTGTTCCAATAAAACTTTATTTACAAAAACAGAAGGTGGGCCAAATTGTCCATTGCTGCTCTAGGCAGCAAAAGCCATGGAAATTTTTGAGCATTTAGAGACAGGATAAGATCTGTGCTTCAAGAGAATCATCCTCACAATAACTATAAAATAGAGTGATGAGAGAGAACACTGCGTTCATCCAGAAGATGTAACTAGGGCAGAAGACTATGAACACCAGAAGTAGCAGTAACATTTTTCCTAATGGTCTTCTTTGGGTATCTCCATAATTACTGTCTCACTCCTAAGGATGAATTGGGATATAAGACATGAATCCCACCATCCTCTAAAAGGGATTGGCCTGCTTTTTCTAAAGGTAGCACTGTCAGAGAGACAAGCAGGCTTGATTCCAGTTCCTGGAGGACCTCCGTTCGTGCATCTACACATTTCTAGTTGTTTTCTCTTCTTCAGGCATAATAGCCAGGCCTTAGCTTTATCAAGGAGACAGTGGGAGCAGGATACCATCTTCCAACCTTTTCACCCTCTCTGCTCTTTCCCCTGTGTCCTAATGGTATAAGTTTTTATAGTGTTGAACTGGCAGGTACTTAAATTTGGGGGGAGAGGGAGAGTAGGCCATATGGGCTCCACTCTTCACTCTCCACCTGAAGCCTCTGGAAGCCTCAGAGTAAGCTAACACCTGGTCTAGCCCATCCTTACTTTGGGGTTTAATGTCAAAAAGCTCAGTTAATATTAGAGTTATTTTGCATATATATTTTCAGGATATATGTACTCCTGGGTCCTCTGGCTATATACACTGAGTGCCCAGATTATTATGATCTCTGAATGCATAATAATCAGGCCACTTAGTATATATTAGTATATATATATATATATATATATATATATATATATATATATATATATACACACACACACACACACACACACACACACACACACACACATATATATATATATGGCCCGGTGCATGAATTTGTGCATGGGTGGGGTTTGGCCAGCCTGACCAGGGGGAGGGGACATGGGCAGTTGGCTGGCCTGCTTGCTGGTCAAACTCCTGGTTGAGGAGATAATTTGTATATTAGCCTTTTATTATATAGGATATATACTGAGTGGCCAGATTATTATGGGTTTAGAGATCATAATAATAATCTGGCCACTCAGTGTATAATCACAATAACCTCCCCTTAATGGCACCCCAGTATCCCCTAACTGCTATCCCTTCACTTCCCAGGCAAACCAGGCCTACAGTAATTGGAGGAAGAATTATTGAACTTAAACTTCTAAACAATGGAGACAATGGTTAAAGGAAATGCATTCCTCTATTGTTCTTGCCTCTCTTTTTATATCCTTTGTGCCCCCACCCCCCTGCCACATCACTAAAGGAATTTGAGAGAGAGCAACAGAGAGGAGAGATAACAAACCACTCCTGGCATCTGAACTTAGTTAACAATATTCATGGCTCCTGAAAACAAAGGGGAAAAGGCATGTGGTCTCTCATTCTGAGCCATTTTCCCACATTTCTTTTCCCACATTTTCGCCACTCTTTCCTCCAGGAAGATATGTTCACCTTGTTAATCATTCTACCTGCATCAGAAAACATTACCTCCATGACCGCACAATAGCAGCCTCATTACTGAAACCACAGCGCACAGTCAGATGGATTTCCCCAAAGGCCCTCAAACCTTTCCCATTTTATTACCATGTCACTCCTCATTTTAACACATATTAATCACAAAGATACATTTTTCTTGGACTATGGATTTGAGTGGCCCTTTCTAAGCACTTAGAAAAGGTTGGTTCAGGAGGAAAAAGAAATGATTAAATTTGCAAAGTCCAATTTCTGTCCCAATTTGTATATGCAGAAAGAAGAAACTGTTAGCAGACTTCAAAAATGTGGTACAGACTTGTTCTTTTGGCCAGCAGGAAGCTATAAAGTATGCTGAATCTGTGTCAGAATTAAAAATCTCCCTGATTTAAAGTATAGCTCCACTGCTTACTAGCAATGAGACCTGACCCACTGTTTCTTCATCTATTAGGTCTAGTAATAATTAATGTCGTTTTCTAATACTTTTTTAAATTGAATTTATTTAAACAATACAACAAAATTTAATCAACAATATAGTTGCCGTTGTTTTCTACTACTTGTGCCCAACGCTCAGGAAGCATTTTAATCCCTCTGTTGTAAAATTCTTGTGATTTTGATGCAAAAAATTCGGTCAATGCATTCTTGAGGCATTCTTTATTATTAAAATTTTTTCCAAGAAGAAAGTTTTGCAAAGAACGAAACAAATGGTAATCGGAAGGGGCAATATCAGGAGAATATGCAGGTTGAGGGAGAACTTCCCATTCCAACTGGCGCAGTTTTTCAGCAGTGATTCTTGCAGTATGCGGTCGAGTGTTATCGTGGTGGAGAATTACGCCCTTCCGATTAATCAGAGCGGGCTCTTTTTCTCTTAAAGCTTGGGCTAACCTTTCCAATTGGGCACTATACACTGCACTTGTAATGGTTTGGTTAGATGGTAAAAGTTCATAATGAAGAATTCCTTTAAAATTCCACCAAACACACAACATCACTTTTTTCGCATGCAAGTCAGGCTGCGGAGCCTCATTTTTGTCCAACCATTGAGGCCTCCTTTTCAAATTAACATACAGCACCCATTCTTCACCTCCGGTAACAATTTGCTCTAAAAACGGCAAACTGTTTTGACGAGAGAGGAGCGAACTGCAAATTGTGACTCTTTGATTACGGTTGTTGTCGGTCAACTCATGAGGAACCCATTTTCCAAACTTTTGGACTTTGCCAAGTGCACGCAATTGATTGGAAATTGTTTTTTGTGGACAATTTAAAGTTGTCGCAAGCTCTTGTTGGGTAATTTGAGGATTTTGCACCAAAAGAGCTTGAAGAGCTTCTTGATCAAAATTGCACACACAGCCTCGACCACTCTTGTCATCTAACGAAAAATTTCCCTCGCGAAATTTCTCAAACCAACGCTGGCATTTTCTGGTGCTAACTGCATCTTGACCAAGAGCACTACAGATGTTTTTTGCAGCCTCACTTGCTTTTCTTCCTAATTGGAACTCGTAAAGCATGCAGTGCCAAATATGCTCTTCATCCACCATCTTCTTAGCCCTAGTTTTGCAACAAAAACCAAACCAAACACAAACTTTTTCAAGCAAAACTTGTTAATTGCACTTCACACGTTCTGTAGATACCACGTGTTTGAAGGTTATGTCAATACAAGTCAACGCCAAGCAAGATTTTAAACAAATGTTTGAAAACGACATTAATTATTACTAGACCCGGTATAAAATGGGAATACTTCCTTCGTAGGTGACTGTGGGTCTTTAATGATGTGGAATCCCATACCTGGCCCACAGGAAGGGCTCCGTATACATTCACCAGTGATTGGCTTCTTTTCCCTGGGTTAAGAGGGCCACACTAAACCCCCATCTCTCTTGGTAAGAAAAAGGACCACACAGGTTATTTTTCAGCAACAGCCATTGCTTTAACTCTTACATATAATAGAAAAAGGAAGCTAAGTGGAGCAGCACTGGGTAGGAGTCAGAATGAAAGGAGAATGAGTGGAGAATCTCATAAATGTCATGCTTTGGTAAAGTCAGCAAAGAAGAAATGTCTAGGATTTTCCATGGATGGAATTCGTGAACTGTGTTTTGCTTATGCAGCCATAGGGTGGCTCAGCTCCAGCTTCTTGTCTCTATTATGTGTTTCCATCAACATTCAATCTCTAAGGATGTAGGTAGAATCTGATTGACCTGTCTTGGGCCACCTGTCATCTCTTTGGAGTGCAAAGGGTCCAGTGATTGGCAACCCTCCCAAAACTACATGGAGTGAGAGGAGGCAGTGACCCAAGGATGGACAAAATGTAGCCGGATACTCTCCAGAGAAATTCACCTTCCGCCAAGAAGGCATGGGCACTGCTGTCCACTAGTTAATGGGAGAGGAGAAGGGTTAGGCTGAAATAGTTAGGTCATCAGAGTCGTGGTCTGAGCAGATTGGCCTGTGTGAGTAATTTCTTCACACCATCTACCCTGAGCCAAGCCCTCTATTTGGCCCTTGACTTTCAAACTTCTGAGAGACAGGATTATTAACCCCTTCTGTACAGGTGGAAACACAGGCTCAAAGAGGCTAAGCGCGCTGTCCAAGGCCACGTGGTAAGAAGAAAAGAATTTGATCCCACATTTGTTTGGCTTTGAAGTCTGCACTCTGTGCTAATATAGGGACAGCATGCATTCTGAGCTCCGATATGGCAAAACCTAGAGTTCTGAGGGGTTGGATGAGATTTTTTTGTCTTGGTCTTTCCCACGCAGCAGCCCAAAGAGGAAGCCTGGAGACTGGGAAGGAACCTCAAGGAGGTGGGTGGGTGCTGAGCCCTCACCCTTTGCTAAACACAGTCCATACTTCTGGTTACTTTTAACAGGGTTTGGAAGTTCATAGTTTTTGATAAATAAGGGGAAATTGAATATGATTTTTAAACTTCAAAGCTGGGGAGGAAGAGAAAATGCAATCATATTTCAATCTTCTCCAATGCTTCTACTCCTAAGGTTTATTTATATTTAATAAAGAAACTGAATTGCAATAAGAAAAAAAAACATCTCAAAAAGCTAGAAGTTATATTTTCTCATTTGAACAGTGGTTTCTATTTCTGTTCACTCCTCTGAGGTAAGGAGGAATAGCCTCGGGGTTCCCATTTCTCAAACATTGACTCTTCCATATATGGCTTTCAATTGGATTTATGATTTGTCTCTTATTGATTTGAGCCCCAGAAAACACCACTGCAATGACAGGCCTCTTGTCCTTTCCCAATGACTAGACTAACTGATCCAAACTCCCTGTTCGGATAAGAACACTTAAGGCCACAGTGTGAAGGTGATTTTCTCACAGTTACCATTAGGAAGACAGGGCTTTACAACATGAAAATAGACACCTCTCCTTCTCACCAAAAATAACATAAAAAGTTTTCTTTTGCTTGTGTCCTCTATTAGAGTATAAGATCCACAGGGAAGAATGCAAAACCATATCTTGTTGTGTGTTTTTTTTTCTTATTGCAATTCAGTTTCTTTATTCTTTATCATTGTTGTGTTTATTTCTGGAACCTAGCCGAATAGGTGTTCATTAAAAAATTGTTGAGCCGAAACTGGTTTGGCTCAGTGGGCAGAGCGTCGGCCTGTAGACTGAAAGGTCCCAGGTTCGATTCTGGTCAAGGGCATGTACCTTGGTTGTGGGCACATCCCCAGTAGAGGGTGTGCAAGAGGCAGCTGATCGATGTTTCTCTCTCATCAATGTTTCTAACTCTCTATCCCTCTCTCTTTCTCTCTGTAAAGAATCAATGAAATATATTTTTTTAAATTGTTGATTAAAAAATTAATAAATGAATGAATGAATGGTAGCAAATGGCATTACCATGACTAAAGCAGTTTTCCTGGAGGCTTCAAGACAAGGCTGGGTTCATGGCCAAGCCAGAATTAGAACTCGGGATTCCTGATGACAATGCTAATGATCTTTCTCGGGTTACGCCACCTGGTGAAGGGAATCAGGACAGTGGGAGATATTCCCACAAAATCTCTTGGTTCCCCATGAAGACAGACTTCTGGCATGACAAAACTCAGTGACTCTTTTTAACAAAAGGTGTTATGAACATTTATTTCAACAGCTGTGACTACAGAGGTGGCTATAAAAAGGGAAAGCTGTAAACGAACAAGTCCTTGCTCTTGTTTCCATTCTGACTGTGCCGTTTCTAGTGTGATTTGGAGCCATTGACTTGACCAGCCTCAGTCCCAGTGTCCCGATATGACAAGTGAGGATAATGAGTCTATTTGGAGTATGACTAGAATAGTGAGTAATGAAGGAGATAATGGGCAGAAAGGGATTTGAAGACTTCACAGTACTATCTATAAGCATCAGAACCATTAATATTATTACCGCTACTGTCACTTCATGATTTACAGAATAGTCTGTTTTGTCCAAGCCTTTCTTTTGTCCTCCTTTCTCTTCTCCTAGTCACAATAATTCTTCTTTGTTTAATTATGAAGAAGAAGAGGAGAACAATTTAGAGGAAAAAGAACAAGAAAAGACAAGAAGAAGGAAAAGGAGCAGCTACAATTTATGACCATTTCTATATGCCAGGCTTTACAGAGAGTAGTTCTGATCATCACCAACTTCTATAAAGAAAGTGATATTATCATGGGTGAGGACACCAAGGCTCAGTTGTAAGTTAAGTAACTATCTCATACAGCACATTAAGTAAATAGCAAGCCGGGATTCAGATGTGGGTTCACTGGACTCCAAAACCCCTGCCTTTTTCTACCCTGCCCTGCTATCTCCCTCGATTAATGGAATAAGTATTGGGTAGGAGTGAAGGGTAAATGCAACCAGACCCAGGTGAGTTTATAGCTGGCTGTTCACTGTTGTGTTTTACTTCCAAAGGGGCTGTAAGAGACCATCATAAACACAGAGATAGGTAGGAGAGCTGCACCTATTTGTAAATGGTCCACAAATCTGGTGGAAACTTTTTCTATTGTGGTAAGAACACACATGAAACCATTTTTAAATGTACAATTCTGCAGCATTTAGTACACTTATAATGTACAACTATTACCACTACCTGCTTCTAGAACACTGTCATCACCCCAAAGTAGACTCCATAGTACCCACTAAGCAGTTGCCCCCCCCCCCAAGTACCTCCATCCCAGCCCTGGTAACCACTTTCTGTCTCTATACACGTATGCTAATACTCTTAGTTCCCTCTTGCAAACTGTACCTGGACAAGACCCTTGAAAGATCGCCATTTCAGAAAATAGCAGCTCCCTTTCTGCTCAAGCTTCTGCCACAGCACATGCCTGGCTCCCCAGGGATCTACCTGCTAATTACCTAATGGAAGGGCACAGATGCAGGTGAACAGTCAGCTGCCTCCCCCAGGGGAGCCATTGCACCAGCCACTGAAGATGCCTGGGAACATTAATGCCCATTAGAGGCTGTCCAGATCTCTGGGGACCAGCCAGGCTTTTCTGGAACATGGGTGGGTGAGACTGCAGAGTGATGGAGTGGAACAGTGAAGAGTTGAAATTGGACAGACCTGAGTTTGAATCCTGGCTCCTCCACATATTAGCTATGTGACCTTGACCAAGTCACTCTACCTTCCTAAGCCTCTGTTGCCAAAAATGTACGATTGAGGTGGTAAAACCTATTGTTCTAGGGTTGGGAGAGGTTACAGAGGGAAATTAAATGACACTTAATATCTGTTTGCTATTTACTTTAATCCTTGGATCCCTGTCAACGCAGGAAGAAGTTATATTTCCTGTACATGATCTGAAAATTAAGAGGAATGGTAAGGATCTATGTTTACTACATGGAAAAATGAACACACATTATGTCACCGCTACTGAGATGAAAAACAAATGTAGTAAATTTTAGGTCAAATCTTGGTTTCACTTCTCTCTCTGGTTACTGGTCCAGGTTCAGAACCCAAGAGCCTCTGAGTCTGGGATTAACAAATTAAAGACTTCCACTTGCTTTCCTTTATGATAGTGAAAATTATATCAAACACTAGTTACTGCTATTATAATAATATATGTTAAAATGGGTTGCCAGTTATTTCACAAAGTGCAGGAAATCAGTTGTTAAAAACAAACTGTGTCCTAGACATTGTGCCACGTTAAATTCCAAAGCTATTTTCTCATGCTAGACACCATTCTGCACAGTGAGGTTAAAAGATTAATTAAACAAGAATACTGTAATCAGACAGTTTTTATTTCAAATCCCAAGTGCACTAAATGCATGATTTTGAAGCAGTTACTCCATCAAGGGTCAACATGTTCATCTATATTATAGAGATGATAATTGTACTAGCTCCATAAAGTTATTAACTGAGATAACCTAATAAAGTATTTAGCATAGTGTACCAAGTCAACAAATTTAGATATTAGAATTACAATTGTTAATAATAAGAAGCAAACACAACACACAGTGATGAGTTCTGCTGGGCCATTTGGATATTTAGAACATCATTCTCGGGCCATACACAGTTATCAACTTAAAAATTAGCCTGCTATATTTGATCAAACATTTAATTAATTTACCCCTAATGTCTTGGTAGGGCCAGACCAAATGATTTCATGGGACTCAGAGGTTCTGGTTGGGTGTTTAAGTCTACAGTGGGGCCCTCACTCTAATAGGAAACACTAGGGGTGGACAAGGGCCCAAGGGCAGGGGAAGGAGTTCCCTTTTCAAATAGAGGGTGTTACACATTGGGGCTGACTAACACTGAGATGTGCTGCTCAGATAACCCCTCCAGGGACGAAGGCCTCAGCTGGAGAAATGCCTTGTTTACTGCTGGTGACTGACGGGAATAAAGGCTGCCTCACTTAGGCAGATTCAGAACAACTCAGGCGGGACTTCTCAGCAGCAGAGCTCCCTGCGGGGCCTCTGGCTTCTCTGCCAAGCAGCCTCCTTCCTTTCCTTTCCTGGGTATGGCTCCCGTGACCAGGCCCTGATGAACTTCCAGCCCATGACCCACACCTGGAAGTCAAGTATGTTTTCTTTACTCAGCACAACAGTTCTTTACTCAGCACAACATATTAGATAAGGACACTATCTTTATTGAGGAGACAGGACCAGATGTGAAATTGCTCAAGGGCACTTGGGTAGTTAAAGATGAACCATCATGGGAATCCATATAAGAGCCACTCCACTCTGTTTGACTACCTGTGTCCTTTAACAGCCTTAAACTTTATTACCAGTGCAGACACCCAAAGAGAGGCTGGGTTCTCTTTCTCAGGCCTGGAATCAAAATCCCCATGGGATACCCATTAGCCCAACTTTGCATCGGTGCTTGCCTGCTCCTGAATCAGTCACCTGAATCTTAGGGGTGAAATCATAGTAGAATATAGCTGATTGATCATTTGGCAATGATTCTGACTGGGTAAGAGGGATTTCCTTGCAAAGAGGTGCTGAACAGACAAGTTCAAAGCTGTCCACAGCATCACCACATGCCATCCTGCAGCCTCTCCATGTCCCCCTGCTTCCAGGCCTCTAATCCTGACATGTACTTGAGTTGAAATTGTTCCTATTGCTAGTTTAACATTTATGTATTCTTGACCATGATGAGGTTAAAAAGGAGAGAAAGCCAACTAGGATCAAGGACATATGTCAGCAAAGCCCCTGATATGAAAGGTAGAGGAAAAGGCTCAGAGATTCCCTTCCTCTGCCACTTTTCATTTCATTTGGAAAAGTTGGGAACAAAGAGGTTCAAGATTTTTCAAGATCACGCTGAATTTGTGGCACAATGGTACCCATTTTTCCAGACTCTTGGTCTAGTGTTCTTTCCTTTACAAAAAAAAAAAAAAAAAAAAAAAGGGGGGGGATTCTTAGAGCAATTACCAACTGAAAAGAACTCAAAAATTAAGATGAAGCACCTTTAGGATAAAGTAAGTCAACAAAAAAATGGAATTTTGTTTGTATAAATTTGATTTATATGCCATTTTTTCTCAACATTTACTTACTCTATAAAGTCAAGGGACAACCCACAACACTCATACCATGACTAATGCTGATATAGTTCTGAGGCAGCTATTTTGTCAAGTAATTTTGAGGCAAATATATTCTTTTCATCTTTGAATGCAAAAACTAGTATGTTTGGAATTTGTCAAGCAGACCCCTAATTAACAGATCAGTTGTTTGGGGCTTTGAGGGGTGTTCTCGGAGGAGGATTATGCGGCAGCCTAGGCAGGCAGAAAGCTCAGGGATAGGGGTGGGAGATTTGAGTTCCACCCCAGCTCCAACCTTGTTCTAATCCACTAGTCAGTCATTTCCCTTCTCTGAAACCCAGCCAACCTGGGCTGTGAGGACTGCATCTGTCTGATGGGCAATAGATCCCTGAGCTCCTCTCCCAGGAAGTGGCAAGTGGCCACTGCAGATCCCAGCCCAGTCTCTGGCCCAGACCCCAAGCTTGGTCAGACGTCTCAGCACTGGATGTCTCTAGACTTTGCAGAGGCTGAGAACGAACCTAGTGTAGACTGCAGTGGTGGAGCCACGGATGAGAAGAGCGAGTTTTCAGCCAGAACTACTCCATCAGCTTATGTGTGAAAGAAATGACAGCGGGAGGAAGAAAGAGCTTTGCCTTCCCCGGGTCATAGAGAAGTGAGTGGCCGAGGTGGACAGGAGCCCAGGTTATCTGACAACTAACCTCCATGCCTGTGACCAAAGCTTTCCCCACTTCCACCTCCCTAAAAGCCTCGTTAGATGAAGTAAATGGTGAGGGTTTGTACTTTTTGCAAAGAGAGAGTCTAATTATGCTGCTCCATTTTTTCCCCACTCTCTGAAGATGCCCTATAAAGTTAGTACAATAACAATGAAAAAGAGCCCATAATAATTTATCGTGTTTACCACGTTAAGCACTTCGCTAGGTGCTTCACATGCATTATCTCATTTAAATGTCACAGCAGTCCCCTAGTGTATCTATTAATATTATCCTCAATTTACAGATGAGGAAATGAGGCTTGCAGAGGTTTCCTAAGGCCATACAGTTAGCAATCATTAGGACCTAAATGAGCAGCTCACATTCTTTACAAGAGAGCACAGACAACGCGTCTCAAATGCAAGGGCTTCAGAGGCGGAGGGCTTGTGTGTGGACTAGAAAGTTAGGTAAGGGGGAACCTGCAAAAGGCAGAGTCCAGGCTGGTGAGACACAAGCACCCTTGCTCCAGGCCCTGGACCCTAAAGAAAAGGGTGAGGTCAAAGCAGAACTTCTCAGCAAGAGGGGCCATTCCCTTGGATAGGTGACAGAAGCTGTCAATCAAAGCCAGAATGAGGGAGAGGCCTGGATGTGCCTGAGAACTCTGTTGAGGGCTGAGAGCAGAGTGAGGGGTGGGTCCTGAGAAGAGAACAGCTCACTAAGCAGAACCAAGACACAAGATCAGAGAAGGATGCATGGCCTGAGGGACTTTGTCACCTGCAGGAGCTAAGCATAGGTTCTGTAAGGAGAGCTGGTGCATCCCAGGGGCCTGAGGAAGGCTTAGCCTAGTGATGATGCATAAACAAGTAGCCTGGCTGTGAAGAGATTAAATTGAGGTACCAGAAACGTTGAACCAGAAATTCAAAGATTTGAGTTCTAATCCAAGTGAAACTAGGCCTGCATCCCCTTACTAAAACCTTCAGTGGTGTCCCATCCCCACCCCCATCCCTGCTGACTATAACAGTGGTCGGCAAACTCAGTCAACAGAGCCAAATATCAACAGTACAACGAATGAAATTTCTTTTGAGAGCCAAATTTTTAAAACTTAAACTTCTTTTAATGCCACTTCTTCAAAATAAACTCACCCAGGCCATGGTATTTTGTGGAAGAACCACACTCCAAGGGCCAAAGAGCCGCATGTGGCTCACGAGCTGTAGTTTGCCAACCACTGGACTATAGGATAAAGTCAAGGTCCTTAGCAAGGCATTCAGGATACTTAAAAATCAAAATTATACAATCTCTTTGACTTCCCACTCCTGGTTTTTTATTCTCAAGCCATTTCTCCAGCCCATGCCTTTGCCTGTACTATCTTCCCAACCCTTCACCTGGATTCCATCTCTTCCACCTTCAAACATGATGTGTTACCTCCTCTAGGAAGCCTTCCTGATGCAACTCCCCTTTAGGCTAAACAGGGTATTTCTCTTCTCCTTCCTTGAATTTCCTGGCTTATTTTCTGTGTTAACCATACTATGTTGGAATTTCCAATTTATGTGCCTATGCTGGTCTTTCCCACTAACGTATATTTCTTGAGGCCAGATCAGTGTCTGGTATATTGCCCCATGGCTGAGGTAGGCTCAGCACACAGTAGCTCATCAATTAACATTTTCTGAGTGAACAAACACAGAAATGGTTTTGTTGCTATATGACTTACAATTCCCCTGTGACTCAGTTTACCTAGCTAAGACCAAGACCCTTCTCCTGCCCGCCTCACAGGACTGCTGAAGTGGATCAGACTGGGTGATAATGATGAAAGCTTTGAGTGCTTTAAAGCCAGCAGCAGTGTAAGGAGTTCTTATAATCTCCTGCCTACCTTGGGGTGCCGGAGTGCCTGTACTATCTTCAGCTGCTTTGTCGGTCTTTAGAGCAAGTTTTCCTCCCAAAGAAACCAATTCAAGTTTGTGCCAGATAAACGATGATAAAGATCGTAGTGATACTCCCCTCTTCCTCCTCCCTGTCCTATTTTCATGAAGACAGGCTGCCCCAGAGGAGAGGAGAAAGAGTGGAAATGTGACAGGCATGTTCTCCCTAGTAATACGTCTGCACACTGCAGCAGGCCAGAGAACTCCCAGGTGTAGAACTCCTGGGAGGAGACAGGAATAGTGACTTGAGATCCCAGGAATTCAGGTCACAAGTAGGAAACAGGATGAATCCTGTTTTCCCAAAGACATCTTAGATTTGGTTTTTGCCCAAAGAATATGTTGTTGAGTTAAAATTCAGAGTACAGGGGGTTGGGGTGTAAGGATGTGGGCTTTGGTCCAGACAAAGGGTCAACTAGCTGTGTAACCTCAGGGGAGTCCCCTTTGCTCTCTGAGCCTAGCATTTCTTCATTTGTAAAAGGGGACAATGGTGATATGAAAACAAAAGTTTAGTGAGGACCAACTGTGAACCAGCTGGACTCAATATGTGCTCGGCACAGTCTTCCGGCACAGTTCTTTCACAGAGGAGAGGAACGAAGCGCAGGATGACAAGGTGGCTGGCTGTAGTCACAGCACTGGCAGGCTAGGGGTGCTGTGCCTGACTGCAAAGCCTGCATTCCCCCAGCCCGACCATGGGTCCTTATGGAAACCAATGGAATGACGTTGGAGGTGGGGTGTTAAAATTTCACATGATTGGGAGGTACTATACTTTAGCCCTAATGATGGATTAGCCTTTAGGAAATAATAATGATGCTTTTTAGAACACTAGGAAGGAGTGAGAGTGAGGAATGAAAGGAACTAAATAAGATACTTTTATTTAATTTGGGCTTTCTTTTGCCCAAAATAATCATTCCAAGTTGATGGAGATAGAGTGGAGGATACTAAGTAAGTCTTTATATTTTGTCCAAATGTTTGCTAGACACAAGAACAGGTAAAAGAAACGTTCTTCTATGCAGCCCAGACTCTCAAATGTGCCACTGTTGTTTTGACCTTGGACATGACATTTAATGTAGAGACTTGAAAAAACAAATAGACAGGAGCTAGACTCCCCACTTACAAGACTACTGCTATTTCTCTATCTTCATTTGGAGAAAAGGTACTGGAGCCTGAAGGTATAATTTCTAACATGACTTCCTGTGTGCCTGAAACTCACCCTGTGGTAATGTCGCCTGGACATCAGATGCTTTAACCATAGCCAGGTGACTGTGGCCCAGGAAGGTGTAGAAAATGCTGGAGAAGCATTTAGCCAATACACCTCGACTTGAATCCTAATCCTGTCCTGCTTCATGCCACATTTTTTACTCATCTAGAAAAATATATTGCTATAACCAAGTCACAGGGCTGGCATGGAAGTCACTGATTCCCCATCCATGACCTCGAGGCCCACTACCTTCAGTGTTTTCCACCTCCCCTATTATTGGTCTAGTGTATGCCCAATCCCCCTTCAGATCCTCAGTCTCTGCCACCTCCTTGGGGAGGCCATCCCAAGCCCAGATGAAGTCTTCATGTTAAAACACTCACTGAACCATGGAATCTGCCTTCATAATGTTTTTCATTGTTCATAATAAGACATTTGGGGATTATTTGATTAATGAGCCTCTCTTATGAGATCCTAAGTTTCACAAAGGTAGGGACTTTGTTGTTGTTTTTTGTTTGTTTTAATTAATATACTAGTGGCCTGGTGCATGAAATTTGTGCATGGGTAGAGTCCCTAGGCCTGGACAGTAATCAGGGCTGATCAGGTTCCCCTGCCTCCCAGCCTCCCACCGCCTCCTTCTCTTGCTCCCTCAGTGCCCTGCTACCACTGCTGATCACCCGCCATGTTCCACGCTGCCCCCTGGTGGTCGTGCACGTCATAGCAAGTGACCTAACTCCTGTTCTCCCAAACTCCCAAGGGGACACTTTGCATATAAGCCTTTTATTTATATATAAGTTGTTGTTGTTGCTTTTTTCAGACAGGAAGAGAGAAGGAGAGAGAGATAGAGAAATCAATGAAGAGAGAGAATCATTGTTCAGCTGCCTCCTTCACATCACCTGTTGGGGATCAAACCCACAACCTGGACATGTGCCCTGATCAGGAATTGAAATGTGACCTCCTGGTTCATAGGGCAATGTTCAACCACTGAGCCACACCAGCTGGACTAGTTTTGGTCATTAGGTATTCCTAGCACCAACACAGTTCACAGAAAGTTATAGGTACTGAATAGACATCGATTGAATAAGTAAACAAATAAATGTAAGAAATAAAAATAAAAGGGAGGTGGAAAGGGAATAAGTAAGACAGCCAACCAGGTAGCCAATCAGAGATGTTCATTCAATTTCTCAACACCTTTCAGGTGTACCTTTTCAGTTCCCAGTGCTGTGCACACTACAGGAGAATGAGGGGATGGTACAAGATATACATTTCAGGTAAATGAAATTTCAGAGACCTACGAGAACTTTTCTGACCCCCATCTCAATATAAATTGGATCCATTTTTATTCTCTCTCAGAACTGCTCCTTTCCTTCCTAGCACTGGGCACAATTTATTTGGTAGGTTATCTTATGTGTATCTATTGCCCACATTGGGTGACAACTATAACTCAGCACCTGAGACACCTGGTAGGTTCTGAATGTCAATCACCAATCTAGTGCCATGGGGGATACAGGGATAGATATAAGAAATGGATGATATGCCTGATATTAAGCATTACTAAAAGAGATGGAAAAAGACACAATGAAATGAAAAGATATTCTGTGTTCACACATTGGAAGAACCAACATAGCTAAAATGTCCCTATCACCCAAACCAATATACAGATTTAATATAATCCCCATCAAAATCCCAATGACTTCTTAAAATTTATCTTGAGAGAGAGAGGAAAGGAGAGGGAGAGAGAGTGAGAGAAATATTGTTATGAGAGCAATACATCAATCAGGTGCCTCTTGCACGTCTCCCACTGGGGATTGAGTCCACAGTACAGGCATGTGCCCTGACTAGGAATTTAACTGGTAACATTTTGATGCACAGGATGATGCCCAAATAACTGAGCCATACTGGCCAGGGTCCAGTGACATTTTCTAAATAGAACAAAAAACAATAATCAGATTTGTATGGAACCACAAAAGACCCTGAACAGCCAACACAATCCTGAGAAAAAAATAACAAAGCCAGAGGTATCACACTACCTGGGTTCAAACTGTAATACAGAGCAATGACAAGCAAAATAGCAAGGCATTGGCACACACACACACAAAAAAGATACACAGACCAATGAAACAGAATTGAGAGCAAAGAAATAAAACCACATATAAATCGGGAAATACTTATTGATGAAGGAGCCAGCATAGATCAGTAGTTGAGCGTTGACCTATGAACCAGGAAATCACAGTTCAATTCAATTCCCAGTGTAGGGCATGTAGAAGGCATCCAATTAATGATTCCCTCTAATCATTGATGTTTCTGTATCTCTCTCCCTCTCCCTTCCTCTCTTAAATCAATAAAAGTATCTTAATTTTTTAAGAATCTGAAATAATAAATTACATAGAAGAAGACATAGGGACTAAACTTAGGACCTTGGTCTTAGGAAAGCTTTTATGAATTTGACCAAAAGGCAAGGGAAGTAAAGGCAAAACTAAATAAATGGGACTATATCAAACTAGAAAGCTTTTGCATAGTACAACATACCACTGACAAAACAAAATGCAGCCAACTGTTTGGAATAAGATAGGAAGTTAATATCATATATATATATATATATATATATATATATATATATATATATACACACACACACACACACACACACACACACACACACAAACATATACAACTCAACAACAAACAATCCAGTTAAAAAATAGGCAGGGGACCTCAACACACTCTTCTCCCAAGAAGCTATACAAATGGCCAACATATATATGAAGAGATGCTCAAATTCACTATCAATTAGGGAAATGCAATCCAAACTACAATGAGATACCACCTCATATTTGTTAGAATAGCCATTGCAAAGAAGGCAAATAAAAACAAGTGTTGTGGATAAAAAGGAACCCTTAGTGAAAACTGGTTTGGCTCAGTGGATAGAGCGTCAGCCTGCAGACTGAAAAGTCCCAGGTTCAATTCCGGTCAAGGACATGTACCTTGGTTGTGGGGACATCCCCAGTGGGGGGCGGGGGGGGGGTGCAGGAGGCAGCTGGTCGAAGTTTCTCTCTCATCAATGTTTCTAGCTCTCTATCACTCTCTCTTCCTCTCTGTAAAAAATCAATAAAATATATATTTTTAAAAAAGGAACCCTTAATCACTGCTGGTGGGAATGTTAACTAGAAAACAATATGGAGGTTCCTCAAAAATTAAGAATAGCACTACCATATGACCCACCAATCCCTCTTCTGGGTATTGACCTAACAAACTCAAAAACACCTATTTACAAGGATATATGTACCCCTATGTTCACTGTGGCATTATTCACAATGGCCAGGACATGGAAACAACCCAAGTGTCCTTTGGTAAGATGATTGAATAACATGTAGTATATATATACTATCGAATACTACTCAGCCATAGAAAAGATGAAATACTGCCATTTGTGATGACATGGATGGGCCTTGAGAATATTACACTAAGTGAAATAAGTCAGTCAGAAATAGCTAAGAACTACCGTATTTTTCGGACCATAAGACACACTTTTTTTCCCCCAGAAGTGGGGGGAAAAAGTCCCTGCGTCTTATGGTCCAAATATAGCCTACACATATACTTTTAAAAAAAAAGGTTTTTTACTTGCCTGGCTCTGTGTGGTCTCTGTGTGCTTGCCCGGCTCTAAAATGGTTCTAAATGCTGCTGTTTACTTTACAGGGTTGATTACATGTGTTTATGACTGTGATGTTGGGTTTTAATGCACATAAAATATTTTAGGACACTATTTGTTTCAGAATCTTTTTTTCTTCATTTCCCTTCTCTAAAAACTGGTGCGTCTTATGGTCCGGAGTGTCTTATGGTCCGAAAAATACGGTATATGATTTCATTCATATGTGGGATACAAAACTGAGACTCATAGACACACATAAAGTATGGTGGTTACCAGAGGCAAAGGGGGTGGGGGTAGTAAAGGGGGCCAAATATAGGTGACAGAAGATTATCTGACTTTGGGTGGTGGGCACACAATGCAATGTTCAGATCATGTATCACAGAAACGTACCCTTGAAACCTATATAATCTTATTAACCAAGGTCACCCCAATAAATTTAATTTGAAAAAGAAGCCATCGATCCAATGAGGAGCATGAGGAGAATAATGAATGTGGAACACCTTGTTAAATGCTGTGTGAACATAAATGATTATTGGGTTCCTATTGTGAAGCTTCTGATAGAAATTTCTGAGTGATAAAGCCTAAAAGTGGGGAGTTTTTAGGGACTGATTTTCTTCTAAAGGTCATTTGTTTCATTCAGGAAGTGCTTAAGGAACCCCTGCTATGTGCCATACAATGTCTTAGTGAGCAGAGAGCAGTAAGCAGGGTGGCTTGGATCCCAGCTCTCATGGAGCTGGAAGCTCCCAGAAGTAGCAAAATCTTTCCTTCTTTCTCATCCTCAACATGTTACTGCCCTGCAGACAAAAGGCCTCCTGGTGTAGACTGCAGGATCCCTAATCCAGGCTCATTTTACAAAAGCACTTACACCGAAGAAATCACCTGCCAGGCATCTGGAAGCTGCTCATCGATTTATAACAGTCAACTTCATCCTGTCTCTCATCCTAATTACTCCAGCTCCCCGCCACCATTCTCCCTACTGTCCTATCCACATGCCTTCACCCCATACCCTTTCATTCCTCCTACACAGGCCCCCACCCCAGCTTCCCTGTGGTCCCCAAATATCTGCCTCTTTTTTTATTTCCAAGAGAAAGAACCACCCTGGCCATAAAACAAGAAGGTTCCAGGGATGCTGATGGAAATAGCAGGAGCCAGAGCCACTCCACTGTCTGTCCCTGAATCACAAGGGGAGCAATTCAGGCAGCAGCTTGAAGGGAGGAAAAAAAATGCTGGGGCCCTAGGGAGGCATCAGATAAGTAAATCAAGTTGTAAAAATAGCTTCAGTCTCTTGCAGTGAACTTGACTTGAGGAAGATTTGCCCAGTGATAGAGACTTTAAAACAGCTCAACAATGACCATAGCTGAAGGGTCCTTCCCTGTAAAGACCAACTTCATTACAAAGATGTCCTGGCTCCTCAGGGAGGGGAACCCCTCAAGCTTCTGCCCAGCATTCAATTCAACCTGGCCTCCTGAGAGCTAGGGAGGGGTACAGAAGAGGGCACCACATTGGCCCACGCTGGCAGTTGTTGGAGTCAAACTGAAGACAAGTTGAGGCTGCAAAACACTCTGATGTCAAAGAAAGGGAATGAGCAGGAGCCAGCACAGAAAATTCATTCAAGGAAATTAATCAGAGGAGTGATATCCTGGTGTCTGCACTGCCGCTAATTTCATGGCAGCAGGGTGGGTGATGGCTCTCCCTGAGCCTCGGTTTCCCCATCTCAGGAGTGAGGGGCACGGGCAGCACAGGGTTATAATCTGGCATTCTCGGCACACCTGCCTTTCATTTCTCGGATCTGCTGTCCTTGCTCCCCCGGAGGCATTGCGCTGCGCCAGCCAGTTATGAGCTGCGAGGCCTGGGGCAGCTTGATTTACTGCCGTGGTGGTCACACCCAATGGTACCTTTGGAACTAGCCTGCCATCCACAATCGTGAGTGTCACTGTTATTGGCCTCGTGGGAGCTGTCTGTTTCCTCCCTGCCCTTCAGTTTCTCGCAAGAAGGTGAAAGGATCCTGCTTGTTTCCCCAGGCTCTGTGAGATCCGAACCTCAGAGCACAGGGACAAATCCATCTCCAGGGCTGGCCTCAGGCAAGAGGACCATGGCCAGCCCCAGGCACAGCATCAGTGGGATAGCGGGCATCCACTCCACTCATCTATTTGAGGTCCTACTATGTGATTCTACTCTGTAATCCTACTCTGTGCCCCTTTAGCCCTCCCCACCCAGTTCCATTCCCCTCGTAGTCTCCCTCGGCCTGGAATGTCTTTTGCCTTTTTCTTTTTAAAGCTCTAAAATGCCTTTTATTTGGATTCCCCTTCAGATAGCATCTTCCCTGTGAAGTCTTCCCTGATGTGCCCATTGAACTAACTCTTCCTCTCTCTGCTGGCCCAGGGCCCTCTGATACCTTCACTTCATGCCCACTCCAACCTGCTCTGCTTTGTTATTAGTGACTTACGGCTCTCTCTTTTACGCGCTGGCTGCAGGTTCACTGAGCTGAAGGAAGACAGCATCTCTGTAAATTGACCTTGATCAGCATCTTGTACCCTCAAGGCCCTCTGGGTATGTTTTCTCAATTGGAAGAAGACAGAGTAAGACAATCAGAATGGCACATTTGCGAAGCCAGTGGCTGCTGGCAGCTAAGATTTCTTAGTGGATTTTTGCTACAGCGCACTGCCAGCACTCTCCCCAGCTCTACAACTTTAAATGCCATTCTAGGCAGATGAGTCTCTAAATTTGTACTGTTAACCCTGATTTGTATGCTGAGCTTTAGCATCCTCTGCCTCTTAGATGTCCAATGCCCAGCTCAGATGGAATATGTTGATAGCAGAACTCTTGATTTTCATCTCCAAACATGTTTACCCCCAGGCTTCCCCAGCTCAGGAAATGGTACCATCAGGCATCCAGTTGCTCAAATCCAACACCTGGAACCTTCTTGACACCTTCCCCCCTGCAGCTCCTGTCAGCTCTACCTCCTAAGTACTCTGAGTCTGTCCTCTTCCTTCATCACCACCGCTAAGACCTTCAAACCACCATAGCATTCAACCTGGATGATTGAAAGATGCTACTAGAACTCCGGGCTTCCTTCCACTCTTGCCCCCTTAACAATCCATCTATGGGCCAAAGGGATCTTTTAAAAATGTACGTCACATAGTACCATTCTGCCTCTTAAAGCCTTCCTCTGGAATCCGATACAATTAGAGCAGAACCTAACTCCTCTCCTTGGCCTTCCGGCCCTGTTACCTATCCAACCTCATGCCCGGAGCTCCCTCCAGGCTACCCTCTCTGCTCATCAAAGTCCCCAAGTTCACTCCTGTGCTCCCAGATCCCCAAATGGCCGGCACTTCTTTACAATGAAGACGTCTACTTAACTGTCACCTCCTTCCCTGACTGCTTAATCTAAATGTCTCCCCGCCCCACACGGCATTCTGTCATATTGCCCAGTTTTAATTTTGTGTAGCACTTATCACTGAAATCATCACCTTTATGTGTTTGCTGTGCTTCCCTTATAAGATGGTAAAATTTATGAGACTAGAACTTGCCTATCTAGTTCATCATTTTATACTTAGGATCAAAGACCGTCCCCAGCACATATTGTATATTCACAAACACCCACAAATGATCAGTCAGCCAAATGAAATAAGAAAAGTTACAGGCACAGGAAGGAGTAGACTAGGGACTGGTATGAGCTTCTTGACTCAGAATGACAAGTGGTGACGAAGGTCAGGTTATGAAAGGAGACTGCTAGGACATTCTGCCTCTTTCTCTGATCAGCCAGTTTCCAAATTTTGTTCTGGAATCTTCATGCTTAGACAAGGAAAAAACAAGTATCTAACTGATCTATAATCTTTATGAGAAACAGTAGAAGCAAAACCCTTACATAATTGGTATATAAATCATTTCAGATGTGAGTAATGATACCAGGACAGGCCATTTGTTTCAAACATTAGAGACTTTAAAGCTCAATTTAGTTGTATTTCAAATCCTTTCTGGAGCTAGATTGAGCTACTCTTGGAAGAAATGAGTTCCCTGGCACTGGAGGTATTCAAGCAAAGACTGGCTAGCCTCATGGCATGTTAGAAAGAAAATTCAGCCACCTGACCAGGGCTGGCAGACTGGATATTCTCCAAGAACAATCCATTGGTTTGATCTCAGCTTGTCAATTACATAACACAAATCATGATGAAGATGCTGTTGCTGCTATAGTTCACAATGAAGATGATCACAACAATGGCTAACATTTATTCAGCTCTATCCTGCTTATTATAAGCATTTCAAGTACTTAATTGCTTTATCTCAATCTAGAAACAAGCCTAAGAAGGCAGTATTATTACCTTTATTTAACCAATGAAGAAATTGAGGCAGAGAGAACTTTAAAAACTTACCCAATGTCACACAGCTGGTTCGGAAGGCTCAGGGCAGGTAATTCAGTAAGCTCTGTATGACCTACTCTTAACCAAACCTCTTGTGATCAGTTTCATGAGTACAATGGCAGAATGTGTTAAGTTGTTCTTTAGGTATTGAGATTCCTGAAAAAAGAAAATAAAATTTTAAAAAAAGCGTTCTAGCAGATATGTTGACTACAGGATATGCTGGCTACTTATGCATAAGTGCATATAAGAACAACATTCAAACTGGGATGAATTAGAGCAGCCAACCATTATATGGAAGGTCTGTCACTGCCTTGCTGTGTGACCCATGTACCTTGCTTTGCCTTTCTGGACAACATTGAGTTAAAATAAAAAAGGGAAATTAGATGATCTCTAAAGTCAGTTCTATAAGTGTCTAGGTATTTATAGAAACTGAATCCTACCTACTCATCTATCAATCTATTTTAGAAGTGAATAGCAAGTGAAGTATTCCTCTTTCTGAGGATTGAAGCAAAATGCAAATTCAGAAGTCACCAAGCACTCCTCCAAACAACAGCGATCTCAAGCTGTGGGTCAAATGAGGAACCGTGAGGTACTGCTAAAGTGAATAGTCTAGGAACTCTACTTCTTCTCTGAGAGTCTTATGCATAAAAGGGAAAATGACTCCTAAAATTGCTTGTTTATTATTTAATGCAGTATATACTCTGTTTTCTAATTAAAATGAGAGGCCTTATACCCAAAGGGCAGAAGTTGTTCAGTCCCAATAGAAGATTCTGCAGATAAAGAAGCACACTGTATCCTCTTCCTCTAGTTCTTGCAGGAGAACTCTGCCTCCTTAAAGACTGCCATAAGCTATGAAGGATGTCTTCTAAATCACAATCGAGTCCACACTTAAGGGCCAATAAACTTTTATCTAAAAAACAAACAAAATATCTTTTAAAAAAAAGTCATCATGCTGGTTTTCCGATGAACTCTCTGGAAGCCCTGATTTGCCATGTGGACTCAAGCCATGTATCTGCTAGAGGATCATCTCAATCTAACTTTATCTCCTTCAGGAAGCATAGGAAAAGCACTGCCTCGTCTCTGCCACCGTCTAGCCATGTGACTGTGAGTGAGTTCCTTCGTTCCTCTAAACTTAATTTGCCTCGTCAAGGGAATTTTACTGGTAATGGAAATCAGACAGTTTAAAGTGAATCCACTTAAAACAAATCCTAAAATGTTATAGGATACCATTGGGACTTCAATTTTAAAATAATACCAAAATAATTAAAGTAAGTTATTTCTAGCTTATATTTAGAGTACTATTGTAGCTCCATATTAATTCTAAGAAACAACAGAGAATAAATATGATATGGTGGAGTTGGGGGCACACCTTTTTCCAAAAGAAGTACAAAGCCAGATACAATCTTGTTTATGTTGATGTTCACAGATGATCATTAACAGGGTTAAGTTTTAAAAAATGTTTAAGAGTAATAAAAGCTTTCCCAAAGGCCTTTCATAATCTTTCAATTAAACATTTTTCTTTGAAAGAGCTTATTGTGTTTATTCCTCAGTGATTCTCTCTTTTTTAATTTAATTTTATTTATTTCAAAGAGGAAGGAAGAGGGAGAGAGAGACAGAAACATCAGTGATGAGAGGGAATCATTGATCAGCTGCCTCCTGCATGCCCCACACTGGGGATCAAGCCCTCAACCTGGGCACATGCCCTGACCCTGAATCAAATCATGACTCCTGGTTTCATAGGTTGATGTTCAACCACTGACCCTTGCTAGGTGGGAGATTCTTTTTCAATTGTTCATTGTGAAAACTCAGATCCTTATTTGCTTTTTTCTAACATAACTTTCAGTAACTTCACAAAGTAATCTATATGATAATTGGTAATTTTACTTTACAACTGCTTTGAATAATTACTTGATATTTATAATATCTACTAATTATCAGCAGACTTGCCAACAAAAACATTGTAGGGTGGGTGGGAAAACCGTTGTTAAGCAGAGAGGAATGCCCGAGTGGGGCTAATTTTACCAGTTCATCAGTGAATATTTTCATAAGACAGTTTTTGTTTGTCTGTGCAACCTCAACATTACATGGCTTTGGGTGACCTCCTACCCTCACCTGACCCCTCACACCTTCTTCAGGTCTTTCCTCAAATGCCACCTCAATGAAGCCTTTCCTGACAATCTTACTTAATATTGTAGTCCAATTCCAAGTCCATGCACATTCATCCCATTTACCCCCTTTCTACTCTGGATTCGTTATAGTACTTCAATGCTTAGAGAGTGTAGATAAGAACGCCTACCATTTGCAACAGCATGACGAACCTGGAGAGCATAATGCTGAGCGAAATAAGCCAGTCAGGGAAAGATAAACATCACATGATCTTATTCATTTGTGAAATATAATTAACAACATAAACTGATGAACAAAACAGATCCAGAGACAGAGAAGCATTGATTAGACCATCAAACGTCAGAGGGAATGTAGGGAAGAGTAGGGGTAAGGGATAGAGATCAATCAAAGGACTTGTATGTATGCATATAAGCATAACCAATAGACACAGACACCGGGGGAGGGGGAGTGTAAGCACATGAGCGGGGGTGGAGGAGAGGCAAAGGGGAGATAAGGACACATATGTAATACCTTAATCAATAAAGAGAAGAAAAAAAAGTTCCAGAGTTGTGTTTCATGCCTTGTGCTAGGGGAGATCAATAGATCCCAGCACAGCTTTGTTAGTGGCTCCCCAGAACACTAAAATGAGTGATAAGATCTATTATCAATGTCTGCCTTTGAGCATCAGAAATGCCTACAGGAATAATGACATCATGCCAGGTAGTCAGCCTCCTGTCCATGTTGTAATCATCCCAACTCTATGTAAACTTTTCACTGGTTGAAAATACTGTTTCGGTCACACACACACACACACACACACACACACACAAACACACCAGACAAAAGTAAGGTAAGGCTCACATCATATTAAAAGGTAATTTACAGATCTTATAACATAGAAACCCACACCTGAAACGTATATATTCATGTTGATCAATGTCATCCCAATAAATTTAATTTTAAAAAATTTTAAGGTAAGGAGCATTTTTTAAAAATACAGTGCCCAATGACATGGTTTTGTGTTGTTTTACTTTATTTTTATTGTTGACATTTTTACAGATGTCCCCATCCTCCCCTTTACCCACCTCTACCCACCCACCCCCTTCCCTCTTGCCTACCCACAGCGATCAGACAAGAAGAACTAAAAGCCATTCAAATTGGAAAGAAAACGTAAAACTGTCATTATTCTAAGATAATGTGAACTTGTACATAGAAAACTGTAATGACTCCACCAGAAAACTATTATCTCTAATAAATAAATTTTGCAAAGTAACAGAATACAAAATTAATATTCAGAAATCAGTGCCATTTTTATACACCAATAATAAACTACCATAAAAAGAAACTAACTTAGGAAGGTAGGGACTGGGCAGGGGGGATAAAAGGAGATAAACTGGGTGACATCTATAATACTATCAAACAATATATATATGAAAGAGAAACTAAGAAAACAATCCTATTTACTATTACAACAACAAAAAATAATAAAGTACCTAGGAATAAATTTAAGCAAGGAGGTAAAGGACCTATATTTGGAAAACTATAGGACACTGAAGAAAGAAATTGAGAAAGATACAGATAAGTGGGAGCATATACCGTGTTCATGGATTGGAAGAATTAACATCATTAAAATGTTCATAATACCCAGAGCAATCTATAGGTAAGGAGCGTTTTTAAGATCCCAGCTAAGATGTTTTCTACTTGACACTCTGTTTTAGCTGCCAGCTAATTGCTAATTGCTGCTGCAAGTAGTTGTGAAATCCCTAGGATATTTAGGTTAGAAGAAGCTTTTAATCTGATCCAAATGAATCATTTTACAGATCGAGAAACCAAGGCTTAAAAAATTAAGCATTTGTTCTCAAATCTCACAGCCAAATCATACAAATAAGAACTTGGTATTGTTAGCATTTATAGACAAAAGACAAACCAGAGATTTAGAAAAAAATTTAAAGGGAAGAAGAGAAGAAAAGAAACACATTTGGGCAGAAACCAAAGGACACTCGCATACTTTGTGTTTTCTATCTCAGTAAAGTGAGCAATCCGACGCCCCATGGCCTAGCAGTCACCCTGTCTCAGCTCGGCCTCACATCCAATCCTCACTGCTTTTGCTTTTGTTTCTGTTTTGTCAGAATAATAACATGTTGCCTGATCACAAGTCCCCATCTGATCTGAGTTCCTCAGATTCTAGTTAAGAAATTCCATTTCTCTGGCCTTGGGTGGCTCTTCTCTCAGACAAAAGGTTTTATTCCTCCTGGCTCTCAGAAAGCTGTTTCTTACAACCACCAGGATCAGCTGGCACCCGAAACAGTATTTTCAACTAATAAGTCCCTAATTCTTCCCAAACTATTTGCTGGAAAACTCCAATACAGACTATTGTTTAAATTTTGTCAAAATTACAGAAACCAGCCAGCATTTTTTTTTTTTTTTTGAACCTTCCTCACACCATTGTGATGGTTTCTTTGTATCAAAGGTGCCTTCCGAGCAGTCACAGAACTGGCCCCAATAGGTGGGTAATTTCGAGGGCACAGGTGGCGGGGGAGATTGGACAATCACATCATCCCCAGGTTTTTACTTCCCTCCTCCCTCCTCAGGCCTTGCTCACGGAGGGCCTCCAGCTCTGCCAGCGGGAGAGAGAGATGTCTTTATTAGAAAAACCATTCTGGAGGCTGCCAAGCTCTGTGCAAACAGGACAGATTGCTCGGCAAATGAAAGGGTCACCCACGAGTCAGCGGTAAATGAACAGGCTGGGGTGACCATGACCCAGAAAGCCATGAAAAACGATGTTTTTTACATAAGAAAACACACACACACACACACACACACACACACACACACGTATTTCCCATCTAAAACAGCTGATGGGTGTTTTTTCCCTTCCAAATGGACAAAAGAATGCCTTGAGGAAGAGGGGGACATAAGACCTTTTTTTTAATCCCCCAGGGAAAAATGCTTGGAGAATTAAGAGTCAGGGAGCAGGCTGGGCTGGAACGGGAGCTCTGCAGCAGCCAGAACAAGGACAGAGCACGGCCATCTCTATTTGCAGTGGCAGTCGGGCTCCCGGCTGATGGGGGTCCCGGCCACACCAGGCCGTGTGCTTTGTGAAGGGAGGCGCTGGGCCCTGCTTACCAGGGTAACCCTAGCTCCTTCCAGGGCCTGGCCCACCCTGGGTGCTTGCTAACTCTTTGGACAATTAGTTCATAAATCCTACCTTTATTTCCTTTCTTATCTCCTCCGCTCTGTGTTCTCACCCTAAGACAGTGATGCTACATGCTACATGCCCTCCATGCCCAGTATCAGAATCCAATATAGGCATCTAACTTTTATAAAGGCTGTCACTAATATTATAACATTTAATCCTCAAAATATATTTCTGAGCTAGGTACTACCTCCCATTTTACAGATGAGAAACTGAGGCTCCGAGGTGCTAAGGAATACGCCCAAGGTCACAACACAGTTCAGACTCAAAACCGGGCCTGTACTTTATCCCTGACCTCTAAGGCCTCCTCGGTGATTTGGACAGTGACTTGGATTATCGGTACCTCTGGAGTTCACGAAGATCATCCTGTGAACATGCAGACTCTGACTTTGAGGCCTGAGTCCCTGCACTTCTGAAAGTTCCCCATGTGGTCGATAATCTGCACTTTGAGATCTATTCTTTCTAAGGAAACTTTCTTTCTGATGTCCTCCATTTCTATTAAACAATAAGGTGTGTGTGCGTGTGGTATGTGTGTGTGTGTGTGTGTGTGTGTGTGTGTGTGTGTTAACCTTTAAAAATCTTTGATTTCACTGTGTATTGCTGGTTAGTGAGATATTTAGCAAAGGCTTTCTGGTACAATGCAAAGCCTTAGGGACTCTGCCTGGAATCTCAGAGGGAACATTAAAGGGTGGGAGGCAGAGATCTGATAGGATCTTATACGCACTTTAGAAACTTTAGGAAGTTTCTGGCAGTGGCAATGGAGGGAATGAGTGGCTTGGGGAGGGACAAGATCAGAAGCGCAGGCCACACGCGAGGCTATTGCAGTGGTCCAGCAAGGGATGATGGTAGCTTGGGGAGGCTCACTCTGCCTCTTTGCTTTGGTTTTAATTCTCCCATGAATGTGCCATAATTAGCATCAAAGGAGTTCTGGGGAAACTAGAGAAAACATCTAATCACATAATTTTACAGAGAAACACTGAGGTTAAAAGAGGAATTCCCACAGTCTTTCAATTTCTCTACTGGAGGATTTTTCAAAGTACAGTAAGTCCTTTCTTGCTGATGTCAATAGGTCCTGTGATTTTAAGTGACGTGATGTATAACAAAACCAATTTTACCATAGGCTAACTGATACAAACAAGAGTTCTGTTCCTACGACATCTCATCAATGTGTATAACAAAGCAACACTGAATGAAACGAGATTATTCAAGGACCTGCTACACTCTCTACAGCATATTAATAGATATTATGCATGAAAAATAAAAAGGGAAAAGAAATTCAAATATGTTTAGGAAACATGTGATTAAATAGCTAAGCAGTTTTGTTGACTGTAGGACTTCTCAGAGCTGCAAATCTTCCAGAGTAAGATAAATATATTTCCAAAAGATTTGTTTGCCAAAAATAATACTTTGGGAAATGGTGCCCAGTAGTCTTTCCCTGGATCACACTGTCTCTCATTACTTGGGTGAATTAACTGCATCTTCCAAGTACAGACATACCGCCCCCTCCCCCAACCTGCCTTGGAAAACCTCCTATAGCCCATGCTTTTCCTGGCCTAGCTCACTCTCTCCTTTTCATTTCTCATGTTGTTCAAGAAGTATCAATTAACTTGGTATGGTCTGAGCCCCCGGCAGGAAAAGTTATTTTCAAATCAAGGAAGGCAGAGTTAGCAGACTGAGAACAAGTCCTAGCTTTGTTAATATCTTTTTATTATATCACCATAAAAATTAAAAGCCAACTGGGGCTTTATTTTCACCTTTTTTAAATAATGTGGCATAACCCGGTGCTCTCTTCTTCGAGCTCTGTGTCTGTACAGTCAATGTCACGGTTAAAATCTCCTTGATCTACCTTAGCAAGGTCAGAAACTATCTGACAGGTCAGTGACTTAATTAGACTCAATCTTCCCTGTAGTGTGCCCATGTCCTCCCCTGGCGGCTGCTGATCACTGCTCCTGAGAGGTATGACACCCCCACTCGTATCAGTGCACACCTTCTCTTGTCTCCTCCTATCCAGACACTGAGCTGGGAGCGGGCCTCCTGGGAGCCGGCCGCTGTCTTCTCACAGGTGACTGTCTTTTCCCCAGGTAATTGGCCCCCCTCGCTACAAGGTGAATGGCCTAGAGCAGGCCTCCCAGTTTCTTGCCCAGTACTCTCCCCTAGGCACCATGACCTTTTGATTATGCCAAACAACTCCTCTCTCCCAGCAGCCTTGGTAATCACCAACGCTGCGGTCCTTCAGAGCACAACACAAATTCCCATCAGGTCCACATTCGGTCATCATGTGCCTCAGAGCTGAAGGCCCAGGCTGCCACAGCCAATCCTTTGGTCACAATGAAACAGCCTAGGGGAAGTTGTTGGCTCATTCAGCCTTGCTCCAGCTGCAAGTGAAACCTGCCAGACCTCATTCTTCTCCAGTCTTCCAGCCCTCTCCCTTCTCTGGGCCCATCACCTTTCAGGCAGGCTTCCCAGGGGAGCATGGTGTCTCTTGGGGTTGGACTCTGTGTGCATATGGAAATATTACCTGCATAGTTTATCACTCCCAATGAATTCTCATTTCCCCGGCTAAAGGGGTATGGGTCTCTCTATTCATATCAGGGGAGACAGAAAGATTTTTACATTTCAAATGTGTTTATGACTAAATCTATACTACTTGCCAATCACTGAACAAGCCATACATTTTAACACTTCCATGTTCATTGCTGGTCCTTGGCTTAGAACAGTGGTCGGCAAATTGCGGCTCTTTGGCCCCTTGAGTTTTTAGCAAAGGCCTGCTTAGGAGTACCCTAATTAAATTAATAACAATGTACCTATCTATATAGTTTAAGTTTAAAAAATTCGGCTCTCAAAAGAAATGTCAATCGTTGTACTGTTGATATTTGGCTCTGTTGACTAATGAGTTTGCCTACTACTGGCTTAGAAGGACCTTTTTCCTTTTACTTCCTATTGTCATCCCATGCACAAATAAAAGGCTTCCAGAATGGCTCACTCACATGGCCATTGGTGGAAGGCCTTCATCCCTCACCACCAGGACCTCTCCACAGTATCCTCACAATATGGCAGGCAGCTTCCCTTAGAGTGAGGGATCCCAGCAAGGAGAAAGCCCCAATGCCTTATACATCCTAACATCAGAAGTTTCACACGTAAGAGGAAAAGAATTAGGGCCTCCTTTGAAAAGAGGTGTCTCAAAAAGAAAAGTTAAAATAAATAAATATATATATAGTGGACTTACTTAAAAACCACCACAAGGATGTTGCTTATTATATTGCATAGCTTTCTCTCTGAGCCATAGGAGAATCTTCTCTAATCCCACTAGGAAAAACTCTAACACTTTCCATAAGCAGCTTGATTGTTCTTCTCTCCTGTCCCCTGTGAATTGAGTAACTGGTTTTGTTTTCCTTTTTGCTCCTCAGGAATGTAAAATTAGATTTCTAGCTGGCCTCCGTCAGGGTTAAAATATTTCATGGCATGCATTTTATATGCTATCCTCATTTCTAAGCTTTGTTCTTTTATTCCCTGGGTTTCCCTGTGCCTCATTTTTCTTATTTTAAGATTTACTCTACTTTGCTATATGCTGTGCATGCTAATAAGCTGCCTTAAATCCTTGTTTAGGACAAGGCTAGGTTTAAATAAATAAGTGCAAGCATACAAATGTATACATGCATATCTAAAATAGGGCTCTTGATTTACTACTATATATCCCTAGAGTCAGGGCACCAAATCATTTCAACAAATCCAGGGCATTTTCTCTGACAGATACTGTGGTAAGAAGAACAAGATTTACAGCAACTGCTAGTATTCACTGTGCTTTCATGATGTGCCAGGCACTGTGCTCAAAACTCTCACTCCCTTCTTCATTTAACCTTCATGATGTCCTTTTAGTATAAGTACTGCCATGACCCTCACTCTGCAGATAAGTCTTGGAGGGGTAAAGATGCCTTCTCAAGGTCACCTTTTTAGAAAGTGGCAGAGCCAAGGGTCAAATTTAAGGTCATTGGGTTCTTAAACCAAACCTATATGCTATTTCTGCTTTTCTATGGCAAATGGAAACTATGTTTTAACATATTAAATCCACAGAGGTAAATTCAAAATCATCAAGGAGTTACTCAACATGCCCAATATTGCCGCAAAGGATTTGGGGTCTATAAAGGAAGAAGAATACATACAACTGAGAATTTCTTAGTCTAAGCAGCAACAGATGACTTACAAATGTAAGGCAATTTTAAAAGAGAATGTACATGAGTCAAAATGAAGATAACACACAGTAGATTCTACAGGTGATCAATTAAGGCAGGAAACTCCATGCCCTGACAAGGTCACCTAAGGCTTCTAGGAAAAGGTGAGATTTAGTCTAGACCTTGAAGAATAAACTAAAATTGGACAGAGAAGATACTAGAGAAACAGCTTGAGAAGTATCACCACAATACAATTCTCCAGGCGTCATGTAAATAAATCTGTAACCTTTGACCCCTTAGGAACTACTTCTTAGATCAACCAGCTAATGTGCCTGGCATCCTGTAAAGAGGAAATGCTCATGCACAAAATATACATATATGTATATTTTAAGTGTCAAAAGAAAACATCAAAAAGTAGCAAGAAACATAGGCATTAGAACAGAAAATCAGAGTTGGTACAACAGTGGCTCTGTCAAAAAATTAAAAGCAGAGATGTATAGGGCATATGTACATCATTTCTGATTTGTAGGCTGAATCTGCAAGCATGTTTAAGCTCTGTAGGAAGAGCATTCTTTGTGAGATCTAAGCCATATATCATAGTTCCAGCGCAGCAAGATGTGACTGGACTCCTGAGGTCTGTTTGCTCATCTGTAAAATGGGAATAGTACAAATCATTTCTTTGTGAATATTAAATCATATAATTTATAAGAAAATGCTTTCCAGCCCATAAAACAGCATAATGATCCCTATATGAAATCATTTTTTGACTCAAAGGTAACAGCTATGGGAGATAACCTGGTACAAACATCTTCTTGATGTCTGAATGACCGCCACAAACTCTAACTTCTGCTTGGACTTCTCCACTGTCAGGGAACTTCCTTCCACCCACGACTGTGTATCCCACTTGTGGACAACTTATTAATAAACTAAGAGCTGCCTCTTGCCATGGATACATAAAAGAGGAGTAGAGGCAGCCATGCCACATATTGGCCATTGATAGTAGGTCAAAGAGTCAAATCGCAACAGCTTTATAACTACTCTCCCCATGGTCAGTATCACTGTCACTCTCTTCCTACCAGTCCCACTCATTTCCTACGCCCTATCACTCCTGGGGTCTAGGACTGGAATTTTCAGTTTTCCATATCACAATAGAATAGAAATAATCCATAAAGTATCCCCCAGCCCAATATTTGGTGCCCCTACCAGGGGCAGGTAGAAGCTCATGTTAGTGATCTCTTGCTCACTCCCCCAAACTGCCCACTGCCAGAAAGATCTGCCTGGGGAACAAGGTGAAGAACCCATTTATTTCCATCCAAACGTCTCTGTGATGGGTAATGAAGCAAGCTGCAGTGGCTGGATCTGCTGTGTAAGGCTGAAATGTCTCTAAATAGAATATGGCTCCAAGTTTTCCATGGGGTACCTGCATCAGCAGTTCTGTATGTAAGTCACTGAGAGGAAGCAACTTTGTCCCTAGCAAATCACATCTGTGCAAAGAGGGGGTGGGGGGCAGAAGTAGGGTAAAGAGATGGGGCCATAGACTGGGAATGGGCAAGAGGAAGAAGAGAACCAAGAGAAAGAAATAAGGCAGGATAACAGCCCCATTTCTCCCCACTCATTCTCATAATGTCTCTCAAACCATTCTGAACTACATGCAGATTGCATGCTGTTTCTCTGTTCTGGGCCTTCGCACATGCTCTTCCTGACCCCTGGAATGTTCCATTTTGCTTAACATCACTGCCCATGCTCACTCTTAAGGTGTTAGCTGGGATGTCATGTCCTCCAGAAAGCTTCCTGACACCTGGATAAGAAAGATTCTCCTGTACTTTCCCTAGCACTGCATTGAGCACACTATATTTCTAAGGACATCTTATTTATCTGTTCCTCACTAATAAAAATAATATCCAACATAGATTGAGAGCTTAATATGTGTTCATGTGTTTCATTTGATAGCAAAATAATTCTCCAAGGTAATACACCCATTTTACAAATGCAGAAACAGGCTCAGAGTGGTTTAAATACCTTGAACAAGGTAACAAAGGTTATTTACCCACTATGCTCTTAACCACTATGCTACACATCATATCCCCTGCTATGTATGCTAGGCTCCATGGGATAAGAACTGAGTCCTAGTCACATGGTATTCTAGCACTGGTGTGCCCAGCAAGTAGGCGATACTCAATATGTATTTGTTGATTAAAGGAAAGTGCCAGAGACTGAATGTTTATGACTTCCCCAAATTTATAGGTGAAAATCCTAGTCACCAAGATGATGATTAGGAAGGTGAGGCCTTTGGGATGGGATTAGCATCCTTATAAAAGAGGCCCCAGAAAGCCCCCGTGCCCCCTTCTGTCTTGTACGCTTTTATTGAGAAGATGCAGTCTGCAACCCAGGAAAGGCTTCTTCCCAGAACAGCATTGCCTGTCCTCACCTCATAGGGGTGTCACGAGAAGTAAATGAAACAGCACATCGGAAAGCGTTTTTGCAAAAGTATAAAGCACTCAGCATATTCAAATTGTCATTATTGGAAATTCTTTTCCCTTGCCTCAGTGCTACCCTAGTTAATAAGCACATGCCTGGAATAGACTTTTAACAAATAAAACCTCACTTGAATCCAATTGAACGAATTGTATTAAGTGTATTGAGGACCCCTGGCACACAAAACGCAAAGGTGTAATTAAACCCTGTCCCAGCTGTGTCACTCTGATCTCAGACCTCCAGCTTCCAGAACTGTGAGAAACAAATTTCTGTTGTTTATAAGCCACCCAGTCTAAGGTACTCTGTTATAACAGCCCAAACAGACTAAGATGGAATGAAGGGATACAGGAATAAATGAATAGAATCATTACACATTAGAAATGAAAGATTCTCTAGGCTCAATTCTTATTTGAAGAAATTAGGCTAATTGAAGGGCATTACTCTTATGCGAGTGTTTATTTCTCAGGACAGCCAGAAACACACACACACACTCACACACACACACACACACACACACACCAGAATTCATTCTAATCAACAAGGGAAGCCAGAACCAGAGTAGTGCCAAGGATCAGGCCCCAGAAGGAGACCATGAATGGGAGATGAGGCAAGGGGCCAGGAGCTCTGGAGGCTAGGAATAGGTAAGGATGAAAGGGCAGACAGGTCTGGAAAGATAATTAATTAAGGGGTGACTAGAAATCTAGTCAATAGTGCTAGCCATGCAGTGTAGGGGGTGGGTTGGTTGCCTTAGAGTCATGGGAGAAAATATACATACACATTTGGGCATGTATATAAATATAGACACTTATAAACATTAATATTTATTTTATTTTTTAAATTTATTTATTGATTATGCTATCACGTAATTGTCCTCATCCCCCATTCCCATCCCAAACATAAAATTAAAGTGGCTAGTCTACAGAATATGTGTTTTTATAAATAAAGGGAGATGGTCTTCCACACGTATATTTTTACATATTGTCCTAAAAATATATATACACTCTTTGATTAATCATAAAGGCAGTATTTATTAAAATATATTTCATTTTCAAAATTGAGTTATCAGCTGTTAAAGTGTGCATATATTTTGGGGATACTCTGTGTAATCCATAAAGATCCATATGGCATGGGTCAGAGTCTGCCTCAGCCCTACTCCCTTATCACTACTCCATGCTGCTCCCCTAAGCAGGGTCTGATTCCCACAGCCTTTCTCTCCCTTTATGTATAAAAACACAGATTCTGTAGACCAGCCACTTTAATTTTCCTCACAATTGTTCTTATGGTAGTTTTAATGCTCCAGTCCAAGACACAAATAAGCTAAGAAATGGAGTTAGGAACAACCTTTTCAGGGACTGAGATGGGTGGGGAAGGGCTCATTCATAAGTTGTCTTACTTAGTACACTGAGCCCATTAAGCTCCATTCCTGCAAAATTCATTGATTGTCCACAGTTGCATGAAACTTTTAAAATGCTATAAACACCTAGTTGATGACTTCTATGTGCCAGGCACAAAGCTGGAAGTTGCAGAGATGAGTAGCAAGGCCAGAGAGGGACTCAATGTTCAATGAAGGCAGAAGACTGAGCACAAGCAAGGTCCTGGTCCAGGTCTTCTGGGCTACCATAGTGACCAGTCATTCACGAACTGTGATCTTGGGCCAGGTCACTGGCCTCCGTGTCCCAGTTTCCTCATGTGCACAGTGTAAGAGGGCATTGCCTGTCCTCACCTCATAGGGGTGTCACGAGAAGTAAATGAAACAGCACATCGGAAAGCGTTTTTGCAAAAGTATAAAGCACTCAGCATATTCAAATTGTCATTATTGGAAATTCTTTTCCCTTGCCTCAGTGCTACCCTAGTTAATAAGCACATGCCTGGAATAGACTTTTAACAAATAAAACCTCACTTGAATCCAATTGAACGAATTGTATTAAGTGTATTGAGGACCCCTGGCACACAAAACGCAAAGGTGTAATTAAACCCTGTCCCAGCTGTGTCAGCTAGGCATTGTCTCCCTATTTTTAAGAGGCTCAGAGAGGTAGCATAATTCGCCTGAGTCACAAACAAATAAATGGAGCTGGTATATTTACGTAGGTCAGCCTGACTCCTCTATACCGAGTTGCCGCCTCTCTCCCTCCTCCCCCTCTCTCTTCTTTCCTCTCTCCCTCTCTTTGCCAGCTGCTTTATTCTGTCTATAGATGCTGCCCACCCCCAGCCCTGAGTCAGTAACCTTAAGATAGTCCATCACAATGGATCTCCATACTCCCTAACCCAATGATAATTTTTCTCCTCACTTCACAATTCCATTATTTGGCAAGAAACCCAAGAGGGACAAGCATATCAGCAATGAAAGGGGAAGCATATATAAGCCAGTTTCTTTATCAGTCTCTCCCATGCTTGTGATTTCGGGCTGTGAAGGAGGAATGGGAGCTGTAAGTAATGCTAATAGCATCATCCCATGAGCAGCAGATAACAGCTCACAGTCCTGGGGAGGAGTTGCCTCTGTGCGTGTGATTCTTTTGTTACATCCCGGCTGTGAGATGAGAATCAGAGAAATCAGATGTGATGGCTTTACAAACCCCATTAACTCATGGCTGGTCCCCAGCTTCCCAAGAGAGGCACAAGCATCAAGAATGGGCTCACCCATCTACTGCCTGGACAGACACGTTGTGCTTCCTTTCCAGGTGGGGAAGATAAAGCATTCCTGTGGAGAGCCCAGCACCATTGCCCTGGGAGAAGAGAAGTGTCAGGAGGAAGACCTTGTCACTGCTGATGAGCTTCCCTAGGGCACAGGGGGCTGAGCAGGTGGAAAATGAATTTTTAGTGAGAAGCTATAGGGAAGCAGACGGCATCTCAATAGGAGGGGGAAGTTCACATTCCATAGGAAGTGGGTGCACTCAAGAGGAAGTGGGACCTCTGCCCCCAGGCTGCTCATGAAAAGTCTGGAAACCTAGAAGGGACATCATAGAGCATTATCTATGCCTCTGAAGGCGGTCAGATGATCATGTGACACCAAATTAGGTTCCAAAACTGGGATTCTGACCTGGGGTGATATAATACAGTGGTCAAGGTCACAGAATCAGAATGCCAGCTTCTCAATTCATTACCTTGCAACCCTTATACTAGTTAGCTAACCTCTGTGGGCTTCCTTTTTGTGTGTGTGTGAAGTAAGGATTATACCAGTAGTGGCCTTATAGAGGTGTTGAGAATTAAGTGAGTAAATGCCTGGTGCCGTGCTTTAAAGGAGTGGTTGCCACGTGGTAAGTACTCAGCAGACATGTGCTAAGTACTGATCAAGTGCCAGACTCTCTTCTGAGCCACAGAGATGAACAATCATGTACAATACATGGAAACTTACTCCCATGAATAAACAAGCACATCTAACTTCAGGAAGAAAATTTAAAAAAATACCAAAGATGCAATAAAATCAAGTATCTTTGAGGAAGATTAAGTAGCATTAACAAGGGCAGGTGGAGGCACCTCTCTGGGCTGAGGGCTACTGAACCGAGAGAAGCCAGCCATGCTGAGCTGGAGCATCCACACAGAGGCCTTGGGACAGATCAAAGCTTAGTATATTCAGAAGTGAGGGGAGAAAGCCTGTGTGCCTTGAGTGGAGAAAGTGAGAAGGGAGAAACAGTGTGAGATGACATCAAAGAGGTAAGCAGGGGCCAAGCATGCAGGGCGTTGTAGGCCACCGGAGAGTTTGGAATTTATTCTATGGCAAGTGGGCTTTAGGCAGCACACGGTGTTGTACACTTCACACTCTAAAGGGATCATGCATTTGACTTTTAAAAACTCCCCGTGCATGATCCTTCTCATTCTTTCCCATTTCCAAAGGTCCCCGAGGCCCTCAAAGAGCTCAGAGTTACAAGATAGAAAGGGTCTGGGTCTCTAAATAATCTCCTAGGCATCCTTGGGCTGACCAGGAACACTAATGTTGGGTTGTTGTGGGGTAAATATAAACCTTATGCATTAAACCAGTGAGGGATGGAGGGGAGGAAGGAGAGGGAGAAAAGAGAATGGAGGGGGGAAAGGGGAAGAGCATTTCTGTTGTTACATGAGAAGGTCAAGCCCACAGTCATGAATGAACTGTAATGGAAGCAAAAAACCTTCTTTCCATTTCCCTCATGGCGACCTTACAGAGTAGGTCATTGTTTTTTAGGTAAATAAGTCAACTCCATACAGAACCAGCTAATGCATGACATGAGCCAGGAACCAACAAATAGCTGCAAATGTTGCCTCTACAGGAAAGTAGCAGTGAATAAAGGCAGCAGATCAGGTTAACCTGAGACAACATTCTCCAGGTAGCCTACTTCCCTTTTCAGAAGCCAGGTTTGAAATAAATAATTTTTTCTCCATTAGACCAGACCACCTCTTTGAGTCCTTGCCAGATAGCCAACATTGACTTTCATGGCTATAAAGTACAAAAATTACAAGGTACGGGTACTTGAGTTTTAGGCAATGACCTGGCACTTGCTAATCCTATGTACCCTGCCTAATGGTGCCACTGCCCAAGAACTAGAGGTCCATTAGGTACACACATCTGTGCACACTCACTTATTCAATAAGCATTTGTTGAGCATCTACTTTGCACTAGGCACTGGTCTAAGTACTAGGGATACAATAACAGACCAAACAGATAAAGTTCTTTTTTTTTGCTAAAATAGTCAACAACCATAGGTAAGCAGTCATGAATGGGATTAGGGCCCATATAAAAGAGACCCCAAAGAGCTCTCTCACCCCTTTCCACCATGGGAGGACACAGCAAGAAGACGGCTACCTATGAACCAGAAAACAGACTTTGCCAGCACCTTGATCTTGGACTTCCCAGCCTCCGGAACTGCGGGAAATAGATGTTTGTTTTGTAACTCACCCCCTCTATGGCATTCTTGTTGTAGCTGCCCAAATGGACTAAGACAAAAATGTGTGAGGATTCTTAAAAATCTGAAGGCCTGCCATCCAGCATAGTCATGGCAGCTCCCTGAATGTGTCCATGACCAGACCCCTTCCATCTTTCTGTTCCACCATTATTAGAATGCAATCCTTGCCTCATGGCCCAGGGTGGCTGCAGGAGCTCCGCCATTAAGTCTGGCCAGACGGGAAGCACATGGATACTCCTTTTCTGCTATCAGTTTACTCTGACACTTCATACCCCCTCTCACCCATTATCCCTCTCCCCCTTTCAGGGATTAGTTTTCCCAACTGTTCTGTCAAATTCCTTATTGTTCTAACATGTCCTGACTCTGTCAGAATAGGGACTAAGTTGCTTCCATCCAAAGCAGTGAGTCTGGGACACAGTCAGGCAAACAGAGTATTTATTGATTTGACTGAGAAACCGACCTTTAAATATCCCATTTCTGGGTTGGTGCTTTGGATAGGAGCTCTCCGGGGACCTCTGAGGGTAATTGCTTTTGCTTCTGCTTAAGAAGGGGCTGACTTTGATGCAGTGCTGTTCTCATCTGCAGGTTTAATTTAGCTCTTTTGTCTGCATCATACTCACTTGGAGCCATCCTTTGTGTGGTGCCAAATGCATCACATGGCCAGCCGTTTCTAGCCGAATTTAGACTTGCCCTTTTAGCTACGGATCCTGGGATGCTGTGATGCCTGAGGTTGGCCAAGCTGACTTCCAACTCCCTGGGGATCCTCTGGGAGCTGTGAGTAATCTGAACCCACCACTGGGTGTCAGCATTGCTTTGTCCAATTATAAGGAAAAATGGATATTTCTGTGGTTTGGGAGTTGTTTATGCGGTAAGTCTGGACTCTAAAATGAGCACAACCACAATTCACATTTTTACAGCACTTAGCATTAACCAAAAGAGTTCCCATTTCTGTCTTTACATCTAGACTCTTCCTACTCGTTTCAGCCCTTCTGTGCCTCTTACCTAGATTACTGAAACAATCCCCAGTACCGGTTTTGTGTCCCTCAATCTTTTTCATCTGGTAAAATAATAGGCTCCACTGTAGAAAATGAGCCTCTTATCACTGAAAGTTTGCAAACACTTGAAAGATATATGTATGTATAAATACATGTATGTAAATGTATAGAACACACACACACACACACACACACACACACACACACATACACACACACACACATCTTCCCTGCTGGAGAACCTAATGACTCCCTGTTGTCCATAACAGAGAAAAGCCTAAGCTTTGCAAACAGAGCTACCTACTACCCAGCTGCCTCCACCCCTTCAGTCACATCTCCTTTAGCAAACATCTTACTGCAGTAAGAATGAGAATTCCCAAAGAGAATGTCTATGGCTTTCTTTTCCCTTCTTACCAGAGAGACTTCTATCGTTCTTCCAGAGCCTCCTCCAAGAAGCCTTCTCCCTGGACCACTCCCCAGCTGAAATTTAGTGCCCTTTCTGTAGGCACCCAGGGCACATGAACCACATATCTTATTTACCCCAGAGTGTCCGAGTGAGCTGTGACATCCTCTCATTCACTAGATTATAAACTACTTTAGGACAAGGACCTCAAGGATTTTTGTTGTTTTTTTAATCTTTGTACTATGGCTTTTGTCACTGTGTCAAGCAGGTCTTGACATTTGATATATGACTATTTAATCAAACACAACTGAACACATGTTTACTACGCTCATTTTGCAGAATATGCAGCCACTGTTATATGCATCCCCTGTTCACAATCCCAGTTGCAATTATCCTGGTTCAAAGGTTTCCAAATGTGTCACTTCCTTCGTCTGGCGACCTATGCCATGTCTGTGTATCGCATGCGCTACTTTTCTATTAAGACTTTTTCATTACATCCACTTATTTTGCCTCAAATAAATTTATTTTAAAAGAAAACTTTATATTACTACCATAATTGAAAGCTTATATCACTTGCCTCAAAGAGATAGTTTAAGAAAATAAAATTAAAACATGCTATTAAATTCCAGCTAAACACTTTTTAAAAATACATATTTTTATTGATTTTTAGAGAGAGAGGAAAGGAGAGGGATAGAGAGATAGAAACATCAATGAGAGAAGAAAGTCATTGATTGGCTTCCTCCTGCATGGCCCCATCTGGGGACTGAGCTGGAGACCTCTTAGTTCCTGGACTGATGCTCCAACTGCTGAGACACACCAGCGAGGCTAGCTAAACACTCTTGACTGCTGTAGTAGGTACACTGATATCATGAATGGACTATGATCCCTTCCTGTATCCATGCCTCTTTGACACATGACTGAGTTCCCCTCACTACATAGACTCCATCCCTTGAACTTGCTCTGGCCAATGTTGTGTTATTAGATTTGATCCTTGCAGAGGAATGAAGAGCTCTTGTCTGGGATTTCTCCTCTGCAGTGGGCATGTGCTCAGGCCAGCCTGATGGAAGGATAGGATAGAAGAAATGCATGAAGCAGAGCCCAGTTGCCCCAGCCCAGAGTCAGCTGAGACTCTAATTGCTAAACTTGAAAGCAAATCCAGTCTTCCAAGCTAAATAAAGATTTATTGTTGAAAGGCAGTGAGGTATTGTTGAATGTCTGCTATATAGATTAATATGGCAATAGATAACTAATATACCTGCCAAGATTCTGAGCCTGTAGTGTGATTTCTCTTTGTTACAAAGGTATATTTGAAAGAAGTAGAAAGGTGTTAAAATCCTAGCAACCAATTGAGAATGTCTCCTTGAAATAAAATCAGATGGATTGAAATAGAGCTGCAAAGGGAATAATTGACTCACTTCATAATTCAATGTAATTCATCCTAGATTATACTTAAAATATCTCTGTGCCTTTCCACATTTTGAGATAGACTACCCTAGTTCTTGCCCTTTCTACCTTCTTAGTAGACAAAAGATATGGCTTCCAAAATGGTCTAGGGCTCATTGCTTAAAAGCTAAAGGCCAAATTTTATTCAAATTCCAGGTGCTCCAGGATCTTGTCCAAGCTCTGCCCCTCAATCTTGCCCCCCACTGTTTCCCTACTTTATAAAATAGGTATAACAACCCAACCCAATTCATATTTACTGAGCATGTACTGCAGGTAGGTGCTCAGCCAGAGCCAGGCACCTAGCTTGGGGAATGGGGGGGGGGGGGGGGGGAGGTAAGGGGGAAATGGAAGTGATGACTAAGATTCAGTCTTCACTTTTATCAAGTTCTCAGCTCATAAATAAAGCATGTAAGCAACACGTAACTCATGTAATACATGAAGAGTAAGTCAGAAAGCTATAGAGACCCATAGGATTGGTATCTAATGCAGTCAGGAGCAGGAAAAGCTTGAATCACAGAAGAATCCCAAGAGCACTGATGCCCTGAGATACAATGAGACTTCTGATTCTTCCACCACAACTTGGAAGAAGTGTTCATGTTTTCTGAACCCTCATAGCTCTTTATAGCCCATTATATATTATTTTACTTATTTTATGCATTCCCTTGGACAGTCAGCTCTTTAAGAACATTGGCCATTCATCTTTGCATCAACTATGCAGTGGCAGGTCATAAGGCAAATACTAACAACATGTTTGTTTGATGGATGGATAGACAAATGGATGAATGAGTGTATGAATGGAAGGTCATGAGAGAAATAAATCATAAGAAAAATTTTGACTCTCTTTAAGTCACTCTACTTAAGTGGCTACCTAATCCCATGGTTTCCAACTCTGACAGCCCATAAAGTATACCTAGTGAGTTTTAAATGCCTGGGACCTACATTTTTATATTCCGATTCAACAGATATGAGACCCCCATATTCCATATTTTAACAAGCTCCCTAGAGAATGCTGAAATATCTGGTCCAAGGACTGATGCTTGGGGATTATTAATCTAACTCACCTGAGTATCACAACGACTTCATACTCTCAGGTGTTCTATTTGTGAGATGTTCAGCCTCTCTATTCATTGATACTCAGCCTATTCAGATCATCTGAAAGAGAAAAATACTCCTATGACTTGGAAAAAGTCACAAGAAATTTTAACAATAGTAATAATAATGTACAGGCATGTATTAAGTTCATACTTAACAAGTGTTAGGCATTCTGCTAAGTGCTTTTATTGAAAGTTGCTCATTTAATCCTATATGCAGTCCAAATAAGAAGGTTTTTTAAACCACTTCATTGAGGTATAACTGACATGCGAAAAGCTGTACATATTTACAGTATACACCTGGTGAGTTTGGAGATAAGTGCACGCCTGTGAAACCGGCACCACAATCTATGCCATGAACATATCCATTACCTCCAAAGGTTTCCTCCCACCCTTGTAATAGTAAGTTAGTATTTCTGTGATAAAAAAAAAAAAGTATGATCTACCATTTTAGCAAAGTTGTAAGTGTACAAAACACAACTGTTTGAATGTTTGTGTCCCTCCAAATCCTAATCCCCCAAAAGTGATGGTATTATTAGGTGGGACCTTTGGAGGGTGATTAGGTCATAAGGGTGGAACCCTCATGAATGTGATTAGAGCTCTTATCAAATAGATACCACCAGGTGAAGACAGAACATGAAGTCTGCATCCAGGAAAAGGGCCCTCACTTGACCATGCTTGCCTAGAACTTCTAGCCTCCAGAGCTATGAGCAATACATGTCTGCTGCTTATAAGCTACCCAGGCTGTGTGTGTGTGTGTGTGTGTGTGTGTGTGTGTGTGTGTGTGTTTATTTTGTTTGTTTTTCTCAAACTATAAGAGGAAGTTTATTTAGAAAGTCACAGAGGTAGAAGAAGTAAACCATATAAGAAATGGGCTTGGGAAACAAGTCACGGAGGTTAAAGAAGGGTTCTTGGAACTTAGAAGAAAGAGCAAAGCAAAGCAAATGAGCCTGGAGAAGGGGGTGGGAAAGGTGTGGGCTCTCTCAGATGCTCAAACAGACTAAGGTGGGCACTATGCTGTGCAGTAGATCTCTAGGGCTTACTCATCTTATATAACTAAAACTTCATACCCGTTGGACTAATGCCCCACAATTCCCCCTCTCCCCAGCCCCTGGTAACCAGAATTCTTCTCTCTGCATCTGTGAATTTGACTATTTAAGATTCATCATATATGTGGTATCAAGCTTTCCAGGTGTCCTCTCAGGGTTGTGGTCTCCAATGACTGGTCAGCACCAGGGCGGGGTGGGGGAGGCCATCAGTCAGTGCAGTGGTCCTGATGTCAGCCACAGCACCGCTCTGTCTGATTTTATTGCTTTTTAAATAGTTTAATGTATTTTAATAGCACACTTACAGGAACAGCAGAAGATAGACAATAGTAAAAACATGTGCATGTATGTAGGACAACACAAAAAGTATAGTGAATGGATGAAATCTGTACGATAAAAATACTTCAAACACCATTTAGTTAACATCAATAAGAATCACTTTACTTGCATTTTTTTAAAAAATCCTAACACTGTCCAGAAAATTTAAATAGATTTATTTATAATTGTTAAAAAGTTGAACTGCTGGAACTTATTCACTAAAATATTTGACTTTCATTAATGCTATACATCAAGGTTCATCCATATTGTTGCAAAGTGGCAAAATTTAGATGTGTATGAGGCTTAATAATATTCCATTGTATGCATATGCCACACTTTAAAAAATCCATTCATCATTGATGAACATGTAACTTGTTTCCACATCTTGGCTATTGTGAATAATGCTGGGATGAACATGCGAGTACAGGTGTCTCTTCAAGGTACTGTTTCATTTTCTTTGGGGATGTACCCAGAAGAGAGCTTGCTGGATCATATAACACTGCTTTCTTTAAATGTAAATTTTATTTTTCAATTACACTTTGCATTCAATATTATCTTGTTTTGGTTTCAGGTGTACAGCATAGTGGTTAGACAATCATATACTTTACAAAATGTTCCCTCCTATATTTCCAATATTAACTTGGTACCATATATAGTTATTACAATATCATTGACTATATTCCCTATGCTGTACTTTACAACCCCGTGACTATTTGGAAAAAGTGACAGGATTAAGAAGTAGAAATTGGTCGTTACAAAATAGTACTTTTATTTTTAATTTTTTGAACAACCTTCATACTGTTTTCAAAATTTGTTGTAAATTGTGTTAATGCACCAATTTACATTCTCATCAGCTCCCCTTTCTTCACATTCACACCAACACTTAGCATATTTATTACCCTAACAGGTGTGAGCTGATATCACATTGTGGCTTTGATTTGCATTTCCCTGGTGATTACTGAGGAACATCTTTTTGTGTGGCCATTTGTATGTCTTTGGAAAATCACCTCTTCCTTTGCTCAATTTTATGTTAGATTTTTTTTTTCTATTGCGTTATAGGAGTTCTTTATATATTTTAGATAACTTCTTATCCAATATGAGGTTTATAAATATTTTCTCCCATTCTATAGGCTGCCTTTTTATTTTGTTGGTTGTTTCCTTTGCTGCAGAAGCTTTGGTAGGTACTCCTTTATGACCTCAGTCTAGAAAGGAAGAAACTTTATGTGGTAAAGTTGGAATTCAATCCCAGGCATGTATGATCTCAGAGTCCCATGATCATAATGTGTGAAGGTGGGCATGGGTCAGACGCAGGATGCTGCTCGGCTAGATACAAAGATCTTGATGGATAAGAATTTAGAGGAAAGAAATGAGCACTGGACAGGAATTAAGCAATCTGAGACTCCAATCCCAGTGTTGATAAGAGCAACAAGATTAGTAAACACTTACATGTAGTTTACTATGTCCCAGCTTCTGTTCCATAGTAACTCAATCCTCATAACACTATGAAATAAGTACTGTTCTAGCCACCATGTAATAGATAAGGTAACTGAAACGCAAAGCCATAGTTACACAGCTAGGAAGTAGAACTAACTCAAACCCTAACCATCTGGTCACGGAGTCCACACTTAGCCACCATGCTGTAGGGTAGTAAGCCAAATACACTTTGGTGATTCCTATCCCTTCCGTGGGTCTCCACCTCAAATTCAAAATGGAGGAGTTAGTTTTAATGATCTTTACAGCTCTTCCCAATTTGGATCATTTTTTAAGTCTAATTTTTTATTTAAAGGTCATGGAAGGAGAGTAAAGGTTCTCCTTTTCTTAAAGAATATTTTAAAATTAGATTTTTCTTGAAGAAGAATGAGACACAGTCTTGTCTAAAGCCTGAGAGTGAGGTAGATAATCTCTCATGGTCATGAAATAACGAGTGATAGTTCAACCCATAAGAAATTCCATGAGGAGACCAAAGATCGTGACCCCTTTCCTTATAAGGAGTACATCTTAGTCCATTCAGAAAGCTGTAGCAAAATGCCACAGGCTTGGTTGCTTAAGCAACACACATTTATTTCTCACAGTTCTGGAGGCTGGGAAGTCCAAGATCAAGGTAGCAATGGATTCGATATCTGGTGATAGACTGCATCCTGATTCATAGATGGCTGTCTTCTTGATGTAACCTCATGTAACAGAATGGACAAGGGAGAATTCTGGGGTCTCTTTTTACAAGAGCACTAATCCCATTCATGAGTGCTCCATCATCATTACCTAATCGCTTCCCAAAGGCCCTACACCTCCAAATTCCATCACATTGGGAGTTAGGAGTAACAGGAACTTTGGGACCCAGACATTCAGTTCATTGCAACACACTGTATACAAGACCCTTCAAAAATTCACTGTCCATCAATAAACATTAAAGAGGACCAATTCTCACTATAAAAAAGGAAAATAACTTGGCATTCTCAAGTCAAAAGAATGGAACAAATTTTTCATAGCTCTGCAATTGCTCTCAGACACAGTCTATAACAAGTCACATCAAGCAGATTCCAAAAGAGCCATTAGAATTGGTTTAGTTTGTGATTTTGTCACATATAAGCTATGTGACACTGGGGAATTTATTTAACCTCTCTAAGCCTTGATTTCCTCATCAGTAACATGGTTCAACCATAGTGCCCTTTTCACTAGGTTGTCATGAGGTTTAAGCAAGATAACACAAGTAAGTAAAGATGGAAATGATATTAATAATAACAACAATAATATAAACAAAACTATTACCCACTTATCATGTAGTGTCAGATATTATTCTAAGTGATTTATAACTTCCAAACCAATACAAACAAATCTAAAACATTCCGAAGGAGTGATCTCTCACCCAATTCTTGCACCTGTAGTGATGGGTACTCATCACTTTGCAGGCTCTCTCTCTGCAGTGGAATCTTTGCAGTGGCAGAAATCATCCCTTCTCATTTACTGTGCTAGTCCCAGCCCTGGGTATCTATTCTCAAATTGATTTTTAAGAATCATATCAATAAGACACGTGAAGAATTGACCATTCTGCAGCTCTGTTATTGTTATTGACAAAAAAATTGATTGAGCATATATGATATTAATAATTAATAACTAAATTGATTGAGCATATGTAACAGACAATTCTACAAGGTGGTCTCATGTAAGCCTCCTGGTAACCCTATGAGATATGTACCAGTCTTTTATCATTTCTATTTTATAGAGATATATACTGTGGCACACAAAAAAGCTATGTCATCTGCCTAAGTCTCCAAACTTCCTACCTAACAGATTAGGAATCTTGGCCAGGCAGTCTGAGGCTAGCATTCATGTTCTCCCGGTACCACGTGGTCTCTATGGAATACGAACTGGAAGGACCCCAGCAGTTAGCAAACTTTCGCTTTGCAGTGATCTGCTCTTCATCAAAACCTTCTTCACTTTATCCAGAGTGAAGTGCACACAGCTAGAACACTACTGACCTTAATCTCCTGTCATATATTTCCACTGTGCTTCCCAGATTCCAACTTAAATAACGGATGGAGCCATGCAGTTCAGGTTCTGCAGAAAGTTGCAGATGATGGGTAGCTGGTTAGCGTGTCAGCTGAAGGACAATATATTTTAATGCAAATGCAATGAGCTGGAACGACAGCATTTCCTCCAAGAGCCTTAACTAGGTTAGCATGACCTCCGAGAGGGACCAGAATTCTAACAGCCAAATTAGAATAGAAAGTCTTACGGAGATTTCTATGCTAATCAGCCACGTCTTACTGGAACGATTATGTTCAGCACAATGGCCATTTGCCAGTTACAGCCAGGGCATCATTTGGTCAGGTGGCCAAAGAAAATGATGACTCAGAGAATGCCGGCGAGGCCACATGAAGGCAGCCGTACCCGGGAAGTGGTGACAGAGGTGGGGGTCAAAGTGCTAAGACCCCCAAAGAAAGATGTTTCTTACAGGAATTCTAGCAAACACCTTGCCTGCTTTGCCATTTGTGCTGCAGTAAAAATCCTCTATTGGAGAGTTCCTGGAAGCCGTGTACCTTCTGGGACCTGAAAACCGAGACCAAAAGCAGAGAAAAACAAGAAAATTATTCCGTCCAGATTGAGGATTTCGCCTGGCACCAAGCGTTTGCTCTGGGCATGCAGACCTTGTGTTCTGTTGAAGTGAAGGGGAGATGCCATCTTCTGTGACCTGGACCAACAGAAAGCTCATTATGCCTTGCATCTGTTTTGTTTTGCGATTTGGGGAATTGACAGAAGCTAAGCTGGTCAGGCACAGAAATTTGTACCGATAAAAACAACCCATCAAATCTGACTGTCTGTAGCCTACTCTACCCTCCTCTGCTAGAGCCAACATCAACAAAAGAAAGAAAGAAATGACTGGAGGTGGGCCACAGTGCCCTTGGTGTTTACAGTGCCATCTGAACTGATTTTTAACGGTTTTCAAAAGATACCTTGGCACCTCCCCAGAAATACTCTATCATAATCACAAGGGGAAACAGAGGAGAAATGACCTATATTTTTAAATGAGCTATCCAGGTGATTGTGATGCAGAACCAGGTTTGGGAACCACTGCTCTGGACCCTCATCACACGGGAAAAGTGCTGATGCTCTCCTGGGTCCATCCTGCCCGGCAGTCAGTCTCCAAATGCAGAACTAAGGGCCATGGTCCAAATAACAGAGTTGTTATGCATCCTGACAATGACCCCACACATGAAAGAAATTAATATTCACCTAGCACTTGCTGTGTGCCAGGAAGCTTTACATATATTATCTTGTTTCAGTCAAAGGTTAATGTCCCTTCAATATTTAAACATACAATATTTAGATACATTACTCTCAGGCAGAAATGTGTAACAACAATAACATTATGTGTAATTGGATCACACAGTTTTGTTCACACTTTAACTTGGACAAAGATAGAAAATGAATTCGTTGTGCCTGTTACTGAACTTTCAATTCTCTATAACGTCCATCTGACAGTTAGTAGAAAAATGGACTAAATGATCAATGTAGTTTAAATTCCGTCGCTTCTTATTATCTAAATTGTCACTTTAGGTAGTGTCAGTCTCTTTAGAATAAGAATTTTTTAAATCTCTCAAATCTGTCCTTGCTTCTCCACCAACATGAATTCTGGGTATAAGGGACGTGTGGGGAGAGGGGAGGATGTGTGATTTACAAGCATTCATGGTGACAGGTAGGGTAGAGGGATGGCTGCCCATCCTTGCCCAGGGATCCCATCCCTTTTCCGCTTGGTCTCTGCTTGCCCTTCTGCCCTGCACAGCAGAAATGGAAGCTGGCATGGCATTTACTCTTGGTTGCTCTCTTGCCTCAACCTGAACACAAACTGGGGGTGGGAGTAGGGGGGTTGGCTAACTGGGCCTCAATTCAACTACTGCTGGCAGCATGGATTTCTCTAAGGTTTGGCTGGAACTCCACTCTCCCCACCTGGCGGCTCTGATCTATAATCTCTATCTACTATAGGGCTAGCTTGTCCCAACCACTGTAACCTACTATGGCAAGACCCTAAATGCACTCTCAGGTATTTCTGGGACCAACCCATACCATGCAGGACCGGCAGATCCATCTTGTGCTGTAGGCTGAAGAAGCTAATCAACTCTCAATCTTGCCCCAACTTATCTAATGAGCCTCCTGCTTCCTGTGCCAAAGTCAGAACAGGGATGGAAAATCAGGTCCATGTCCCTCTGCTCTCTCTCCCACTGATTTCTCTCTCCTGCTTCCCACTGCCTAGAAGTCAGAAAGGGGCAGGCGCTTCCACTTGGCCATCCTGCAAGACCTCCCTTAGATCAAGCACACCCTTGACGTGCTAGACAGGCAGCTGAAGGAATTTAGGCAACCCCTCGCAAGACTAGAGCTGGGTTTCTTATGGGTGTTCCTTTTGCCCCCTATCCCTCCTCTGTCATGCCTAACTGTCTCCTTTCTTTCTCTAAGCAAAAGGAACCTCCAGCTAACTAGGGCAAAGCTCTAGTTGATACTAAAAAGACAAAAGATAAAAATATGAATATTTAAGAAAATATTACATATAAATATATATAAAACTTTGATTTTCAAAATGAGTTTTACTTAGCAGGGAAGGAGGCAAAATGGAAATTACTACCTGCATTTTACAAAGGAACACTGAGGCACAAATTCTCTCAGGATTAGTAAATGGTCTGGAATTTTGTCCTTTATTTATTCCTAGAGCTGTCTTCCTTTATGACACATATTTCTTTTCTTTGTTAAGTGGTATTTTTTTAGCCAATGCTTTCTCAAGGAATGAGTCCCATTAGGCCGGGCCAAGTACCACATGGATGGCCCCATCATTTCTCCTACCTGTTCAGATCCTGCTGCCCTACAGGCTTAGGTCAGACACCCTCTCCCAGAACACTACCATGACCTTGCTTACTCTGAATCCTTTTTGAGTTATATTCCAGCAGCATGAGTTGACACATAATTTAAGACAGCAATTTCTTACATTGCTTTCTTCTGTTATTTTTTTTTCCTTTTTATTACATTTATTGGGGTGACTGGTTAACAACTTTTACAGGTTTCAGGTGCTCAATTCTACTACACCTCATCTGTACACTGTATTGTGTGTTCACCACCCTAAGTCAAGTCTTCATCCATCACCCTATACCCTCCTCCACGCCATCCTCCCTACCCCCGACAATCACCATGCTATTATCCATGTCCATGAGCTCCTTCTCTTTTTCCTTTTTTTTTTTTTTAATATATTTTATTGATTTCTTACAGAGAGGAAGGGAGAGAGAGAGAGAGCTAGAAACGTCGATGAGAGAGAAACATCGACCAGCTGCCTCTTGCACACCCCCTACCGGGGATGTGCCCACAACTGATGTACATGCCCTTGACCGGAATCGAACCTGGAACCCTTCAGTCCACAGACCGATGCTCTACCACTGAGCCAAACCGACCTCAGCTCTTTTTCCTTTTTTGCTCAGTCACTCCAGCTACCCTCATCCCCTGTAGCTGTCAGCCTACTCTTACACTGCTTTCTAACTCATCTATCATCTGTGTAAATCTTGCCTCTCAACTAGTCTGTGAGTTGCTCTGCAAGCTGTTTGAAGGCAACACCTATGATTCTAAAGTCCTGTTCTAGCGGTTAAGACAATTTGAAGCTAAACTGCTTAGGTTCAGATCCTGGTTCTGCTGCTTATGAGCTGTGCAGTTCTGGGAAAGTTCTGAGCCTCTTTGTTCTGGGCTGTCCAGTTACAAAATACTTTCATGCCCATGATCTCACTTGACCCTCAAAGAGACTTCCTGAGCTTCTCAGAAAAGGTATCAGAATCCCCATTTTGCAAGTAAAGACACCACAGTTGTTGGGGCAAAAGAAATGGCAGTACCTGGGCCAGAGTCCTGATGGCACCCCAACCACAGTGGCAGTCATGAGGAGGCTTTGCTCATAAGACAGGTTCTGGCCTCATTCAGACCTCAGTCTGGATCCCGTCTCGCCACACACTGGCTGTGTCATCCCAGGAAAGTTCCTGATCTTTCTGGGCCTCAATTTGCTCATCTGTAAGATGAAGACAATACTAGTACTTTCCTCCTAAGTTTGAAAGAGCATTGAAGTGTATAGTCTATGAAGATACTTGGCATGGCATGTAGCAAGTATTAAGGACTCAGCCAGTGTAGTTGGGAGAAACACTCCTCACTCATCGTGTTTCCATGTGCGGGGACCTCAGCTAGCCTGGCATTACAAAGGAGAGAGGGGTTTATAAGCGCGTGCATTTGGAAGAGTACTTTGGGGTCTGCTCTCAGCCATGCATTTAGGCTCAACAAAGGGGATCTCCATTCTGTAAGGGGAGGCCTGTGATTGTGCAACCCTATGTGGTCTGAGAAAGTTCTGTCCTATTAAGGCATCCATTGCTATTTCATTTCTAAGTCAAATACTCCAGCCTCACTTTCATCAATAATGTATCTGACATTTTGATATCCACTTTCCTGATTCTTACATCTATCTCTTAATTGGCTTAGACTTAGGGAAGAAAGTAGATACTATCTACTGATCCTCTAAAATTCTAGTAAATATTAGCTGCTGCCATGATTATCAATAGTATGTAAAAAACTGTTTCCAAGTAGAAGTACCTGAAATCTCCAGTTTCTTTGCCTTCTATCAGATGACTAGGTGGCTTTAAAGGGTTTGGCTGCTACATTTAGCAGTAATCAACAGCCTGCCAGACCACCAGGAAGCCAGAGATGGAATAGACCAGAGTTTCCAACACTTCCCAGCCTCAGATCTCAGGAATGCACACAGGACAAAACTAATTCAAGAGCTTTTCTCAGCACCTCCTTTTGTGAGTGGCTCATGGTGATTAGGCACAATGTTCTCAATGTTCTGCTTGGCAAGTTTCACCTTGGGTGTCCCCAAACCTTGTCGGGGTAGATGGAGAACTCTAGGAGGGTAACTAGGCGTCTGGTCTATTTTGGTTCTCCAATTCTCCAGCAGCCTGGTGTCTGAGCTAAGAGAAATGTGACTGTGTCGGGGCACAAGAGAGTGCCAGTGGCAAAGGCTTCCACATGTCTATTTCTGGCTGTCCCCTGATGCTGTGTCATTGCGGGAGCTATGACATCACAGCCTCTGCTGTTTTACCAGGGCCTGACACTACAAGTGACTCATCGAGGAAGTCGGCTGTGGCTGCCAGCCTTGCTTGAGACACACAGACTTAGGCAGTCATGCAAAGTGACCTGTGTTGGTTTGGTAGAGGCTTGAAGACTATTGGGCAATCATAGACTATGAGGACTAGAATGACCTTAATTGTCCTCTAGTAAAAGCCTGAGCCCCTGCTACGATATTCCTGAGAAGTGGGCCTGCAAGGACATTAAATAAACTCATTATCTTCCAAGGCAGCTGTATCAGGAAGATTTGAGGCACAAATAACAGCATATTTAAGCAACATAAACTCTCTCTCTCTCTCTCTCTCTCTCTCTCTCTCTCTCTCTCTATATATATTATATATATATATATATATATATATATAATTTTTATATATAATTTTTATATATAATTTTTATATATAATTTTTAAATATATTTTTATTGATTTCAGAGAGGAAAGGAGGAAAGAGATAGGAACATCCATTGATGAGAGAGAATCCTTGATCAGCTGCCTCCTACACACCTCCAATTGGGGATCAAGCCCACAAACCGGGCATGTGCCCTGACTGGGAATTGAATCGTGACCTCCTGGTTCTTAGGTTAACAACCATTGGGCAACACTGGCCAGACTGAGCAACACAAACTTTTAACATCTCACTTAACAAGAAGTCTGAAGGGAAGTGGCACCAGGGCTGGCTAGTAGCTCAGTAGAGTCACTATGGACCAAGGCTCTTTCCATTCCGCGGGAGCTCAGTGATGAGTTTCCTCATTGGTCCCATTATCTTTTTCTCATCTGGTACTGTTACAACAAGAGGAAAGTGGTACACAACAGAGGCTCCCTCCTTATAGGTCTCCCCTTGAAAGGGGGAGACCTATAAGGAGGGAGCCTCTGTTGTGTACCACTTTCCTGATATTTCATTGATCAGAACAGGATCACATGCTCATCCCTAAATCAAGGCCACAATTTTCTTTGACCAATTGTGAACCATGCCTTGGAGTTGGACCACTACCCTCTGAACAAAAAATAATTTTACAAACAAAGAAAAGGGGTAAATGGCTATTGAGTATAGGCAATCAACTATATCGGCTTTAGCAGCCCAGTCTCTTGTTGAATTATTTTAAAGTTCATAATATTGAGTTGGAAACTGCTTAACACTGTCTTTCTTTAGCCATTGATTCTAGATCTACTGCAATGCCTCATATAAAATAAACACAGTATGCTTCCACGTGGTAACTTAAAGCATATCTGAAGACAGATTGTTCTAGAAGAGTTTCCAGTTTCAAACTCTTTATTGGGAAACAGCCTAGTATAGGGGCTGACTGAATTCAGCTTCCAACTCTGCTACATGCTAGCCAGGGAATCCTGAGGGAGTTACTTTAACCTCTTATTATCACTTCCTCATCTGGATTATATAAATATGCCTAATATGCAAATTGTCCCCTCAGGAGTTTGACCAGGAGACTGGGAGTTTGATCACTCACTATGACATGCACTGACCACCAGGGGGTGGTGTGGAATGAAGGGAGGCCCTGACTGGCAGCCAGAAGGCCCTATTGACTCTGATCACTGGCCAGGCCTACAGATCCTACCCATGCACGAATTTCGTGCACCAGGCCTCTAATAAATATGATAACAACACTAGGGTTGCCTTAAAGCTTAGATAGTTAATATACACAAAGCACTTAGAACAGTTCTGGGCACTAGGACATTTAAGGGTCTATTATTGCATGCTCAGTTACAATTTTGCTTGCTCTTTATTGCATCTTTGCCAAAAACTAGAAGCAGGGACTTAAATCTAGGTTTGTCAGTACATCCCTGTAATCAGTTCGTGGTTGCCTCAGAGAAAGTTCAATAACAGTAATGATCTGTCTTTCACCATTGCTAAACCATGTCTTCAGCATGTATCTGTTCAGTTGATTCTTTTTAAACTTGGATGAAAGCCTCACATTTAATTCTATATCATTTCACAGAAACAAAGCAGGACCGAAAGTATGCTTATCATTCCAGGAAGAGGAAAAAAGAGTGTAAAAATCTTAAATTCACCAGGCGAGACTGCTCTCCCATCCCTTGAACATGTCCCTCATCCTTCCCACTCTGCCAATTGGATTTTACCCATTACCGAGCCTGTTCTCTCAGCCCCCTATAAATCTTGTGAGCACAGGGCAGTGTTATAAACTGAATTATTTCTAATCCCCAGTACCTCTTGATCTGTTACTTCTCTTACTGTAAGCAGATTTATATGAGAAATAGGACATCACATCAGCCTGATATTAACCAATTTTCAAATCCCTGTGCTTAAATTAAGACAGTACCTTTTGAGATAAGGACTAGCACTGCTACATAGCAAAGAGGCAAGAATCAAAACCAGACAAAGAAATTTATTGGTTCACAATCCAGGCAAGAAGATGAAAAGACAAAATTTAACCAATGTCAATCCATCACAGCTACCCAAACATCTCTAAGGTCTGCTACTCCAGAAAGTCCGCCTAGACTATGTAACGCGCAGCATGATCCTCCTATTCCCAATGAGGTGAGTTAGGAGTGACCAAAACAGAAGAACTGTGTCACCAGACCACACAAACATCTGGGAATTGGGACCCCTGTAATCACAAACATCTGGGGATAAGGGCAGAAGGAAGGGAAGAGACTTCACTCTAGGTCCTAAAAAGCATTCAGCTGACTCAAGCAGATGGACAAATATCAGCTCTAACACCCACACCCAGGCAACCCTCAGTGGCCAAAAGTGTGGCCACACTTTGGGAATCAGTTCTTCTTGCCCTCTATGTAGAACATCAGCCAAGGGTCTGTCTAATTGTGTGGGGAAGAGTGGGATGAGAAGGACAGTAATGGATAGAAGGCAGAAGGTAGGAGGAGCCAAGGATGAAGAATTTAAAAGAGAAGAGGTCCTGCTGGTGTGGCTTAGTGATTGAGCATCAACCTATGAACCAGGAAGTCACAGTTCAATTCCAGGTCAGGACACATGCCTGGGTTATGGGCTCAATCCCTAGTGGGGGGTGTGCAGGAGGCAGCTGATCAATGCTTCTCTCTTATCATTAATATATCTATCTCTCTTTCCCTTCATAAAAACATATTTTTTAAAAAATAAATAAGAATAAAAGAGAATAGGAAAAAATTATTGGGAACAACCAGACTCCTTGCCATCAGTCAGCTATGCTATCAGTTCCTGTCACCAGCTTTGAACCAATCCTTGGTCTTGTTCCAGTCCAGCATATACCATACAATTTTGAATCACTTTGTATTTTTCATCCTTAAAGCAAGGAGACCTTTTGCCTTTGCACACAAAATGAATGAAAAATGCATTCGTGCCATCATTAAATATAAAATATGTTACAAAATATAAAATATAGAGGCGTAGCTTGCTCCAAGGGAGGACTACTGCTCTGGAATCTTAAAACTCGGGCTCTGTTCCCAGCTTGTTTATTAATTTATCTTTAATATATTCATCTATTTGTTCATTCCGTCAACAAATATTTATTAAGAATTCTCTGTGTCCTAGGAAGTATGCTAAACAGAAGATAGGATAATAACCAAGGCCAACCCAGTTCCTCCCCATAAGAAGCCCCCAATCCAGTGGAGGAGAAAGACAATAAACAAAATGTAAATAAATAACTATGTAATTTCATTTTTATAGGCGCTCAGAGGAGTAATTAACCCCTTCCTCCACCTAGCTTTGAAAATGTTTGGTGGTGGTACCTTTTCTATGTAGAGTCAGGCAAGGCCACCCTGAGGCCTGAGCTGGCTCTGTCCCTGTGTCATAACAATTCTGCTGGGAAAATTCCTTCAGACTTATTGGCCTCCATTTACCTATCTGTAAAATGTCAAGGCTGTACTGATGAACTTGAATATCTCTTTATTCCACCATAATTCTTTGCAGTTTGTTACACTATGATTTCTGCACCTACAAGTATATATAAAAATATGTTTACACACAGCCCTTTATAAAATGACTTTAGGAAAACTGGCATAGAAAACAAGGTGACCTTTTTCAGTACAGAGACCTCAGAGGATATAGGCTGCCCCAGAGAACATTTTCTCCCCCTTGAGTCTGGTCAAATATATCACGCCAGCCCAGGTCACGACCATCTCTGGGTTGGCAGTTTGCAAATTGTCTTCCCCCAGCCAAAAGCATATTTCACCAGCATGCAGGCAGGAGTGACAGAATGGGGTTAGGACATGGGGAAGAGTGACATGGTTTTTTGGTGTGTTTCTTTTTTTTTTTTTTTTTTTTTTTTTTCATCCAAGGCACTGCAGAGAAAGAGGTGGCAGGGAGCCAATGATTAGAACTCTCTGGGATGAGGCAAATAGAATGTCTATGTGATGGGGGTACTGGGGTTCACCAGGAGTCCTGGGGTTTATCAGGAGAACAGGGGTTCAGAGTCTGGAGAGATGGGTTGAGTCAGGAAACTCAGGCTTGAGATCTAGCCTTGCAGTGAACTTTCTATTTAATTTTAGACAAGTCCTGCACTTTCTCAGGGCCTTGGGTACCTTCTAAGTAATTAGCCACTTCCTCTAATTAGCTTCAAGGTATTAACATGAGGATACAATTTATTTAAAAAAATTATTTAAGGAGCCATCTCTGCTTCTTAGCAAGGATATAGCTAAAATGTGAGCTAAGTGGGCCACCTTCAGTAAAGAGCCTTATAATAGAAATAAACCATTGCCTTTCAGGACTGCTATGATAATGCATACCAAAGTGCTTTGTAAACTATAAAGGACCGGGTACAAGTAAGGAATAATTACTTCCAATAATCACTTAAAATGCCATTATAATTAATGTGATTATAATGGTTACAATAAGTGAAATATTCTTAACTGGGTGGTTGGATGCATAGATGAATAGGTGGAGAGGTGGATGATCAGGCATTCCAAAGCTCACACACAAACACACACACACACACACACACACACCCCACCATTTAATAGATTTCTCATTACAGAGAAATCTAAAAGAAACTAGCTCTCTACAAACCCAAACTACATGGGAGTTGGACTGTGATAGTCAAATGTAAAATGCCAATAATTTAAGTGAATGGTGCAGAGTATTTCAATAAATATTAAATCATCTGGTACTCACAGGATAAATAATTAGTTGAGAATGATGATATTATTCCATTTGGCAGATATAGAGATTGAGCCAACAAAAGTTGAGGGCTGGACTACTATTCACAAAATGTTAGAAAAAGCATAAAGAAAAGAATCTATTTTCTTGCTTCAAAACTGTGGTTCTCTCAAAGACTTCCTATAGACTGGGGAAAATATTTGCAAATCATATATCCAATGAGCTGTTAATATCCAAAATATATGAGGAACTCCTGTAAATCAATAGTGAAAAATAACAAATAATACAATTTTAAAATGGGTAAAGGAACTGAATAGGCATTTCTCAAAAAAATATATATATAAATGGCCAACCAGTATATGAAGAAATGCTTAACATCATAATCCGCAAAATGCAAGGTCACAATGAGGTATCACCTCATACCTATTAGGATGGCTATTTTAAAAAAAAGAAAATAAAATAAAATAGCCAGTATTGGTGAGGATATGAAAAAATTGGAATCCTTTTGCACTATTGGTAGGAATATAAAATGGTGCAGAACAGTAAGGAGGCTCCCCCCAAAAAATAAAAATAGAACAATCATTTTATCCAGAAATTTCACTTTTGGAGTATTTATCCAAAATAATTTTAAAAAGATATTTGGACTTCCAGGTTTATTCACAAAAGCCAAGAGGTGGAAACAAACAAAATGGCCATCAATAGATGAATGGATAGAGGAAATATGGTATAAACATACAATGGAAAACTACAAGTATTGAGCCATAAAAAAATGAAGGAGATCCGATCATATGCTACAACATGGATGGACCTTAAGGACACTGTGCTACGTGAGAAAGGTCAGTCACAGAATGGCAAATACTGCATTATTTCATTCATATGAGGTATTTAAAGAAGCCAAACTTATTGAAGCATAAAGTCAAATGGTGGTTGTCAGGGGCTGGGAGAGAAAAATGGGGAATTGCTGTTTAACGGGTATAAAGTTTTAGTCATGAAAGATGGAAAAGTTGTAGTGATCTGCTGTACAGCATTATTCTTGTGGGTAAAAATACTGTACTGTTCATTCTCAAATTTATTAAGAGGGCAGATCTCATGTTAGGCGGTTTTTACTACAATAATTTAAAGAGGAGACAGGGCTCTCTGGATTGTATTCTAATTACTGGGCTCCATTACCCACTGTGCATGTCTTATGTTATAGCAGCGTGCCTATCTTGGCAAATGGCAACAACCAACTAACCTCTGAGCAGTCTACAGCCATGTATTGTAATTGCTATGCTTTCAGAAATATAATCATAAAACATCAGTACCAGGAAAGCTTAAGAGAAAGGCTGACTGACCTCTCAAACCTCAGAAAACTGAGTTTTCCTTCCTAGACCAATATTTTTGTAGAGAAGTTGTTCAGGGCCTGGTTATATAGCAAAGCCATTTGGGAACATAAAACATAAATGCTTGGGTCCTAGCAGAACTACTGAACACAGAATCTCTGGGGATGGAACCAAGAATCTATTTTTTTTTTATTTTTTTAATCTTCACCCAAGGATATTCTTTTCCACTGATTTTTAGAAAGAGTAGGAGGGAGGGAGTGATTGGGTTGGGGGGAGGGACAGAAACATTGATTCGGGAGAGACACTTCAATTGGTTGCTTTCAGGGTTGGGATCTAACCTGCGACCCTTCCATGCAAGGGCTGAGCCACACCAGCCGGGCATGAATCGATATTTTTTAAAAGCTTTCCTGGTTGCAGGGTGTCTTTGTGCTGATATTCACCATTTTGGTTAAGCCAAACCCTTGGTTTATGTCTTGTATATTCTCACAGGGAGAAAAAAAAGGCACATCAGTCCAGCTGCTGTTCAATGTGTATCAATCCTGATTCAGCCTACCTAACAGGATAAGGAAGGATTCTCTCATGTGAATATTATTCATTTTTGAAAGTAACTGGATGGTGACAGTTCATCAATGGCCAAATAATCATTCTCGGTGAAACATATCTGAATGATTTTTATGTGGTCATTTTCTCTGTTTATGTAGCCTGACAAAACTGTTTCTCAAGCTCCTAACTCCTCATTTTTGGAATGGAAGATTTCTCATTTTCACTCCTGTGTTTGCCTCACTGAGTTAGGGTCACGAGTGGCTGGCTGGCAACAGAACCAAGAGCTCCCGGAAGAGTGTGTCCTGCACTGCAGTGAAAGGTGGGACCTGAGGTTGGGCACACAGGTCGTTTCTAACACCATGAGGGTATAAGGAAGGCAAACACCAAAGCCTGTTAGGTTGAATTCAATCATTAAAATCTTCATTAAGAAGAAAAATTTCCATTTGTTTACCTTTTGCTCTGTACTACATTTTACATTCATTTTTCCCTTCGGTCCCCAGAATGCTGTCTTCACTGTGCTTTTTGCTTAGGGGCGTGGCCCACAGCCACACATTGGCCAGCAAGTATGAAGCTACATCCACACACAGGTCCCTGGGACCGCAAAGCCTGCCTTCTCTGAACACAGCATCACGGGGGGTGCGGGGGTAGCAAGAGGGGAACGCCTGCATCTCAAACACTGCCTCTGTCCCCCCAGCTGAAAGTTAAGCTGAGGGACAACATAAACACAGAAAAAGTGTCTTGTTTGCAGGTTGCCAGAATATAAAAAAACATCTATTTTATCATTAACTAGAGGCCTGGTGGACAAAATTCATGCACAGGTAGGGTCTTAGGCCTGGTCAGCGATCAGGGCTGATTGGGGCCTTCTGGCTGCTGGTGGGGCCTTCCTTCATTCTGCTCCGCCTCCAGGTGGTCAGCACACATCATAGTGAGCAATCAAACTCTAGAGGGGACAATTTGCATATTAGCTTTTTATTATGTAGAATATTGTCTGTTAGTGTTCTTATATTTTGCATGGAAGTGCTAAAAAGTTAGCATAGTAGTTATGAATGTAGGCTCTGGTAACTATAATAGTAACTGCCTGATTTGAAATGTGGCCCCTTTTCTACTAACTATAGTTCTAAATTCTCTCTGCAAAAGTCTATAGGGCCATATGTGTTTCCCAATACAAAATTTCAAGGTGAGGAACAGGGTTAGAAAAATAACATAGAAATATTATACAACATAACTTTATACCTAACAAGGTCTGGAGTAGTTCTCAATTAAACACATAAGTATCCCTGAAGCTAAACATATGAATATTAACATTGAGACAAATAATTATAAATTGTCTGATGTCAGGTCAGATCAGGTTTTGCTGACAAATAAGTTTTGTTTGTTTTTAATAACTTTCCATTTCAAAGACTTTTAGATTAAATCAACTGAACCTGTAGTTGTTAAAAAAAAAAAAGTGGAAAAATTAACTGATTTCATTGGTTTTTTTCTTTCCTCGTTTATAAAAATGGAAATAATATATGTGCATACTTCACAAGGTTTTGTTCAGGTAAAATTGATTAATGCAAGTTAATCACTTAGAGTGACAATTTATAGTTAATAGTCACGTAGCTCCCAACTACTGTCATTTTTAATATCCCTCATGTCCCTTCCACTCCTGGTATTCCATGATTCTAAGTAACCAAGCAGTATTTATATAAGGTTAAAGTTTACAATAGAAGAGATTTCATGAGGCATAATCTTTGGGGTAACTACCATAAGATTTTATAGAACTGAATTGCTATACAAGCTCATAATAGGAAGTTAAACTCCCTAAGGTAGGGTAGTCCAAAAGCTTTAATAGAAGAATTGGGATTTAAGGAAACCTTATAAGCAAGCGGAGTTTTGGCAGCTGAAAGGAAAGAAATGCCATAATTTAAGAAATGGAAAGAGACTGGGCTATAGAATCAACCAACTTGGTTATAGAATCAATCAACTTGGCTTTGAGCATGACTCCAGCATTGATGAGCTGTGTGAGCTTAGACAAGCTATTTAGACTCCCTGAGTTTTAGTTGCTCCTATTAAAATAAATGAAGGTAATGATATCTATTTTTCAAAATTATTGGAAGGCTTAGAAATTATGTATGCAAAGTACAAAGAACAATAGCTAGTTAGTCCTCCTTAATACCAGCCACTAGTGGAAAACAAACATATTTCAAGTGAACATAAAAAAGACCTTTCTTACAGCCAGAGCTTCTCATCCTTTGGATGGTTTATCCTGTGAGGTAATGTGCTTCCCACAACCCAGGGAGTTTAAGAACCAACTATCCCATGTATTTGAGAAGGGATTACTGTTTAGGGCGATAACAAGAATGGTGTCCCCCCATTCTCATCACTTCTTGTGCTGAGACCTTATCATCAGAGATTATGAGAATTATTTTGGAGTTCATTTTAATTCAAGTTTGCCTTGTAAAATGGAAAATTCTAGGCCTTGAGAGTTGGTGGTATAACTCAGGCAAGACTGAGGACAAAAGAGATAATGTAAGATAGGTAGGATAAAATGAGCTCTGACTACCCTTGAATGCCAGGATGAGAATTTGGCTCCCCCAAAGATAATTGTGACATATTTTTGAAGCACCCTTTACTCTATAGGTTCCCCCATTACTCAATGATGCCCCACACACAGCAGTGAAATTGGAACTCTTTCATTATCTGTCTTTTCCATGCTCCTCTTCTTCATTTTCCCCTTCCTTCCTCTTCCTCTGTACTTCCTCATCTCCATTCCCACTGTCATTTTCTTTTTCTTTAAATATATATATATATATATATATATATATATATATATATATATATATATTATTTATTTCAAAGAGGAAAAGAAAGGGAGAAAGATATAGAAACATCAATGATAAGAATCCTCTATCAGCTGCCTCCTTTACACCCCATACTGGGGATTGAGCCCACAACCCTGGTTCATGGGTTGACACTAAAACCATTGAGCCATGCTGGCCAGGCTCACTGTCATTTTCTTCAATGTGCATCTCAACATTATGACCATCTCAAAGAAGTTTGCAACAGGCCAAATGCTATAAGTTAGAAGGAGAAATGTGGCAGCTTCTCCTTCCCTGAGTATCTGAATGTCTTCTCAACTCCTTGGAGAAAAGGTACCAAATAAACCCAAGCTATTATCATCAACAAGCACCACTCAGTACAAGCGTATTATTGGTGCCAAATAAATAATTCCCCTTGGCAAGTCAATAGAGCAAGAGTGTGATCAGCCAGCAGCCTGGCTGGGACATGGGTTACATTGAGATAGAGTTTTAGAAGGAACCATATATCAAAATAATGGTCTTTGCAAGATGCATGTCCTTTCAGGTGGGTGGTTTTAAATAATTCAAAATTCATGGCGGCTTTTCTGAAAATGAGTATCCAGTCTCTCCCTTACAGAGCCAGATTTGGGTCTGCTAAGGTCATCATGGCTCACCATTTTATCAGTATTTATAGTGATGGTATGTGCCCTTTGCTTGCTTAGCTTTGTTATCTTCCACTAATATAAAACTTGTAATTTTCTGAAAGTGGGAGGCCAATATTTGAAATGGCTAACAAAATATTAATAAATAATTGTAGTATTAGTATTCACTAAACATTGGTTCACACCTATATGAGAGGCACTACAACAAACACTGATGTGGCTCAGTGACTGAGCGTCAATCTGTGAACTAGGAGGTCAGGGTCCTATCATATTCTGGGTTAGGATACATGCCAGGGTTATGGGCTTGATCCCCAGTACAGGTGTGCAAAAGGCAGCTGTTCAATGATTGTCATCATTGATGTTTCTATAACTCTCTCCGTCTCCCTTTTTCTCTCTAAAATCAATAAAACCATGTTTTTTAAATATGTATTGCCTGATTAAAATCTTGCAACAATCCTCCAAAATTGGAATTATTATGCCCATTTTACTATACTATTAAGAAAACCTAAGCTCAAAAATATTGATAAAATGTTTGAGGGCTGCATAGTTGGCAATTGTTGGAGCAGGATTATTCTGACTTCAATTTAATTTAAGCCATAAGCTAAAATGCCTTCTGTACAAAAGCAAATAAATTGGTATTTTTAACATATTCAGAAAAAAAATGTTTAAGAAACCTTAGAGAATTTTACTTTTCATGCATTCTCACACAAATTAGAAGCATGCATTTAGGGTATTTTTAATTATATGTTAATTCCATATCATTCTCATCTGTTATTTCAATGAAATTAACTAAAGCTATCCACCAGGCAACATTGCTCTTAGGAGATAATAGAAAACTACTAGTCTGTGTATTTCCTAATTTAGGTTAGTTTTCTCATTTAGGATGAAATGGCTCTAAAAAGCTTTAGAGAAAGGAGACTTCTGAAATTAGATATAAGATGCTGAGTGTCTTAACAAACTCTTTACAGTCCCTGGAATGTAGCTCCAGGTTCAGGAGTCTCAGTTGCTTCTTACTCTAATGTTCCTGAAGCTAATAGATATAAAAAAAGGTGATGTATTGTAGTTCTCCAATGATTGAGGACTATAAAATATTTGGGGGTTTTTATTAACATAGAGCTGGCACCTAATTAGGAAGATGATTACATCATAATGAAACTGTGAATTAAACAAAGGGTCATCTTTTCCTTAGTGTAAGGGTTGGGGGAAAATGAATAGATCTAGCTTTGATCTGGTCTGACATCTTGGCTAACTTCAGGCAAGTCTCTTTTCTTTCTATAGGCCTTTTCTTTCTGCTTTATGAATAAATACTGGGGTTAATGCACACATAAAGAATAAATTTAGCTGACCTCCAATGTGCTACCAGCTCCAATATCTCAGGAAGACCAGAATTCTCCCTCTGGCTGGAGCAGTTGTTTCTGGACGATGGTAGTGGAAGAACCATGCCTGGGGTTGGAAGAACTTGGAATAGATTTATTAGCTTGTGCCTGGGTTTGACTTAGAGAAGGGTCTACAATTCCACGGACTTCTACTCATATATTAAGAACTGTAATACCGTAAAATATCAGCATTGATATTGGTAGTATTTCATCTAATCCAACATAATCATAACACTAGGATCTCCAAGAAAATCTTTGATGCTTTAAATCAAGGAAAGATATGGGATTCCAAGCATCCTAGCAGGGCAACAAGCAGAGAGTAGGGTCTTTGTAGTCCCAATGAAATGATACAGCCTACATAATCCACTTTACTTCTGTGTGGAAGGCCAGACTGTCTTTTCTCTCCAGGAGCAAATGCCTAAGAAAGTTGCTTTAGCTTTGCTTTTGATCTGGCCTAGTTTAGAGGATGAGTCAGCAGCTTTCCAAAGATTATGGAAAAACAGCTCCAATTTAAATCTTTCTCTGTCCATACCAGTTTCTGTTCCAGGAGCCTACCTCCCTGGGCTGAGGAGTCCTTTCAGAAAGTCTGACTTGATGGAACTTATAGCTCAAATTTCCAGTCTTGGTTAGTTAGCTTTTATTTCTCAATGAACAATCAATGATAGTCAATTGCAAATGGCTATGCCCAGAAGCTAGGCTCCTGGGAGAAACAGGCTTTATCATGGTAAAAGGCGAAAGGAAGATGAAGTTCATAAACTCTACCTTGGGGAAGTCTAGTGACCACTGTTTGAAGCATTTCAATGACTATTGTTCAGTCATGGGTTAGTTGACTTAATAGAAATATCATCTTGATGCTCTAGTGTTATTAAAACTCAGTTACAAAGAAAAAAGCCAAAACAAAAAACAAAACAAAAAACCCATGGAATACAAATATAGAACTTCTTCAAAGTTAAGTAGAAAAATGATAACTTTAAGATCATTTGTTCCACTCTCATTCTTACAGACACGTGTGTATTTATTTACTCATTCATTCAACATATAACCATCATACCTAGCATTGTACTAAGTGCAAAGGATAAAGAACCAGGTTCTGAACTCAAGAAGCTTACAGTCTATAAATAGAGATAGATGAGTAAACATTAAAATGCAATGACTGAAATTCCTCTTTTTTTCCTTTAACCCCGACATCCAATTTTTCCACTGTCATATATCTTGAAATCTTCCTCTTCTCTCTATTTTCACTACTAATATCCTAGTCCAAACCTCAATCCTTTCTTATGTTGACTACTGAAATACCTAGCATGGCTCCCTGCATTTACTATAATTTACATTTTATAATCCATTATCTGCACATAAGCAGAATAAGCTACTGATCTTTTAAAATATATATGGCTTTTCTACTTAAAATGAGTGGATTTTGGATGCACTTAAGATCAAACAACCTCCCAGACTATTTTAACCTTATCAATCTCTTCTCCTATCCTTCCACTTGTCCAGTAGTCTCCAGCTACACTGACCATTTTTTTTTTCACTGTCCTAAATCTTTGCAGGTCTTGCTCCTTATCATTCAAACTTCAGCTTAAATTTCACAGCCTCAGAGGTACCTTTCTTGGCCATACTATCTATGACTCTATTTCATCACCTTACTTGATTTCCTTTTTGGAACTTACCTAATATAGTTTTGATTATCTGTGTATTGTCTGTCTCCATGAAAACAGGGACCTTGTCTACCTTCTTTACTATTCCCCAGTGCTTAGAACAGTACCAAACAAATAGTCAGAATGACAAAGTTAAGCTTTCTGAGAACAGAGAGTAGGTCTATCTTGTTGCAAATGACCACCATCTCGATGCTGTTGGTGCTCCAAAATTATTAGTTGAATTGGGTTTCTAAGAAAGTGTCTCCATTCAAAATGATGAGTGATGAGAATGAAGTTTCCTACATGGCCTGGGCTCCTCACCCAAGGTGTGGGATCAATAAATATGGGCAAAACATCTTGCTCATAGTAGGTTCAAAGAGTATACTAATGACAGAACTAAATCTATAGTTCCTTCTATTAAGTAATAACATGCTATTAATAATAACATACTTTATAGCAAAAAGTGACTCATTGATAACCATGGTTATTTGTAAGAAATCCTTCTATTCTCAAACTGTTCCCTCTGTTGTCTATAAATTTGCATTGTGTTTGCGGGTATATGTACATATGTGAATATGTAAAATATGTTTGTGTTCAGTAAAAAGAGGGAATATTTCAATAAAAATCCCTGAAAAAGTTCCTATGATCCCATCCAATTATGTATCCCCTTGAGCTATTCTGGTACCTGCAATGCCCATATTATTCATGACTTCATATTGAGATCCCTTTCTAAGGTGAAAGAAGTACATGGACACATCCATAGAACTGATTCTTATCTTTACCCAGAATTTTGCAGTCTTCAAAGTAATGACAAATGTATCACCTCCTTTAATCCCCACAGATACTACTGTTTCCGTTTTACAGATGAGGGAACTGAGGTTTAGAGAGACTAAATGGTTTGTGCAAAGTATAATGATTGATTTATGACAAATTCATGATTAAAACTTGGGCCTTTCAGCTCAAAAGAGAGATTGGAGTACAGAATCTACTCTGATAAGTTTTCACCAAGAAATAGTACCACAACCATGAGACCGGGGTGCTAGGGGAAGGTGTAGCAGTCAGGAAGGGGATTCTCTGTCCAAGCAGTGATCTAGGTGGGGGATAAAAGTTGTCCAGATGTGGGTAAGAGTTTTCAGTGGTCATTTCCTTTTCATCTGGCCTCCCAGTTATTCCTTCCCCACTGGATTAATCCATCAGCAGACTCAGAGCCATTTTCCAAGTTATTAATCATCTGGGAGCAGTGCTGCCTCAGCAAGAACCCTGCAAGGTGACTGCTAGAAAACCAGGAGAGGAAAAAAGACAATGAAGTAGGCAGTGAGACAGCCAACCAGAGGAACTCAAGACAGGCACAGCAGAAGAATCTGAGAAACACCCCAAAAGAGGTGCCATAGTCCCACATTTAACCAGGACAGGCAATTTAAAATCATAATTCATCAACTCCTTTGTTGCCCAACTATCACCACAGGAGAATCCCAAACCCAGGACTTGAAATTAGGCCATTCATTTCCAAACTATAAAGAAAAGCCTTTAATAGATGAAATCAGAAATCCTATTACCCCCAAATTCAGTTGGAGACTACCTTTGAAGTACATGCAGTAGGGGTATAAACATCATAGAGTCTATCTGCTGCTCTAGATTTAAGTCAGGTAGTGTGTACTGGGAGATTGGCACAATGTTGAACTTCTCATTGCCAATGGATAGTGAATGTTAGGGTTCAGCACTCCATGATCATGAGCAAGAAATCAATAATTTGATCCCATTTGGGCCAGTGTGCCACTGACTCCCAACCCTAACCTCCCACTCCTGCCTTAAGCATGACCACAAACTATGTCCTGCTCCTACTTAAAGAATAAAACCTGACCTCAAGTACAGACAGCCTTTCTTCTGAAACTAGCCACAGACTACCATTAAACCCTGGGCACAGAATCAGCCTTAATTCCAGCCAATACTGGGCCTAATTAATTCTTTTCAATATTTATTAAAGTGCCTACTGGGTGCCATTTTATCTGCTGATCAATGGGGATATGGTAATTAACTAAATATCCATGCAAAAGACAAACAAAAAGTCAATTAATTACAATTTGTGTATCTATTTACTATGATGATTAAACTCCAAATTGAGCCCTACTCAGTTTTGCTCAGCGGATAGAGCATCAGCCTGCAGACTGAAGGGTCCCAGGTTCAATTCTGATCAAGGGCACATGCCCAGATTGTGGGCTTGATCCCAGTAATGGGTGTGCAGAAGACAGTCAATCAATGATTCTCTCTCATCCTTGCTGTTTCTATCTCTCTTTCTCTCTCCCTTTCTCTCTAAAATCAATAAAAATGTATTTTTTTAAAGAAAACTCCAAATTGACTTCAGATCTGTCACAGATTGACTCATAACTCCCCTGTGACACTCTGAGCCAGGTCTGAGACTGATATCCATGCCACCAAAAAAATTGGAGGAATTACACGAAGAACTTCTTAAAACCACTTCAGGCAATACTGGGACTAGGTGCCCAGAAAAGACATGACAAGCTACAAAAGCAATCACTTAGTGTTTGGTGATGTGGAGAAAAGCAATAAAGTTTCCCAATGATATTGAAACAGATTCTAGTTTAGTAGCATTGGCCAGGAGTGGGGGGAAAAGTCTGCTGTGTGCACATTAATTACCAAGTTCAAAGAACAAGTGGAGGCAGAGGAGGGAGAAACTACAGGACATAGAGTAATGCCTCAAAAACTGTGTAGGAAGGTGATGGGGTTAGAAGGGTCAAGACAGGGTTAGAGAAAGGGATTCCATATAGAGATCAGCAAGTGAAACTTGGAGTGTGGAATGCTCACACTGTGTTTAAGATGGACATCTTAGGATCTGAGGATTTGGGGGGAAGGATGCAGAAAGAAAGAGTGAGTAGGGCCATTTTATGATCAGAATTAAGTGGCAGCCAGAAGCTCCCAACAGCACGAGAATATGCTTATACATTCATTTCAACTTGGGGAGCATGTATTAAGTATCAGCTATGAACTTTTTATTCATTTTTATATACCCAGAATTTAGTTTTCATCTTTTAACAATACTTAATATGGAAGGAACTAGAATACAAGGGGAGAGATGATGAGAAAAAGGCAAGAGCAGAGGATGAGAAGGTTTTGCTGACAATTCTCTATCCAGGAAACCATGTTTACCATCAAGAAGTTGGAAAACTCTCTAGAAATAGATCTTATTGATTAAACCGCCTTGAACTAGTCTCTTAAAGAGCAAATTCTATAGCCTCTGCATTGGGACTATCTGGAGTTGTCTTCTTGGCCTCCAGCCCTCCCCTAGACATTCAGGGATGCTAAAGCAGCAGCTGAGCCTATGAGGTTGGGGCACAGAGAAACTCTGGTGATAAAATGTTGAAAGATAAAACTTCCTCACCACTGAATTGATGGTGTAAAAGCCAGAGAAAGGTCACTTAATAAACTCCTTGTCCAGATTTCTTTAATTCCAAGAAACTAAACCCAAGAAACTTTACCCACAGTATTACCTGTCTCTCCCAAAGGATCAAAGAGGAACTAATTCATTGCAATTGGGGTTAATCCCACTCAAAGCCTCGATCCATGTTAGCAGCTAATCTAGTTAATATAGCTTTCCTGGGGAGCTTTGATAAAGCCTCTAGCTGGAACCACGGGCCCATGAACAGCTCAGCATTCATGAGGAGAGCCATCAATAATGCAGCAGATCTGGTGCTTGTCAGGTTTATCAACACGTTAGCCCAAACACACACACCACTCAAGGTCATCACTAGCCTTTGCCAAATCTCACTTACCACAGTACTTCATAGTTTTAAATCACTCAGCCCAGCTCTTAAATTTTTAATCTCACAGTTCTCGAAAGTCATTTTAGGTGTCATTAGACTACAGTTTCCAATCAGATTGCAAAATCCTTGAGATTAGAAATTGCATTTTAGATTTCTACAGAAAATCCCTGGGAAAACCTAGGAGAGAGCTTGGCACAGAGGAGGAGCTTAAAGAAAAAAATACCTGCTTTATTGGTTTATTGACAACATCAACCTCTCTAATACCAAGACTCATGCATATACCAACGACATGCAACTTGAGTACTGGTCTCCCCCTTCTCTTGTTAGGTTACCCTGATAGCCTGTGTTACTATTTTGAGCCTCTTATAATTTCATTTTAAATCCTAATTTTTTACTAATTCTATACCATTTATTAGTATAGGCAAAGTTGTCCAGATAAAATTCAATTCTAATATTTCCAATCTATGTTTTAAAAACAATTTTCATGCTGAGAAATATTGCTGTTGTCACTGGTTAACCATTAGACACGATTAGGATCATTGTGGCAATAGGTCTTGTTAGTGCCTGGCCTATCCCATTGGCGTGATTGCTGTGGATTTGCAACACTTCATAATGTGATACATAATTAAGTTCTAATACCATAGATATTTTAATATTATTTTTTGTTACTTTTTTATATTTAATTTATTGGGGTGATGTTGATTTGCAAAACCATACAGGTTTCAAGTTTCCAACTCAATAAAACATCATCTGCACACTGGATCATGTGCCCATCGCCCCAAGCAAAGTCTCCTGCTCCCCTCCCCCCTCCATTTACCCACCTCCACCTACCTCCCATTCCCCATTCCCTCTGGCTATCATCACACTGTTGTCTGTGTCTATGTATTATGTATATTTGGTGGTTATTTGGTGGTTATTAATCCCTTCACCTTCTTTCATCTAGTCCCCCAATTCCCCTCCCTTCTCACAGCTGTCAGTCTACTCTGTGTATGCATGCATCTGTTTTAATTTTGTTCAGTTTATTTTGTTCATTAGATTCCACACATAATTGAGATCATAAGATATTTGTCTTTCTCTGACTGGTTTATTTCACTTAGCATAATAATTTCCAGGTCCATCCATGCTATCGCAAAATGTAGATTTCCTTGGTTTTTATGGCCAAGTACTAGTAGTTATGATAAATGTATGTAACATAAAATTTACCATTTAACCATCTTTAAGGGCACAATTAGATGCATTCACAATGTTGTGCAAGCATCACCACTACCCATTTTCTGAACATTTTCATGATCCAAAACAGAAAATCTGTACCTATGAAACAATTACTCCTCATTCACCCTTCACCACCATCTCCCTCCCCCAGGTCCTGGTAGCCTCCAATCTATTTTCTGTCTCCATGAATTTGCCTATTCTAAGTACCTCATATAAGTGGAATCTTACAATATCTGTCTTTTGCATCTGGCCTATTTCACATAGCATAATGTATTTAAGGTTCATGAATAAATTTTTTATGAGTACTATCCTATTGTATGTATGCATGACATTTTGTTTATCCATTTAATCTGTTGGTGAATATTTAGATTATTTCTACCTTTTGGATATTGTGAATCATGTTGCTGTGAACATTGGTGTTCAAGTCTCTCCTTTTAATCCTTTGAGGCATATATCTAGGAGTGAAATTACTGTCATATGGATAATCCTATGTTTACCTTTTTGAGGAACCACTAAACTGTTTTCCATAGCAGCTGAACCATTTTATATTCTTGTCTGCAATGCACAGGGTTTCAATTTCTCTACATCCTCACCAACACTTGTTAATTTCTGGCTTTTGTTAATTTCCCTAATGATATTGAACATCTTCTCTGTTTATTCACCATTTGTATCTCTTCTTTGGAGAAATGTCTATGCAAACCCTATGCCCATTTTTAACTGGGTTATTTTGCTGTTGTTGCATTGTAGGAATTCTTGGTATATTCTGGATATTAACACTTATCAGCTATATGATTTGCAAATATTTTCTTCCATTCTGTGTGTTGACTGCCAATCTGTTTTTAATGACCCCATATTTCTTTTCTTTCTATCTTTCCCTCTTTGTCTAGCAAGGATCCCATGCTCTCATTGTATTCACACTAGTCCCTGAATACCCAAGAGCCTCAAATAGTCTTCCTAATCGCATCGATACCCCATAGTTCAGATATTATTCTCTTTTGTCATCATTATTAGCTGCTATCTCCTGCTGTGTTCATAATGTGTCTGATACTCTAGTATGCATTTTAGATACATCCTTTCAATGTATCTTTATAGAAACTAAGAAATGTATGCTATCATTATCCCTATATGACATATGAGGAAACTGAGATTACTAGTATGTTAATGACATGATAAAGAGAATATAGATGGTGAAAGATTTCCACATTGGTGTTTATCTATAGATGCTTCCATATCAGAAAGAATTATATAAACTAATTCACACTAAATTGTTAGGTGACTAACAACACAACAAGATTATCTGTGTTGTTAAAGACTATGCATTTATTGAGTGAAAGTCCATTTATGGTGGAACTTTCAGGCAACACAGACATAATTTGGGGTTAGTTGGGACAAGTCAATTTATTCTTGTTAGTTAATAACTTGTTCTTCTCATAAGCAAGGAGCATTCTTCTACAAGTCTCCTGGCTACTTAACAGGTAAAGAAAAGACAAATTTAGCTAAAGGACTACCCTGCAGTGGGAAAATGCCGAGTGAGGTCATGTCCAAAATGCTCTCGATCTGCCTTGAACTATGTGACCTGGGTCATTTCATATATTACATGGAGACTGAATTGTGTCTTCCTTAAAATTCATATGTCAAAACCTAAACCTTCAGTATAATATTAGGCTTTTGGAGATGGGAACTTTAGAAGTAAATGGAGGTTAGATTGGGTCATGAGGGCAGGACCCTAGTCCAATGGGATTGGTGTCCTTATAAAAGTGGGAGAAACACCAAAACACACACTCTCTCTCTCTCTCTCTCTCTCTCTCTCTCTCTCTCTCTCTCTCTCTCTCTCTCACTCTCACTTATTCAGCAGAAAAAGGCCATTTGAGGACATAGCAAGAAGGCAGTCATCAGCCAGAAACAGAGGCTTCACAAGAAACCAAACAGTCCAGAACCTTGATCTTGGACTTGTGTTCTCCAGACTGTGACAAAATAAATTTATATCTTGTAAGCCAATCCATCCATGGTATTTTGTTATGGAAGCCCATGCTGACTAATACATTAGCTATACAGTCTTCAAGGTCTCTTTCTTTCTTCCAGGATTTATTTTCCTTTGAGATGACTATATAATGCCATTCCACCTAGCAAATAGTCCTACCTTGGATGGAAAGACAAATGACATATCATAGCCCAGTAAATGAAGTCAGGAAGACACTAGATCTTCAAGCTATGCGTATGCTTACCAACACTGACATGAGTAATATACCTGAGTCATTTCAATCACTTCCTTCTTTGGCTGTTGTACAGACTAAATAAACACAGAATGTGCCTACCACCAACAGGCTGAGTTTTCTCCTCTGAGGTTGCATGATGTTTTCATTTTCTACTCTGAATTACGATGATGTCCAGTACTGTAGATTTGTAGCTCCAATTAAATGGTCTGAAGTCAGACTCTGTACCATTTTGCAAACTGAATAACTCTGATGAAGTAAATTAATCTCTTAGTCTTGTTTTCCTCTTCAGGAAAACAGTGTTAACAATAACTGCTAATTGTTCCTTTATTATGAGGAAAAATGTAATAATTCACAGAGTAGAAAGAAGTTCTAATTCCAGTAATAATAGGGTAGCTAGGGGATGAACCCAGCTACAGATGATGATAATAAACTGTGAATGAAATACTTTCTTAAAATATAACTATTTTAAGGCACTGAGAGTGACAGAAACAATAAATAACTGGAGTGTATTCTATCCATGAAAGAAGAAAACTATATGGGGTAAGGTCTATGTTTATTTAACTTTTTCCACAGGACATTCCTAGTCCACATGGCACAGATTTGGTAGTAGTCAAGCAGAAAGTATGATCTTACCGGCCAAAAGGTGTCAGAGGATTTCAATGCCATCACAGCAGCTGAAAATTAATGGAGAAAAACCAGGGAGGAGGAAACCTATGAAGGGGAAGCACCAAAAACTGAGTATAAATGCCTCTCAAATCTTTGGCCAACTTCAGAAGAGGACACTTCAGGGGAGACTCAAGGAACTCAGAAAGAATCCTCTCTTGGCTCATTCTAATTTCTTATTGTTGCTGGAAATTCTTGGTGTTCCTTGGCTTGTAGCTGCATTACTCTAATTTCTACCTCTGTCCTAACATACCTCTCTTCCCTCTAAATCTCTCTCTCTCTCTCTCTCTCTCTCTTTGTAAGGATCAGTCATTGCATTTAAAGCCCCTTTATTCTGTATGACCTCATTTTAACTTGATTATATCTGCAAAGGCCCTATCTACCAATAAGGTCACAGACATGAGCACCAGCTGTTAGGACATCAACATACCTTTTAGGGAGACATAATTCAACCTGCAACACAGAACAACTGCAACTCTCATAGAGCACTGGTGGGAATGCAAAATGGTGGGATGATTTTATAAAAGAATTGGCAGTTTCTTATAAAACTAAAAGTACATTTAACTTCTAACTCCAGCAACCCTACTTTTATTTACTCAAAAAAGAAACTGAAATCTCTGTAGACAAAAAACCTCTACAAAAATACAGTCCAGCTGGTATAGCTCAGGAGTTGAGCATTGACTCATGAGTCAGGAGGTCATGTTTTGATTCCCAGTCGAAACACATGCCTAGGTTGTGGGCTTGATCCCCAGTAGGAAGCATGCAGGAAGCAACTGGTCAATGATTCTCTCTCATCATTGATGTTTCTATCTCTCTTTCTTTTTCCATTTCTCTCTCAGAAATCAATAAAAACGTATTTTTAAAAAATATTTATATCTTCATTCATGAGAAAAACTCTCAATAGAACCAACAATATGGATGAATCTTAAAGATACTAAGCTAAGTGAGAGAAGCTATTCCCCAAAGTTAAATATATGATTTCATTTATGTAACATTCTGGAAAAGGCAAAACTATAAGAAGAGAGAACACATCAGTGGTTGCCAGGGTTGGAATGTGAGGAGGAATTGCATGGCAGCACAAGGGCATTTAAGATGGCAGCACAAGGGCATTTTTTTCAGGAGATGAAACTTCTGTATCCTGATTTCAGGACTGGGGATAGTCACACAAATCTACGCGTAGTTAAAACTCACAGCACTATACACCAGTTTTTTTAAAAAATTTACACATAAGAAAACATATTTAGATACCACTACACACCTACTAGAATGATTAAAATTAAAAATACCAACCACACCAAATATTGGCAAGGATGTGGGCCAACTGGAACTCTTGTGTAGTGTTGGTGATATTATAAAATGGTCTATTTTGAAAACTATTTGGCAGTTTCTTAAGAAGTTCAATATAAATCTACCTCATGATGCAGCAGAAAAGAAAACCCATATCAAACAAAAGGCATACAAGAAAATGTTCAAAGCAAATTTATTTGTAACACCTTAAAACTGGAATTAGCTATTGCCATGGCTGGTGTTCTCAGTGGTTAGAGCATCAGCCCACACATTGAAGGGTTGCTGGTTCAATTCCCTGTCAAGGGCATGTACCTGGATTGTAGGTTTGATCCCTAGCCCCAACTGAGGCCTGTGTGAGAGGCAACCAATAAATGTGGCTCTCATCGATGTTTCTCTTTCCTCTCTCTCTCTTTCTCACCATCCTCTTCCCTTCCTCCCACTTGCTCTAAAAAATCAATAGGAAAAATATCCTCAGGTGAGGATTAACAAAAACAAATCTGAAATCAACTATCAACAAGTAAATGGTTAAAACAAAATATGATATATTCATACAATGGAATACTGCTCAGGCAATAAGAAACAAGCTAATAAAACCTACAAAAATACAGATGAATTGAGTTAAGGAAGCCAAATTCAAATTCTAATACATTGCCTGATGTCACATATACTTAGTCTTTTAAACAGGCAAAACTAATATATGGTGTTCGAGAACAAAGCAGAAGTTGCCTCTAGGGAATGGAGATTGACTAGAACAAGGCACATAGGAACTTTCTGGGGTTACAGAAATGTTCTTTATCTAGATTTTTATTTAGATCATGGTTACATGGGTGTGTGTGTGTGTGTGTGTGTGTGTGTGTGTGTGTGTGTGAAATCTCTGTAAGATTTGGGGATTTCACAATATATTTTTTATTCCGATAACAAATATATAGTAACACATGTAGATCACCTAGCAACAGTGCTTTGGACATAGCAAACATTGGATTTATGCTACTTATTGGAGTTTAGTCACCCTCACCACATTCACGATGAACAAAAGTGAATTCCTATGGATGGCCATGTAGTCTCTTTAAATGTGTATATATACTCATAGGGCTGACACTCAAAATGATATTTGTTGAATGAACGACAGGCTGGCCCAATGAAAGAATAAATGGATTTAATTCATGCCATCCAGAATTATAAGTGAAGGCCATCCGTCCTTCCTTAGTCTCCTCAGACGAAGTCACCTAAACTGACTTGCACTGTCACAATGGCAAGGCAATCATCACTTCACGAGGCAAACGCTTTAACTGTTGTGCCACTTAAGCTGAACAAAAAAATCCCTTTCTCTAATATTTACCATTAGGCCAATCAGGGGACCTCACAGTGCAATTACAATCTCCCCCCCTCACTCACAGTAGGGGTGGCATTGGTTACATGGACCTGGGGACCCGGGGACAGGACTAGGATGAGGATGAGGCAGGTGAGGCCCTTGTCTAAGGTGCCAAATTTAGGGAGGAGCCAAAAAGCTCAGTGGTCAAGTTAAATAATAATTTAACACGATTTTTTAAAGAAATGAAATCAACCAACCACAGCCCACAGAACAAACTACAGTGCACCAGGGCAAACCTCAAAAAGCTTAATGAAGATTTCCTCTTATGGCCGAACCGCAGGATTACATTTCAAGCTTCAGCAGGCCGTAGCCTGTTTTTTAAGGGATATTTTTGTTTGGTCTTTAACAACCCAGACGCTAAGGCCTCCTACGCAGGAATCACAAATGAATCCAGCTCCCAGCGTGCCCTGAAGGCTGCTTTTCCATCAAGGGAACTTGCAGTCAATCTCCCAGTGATAAAGGAGCCTCAAACATTGTAATATGCCTTTTCAGAAAGTGACAAACAGACCTCCCAGGCAAAGATGTGCTTAACCAGCTGTGATCTCACCTGGCCAGTTCAGCTGAAACAACAGAGGAGATGGGAGATGAATAAGTGGTGTTGTCTTGCTCTCCCCCATCATTCCACTTTCTCTTCTTTCATTCATAATTATCTAAAGCTCGGCCGGACTCCAGCTACCATTCCTTTAGCCCTGGAGAGCTGAGTACTGTGCTCTGCACTTATCATATATAGTTCTTAATCCTTACAACAGCCGTGCAGAGGAAGTATTATTATTAACTCCCGATTCTCTGAGAATCAGAGATATGCAGAGGCTAGCTCGACGTCACATGGCTAACTTTTGTGGTGGGACTAAGAGTCATATCCGCATTCCTCTGAGGTCCAAATGGTGGACTCTTCAACACAGCACAGCAACAGCCTTGAATCCAGGTCCCATGCAGTAACTCCCCAACTTCATGTATCCATTGGCATCTTGATTTTTGCCACATCTGTGCACTATTTCCATAATCTGCACTACCTTATGTGCATAAGGTTCTTTTATAAATCAACTCATAAATTTTAAAAAGAACTGGAGTAAGTTCTAAAGAAACCTTATGTCATTTCACGATTGTAAACAAGTATCATTTGTCATATGTGTAAAATTATATGATGAAAACAAAACAGTGTCATTAAATTCTGGCCCAGCATTCTTGCCTACCAGATTGTCTCAATCTGATGCCTCTTCTAAAAAAGGAAATTAGCAAGCGATAGAGAGGTGTTAAGGTCAGATTAGAATCCAACAGAGACTGTTCCTTTAATGCACATGTGTCAAACACAAGGCCCGCGGGCCAAATCCGTCCCACAAGGCCTTGCAATGTGGCCCGCACCGCGCTGTCATCACTGCACTCCGCTGCGTTTCCATCACAATGACAGTTTATGACTGTTCAGTAAACCATTCGGCCCGCGATTTAGGCTGGATTTTAGATTTTGGCCCCTTCTCTGATTGAGTTCGACACCCCTACTTTAATGCAATCAGAAAAAGTTAAAGAAAATTAGAAAATTACTTTCTCATAACTGGAATCAATGTTACCTAATTCTGTCTGGGTGACACCAATACCCTGTTTCCCCGAAAATAAGACAGTATCTTATATTAAGTTTTTCTCCCAAAGTTGCACTAGGTCTTATTTTCAGGGGATATCTTATCTTTCCATGCGCTAGATCTTATTTTTGGAAGATGTCTTATTTTCAGGGAAGCATGGTATTTACCTTCAGTACTGCCATTGGCTGGTATTACTCATACTCCCAGAATTTCTGCAGAAGTTTTTAGAAGTTTTTAGAGTGTATTACCCCACAGAACATTGTCTCTCAATCACCAACTCTTTGGGGTGAAGGGAATTGGGGAACCCATATATGTCTGGTCTCTTCTATGGATTAACTATAGGATCAGAGGAAAATGATACAAACTTTCTTCTTTTTCTTCTATAATGCCTTCTAGATTTAAAAGTCTCTAACTTTAATCTCATCTAACTCATTCATATTATTATCCGAAAATTCTGTTATTTAAATTTTATTCCTATGAATTAATGCTCAATTGCACTCTGCTGTATTTGTTTTTGATGTAAGACAAATATGAAACTTACAATGGTAAGATTTGAAAACCTTAATAGTGATCAGGCTATCAACTTGCTTTAGATTATTACTTAAGCAGAAGTTATTTGAGTTCAAATTCACAATTTGATTCAAGTGTGAACAGCAAAAGTATCCAGAGACAGACAGATGAATTCTATAACTGTCTCTTCCCCTTACACACTATGGGACCCTCTCTGACCCTATGTTCCCATCTGTAAACATGAATGAATAATTCTTATCCTCTCCTATTTTACAGAATTGTTGTGGGGATAAGATGATCTCATTGATGAGAAAACACTTGAAAAAAAATCACCCATGTTCTGAGTGTCACAGGGTTATGCTTACTGTCAAATGAGATAAGAGCTATGAGGGCACTTTGATATCTTACATAAAATGTCAGTTAACCTTATACAGTCAGTCAGTTTCTCATGGCCTGTTTGCTCATTCTAAATAATAGTTCTATATAATAAAAGGCTAATAAAAGGCAAATCAACTGAATGGCAGAACAACGGTTGCTATGATGGGCACTGACCACCGGGAGGCAGTGTACTAAATAAGTACACTAAGGACCTCCTATGGAAGGAACTGTGTTGGGACTGGGAATACAAAGACACTGTTCTTATCCTTGAATTCACAGCTAGAAAAGCAACCATTCTTTATTTTTACAATATGCTTTTAAGTTTACTCTGTGAATTCCTACTTTCTTATTTGATTTTCACAATTGCCCCTGAGGCTAGCAGAGAAGAGGAAATTATTCTCATTTTATAGATGATGAAACTGAGGTTACCGAGGGTTACTTTAGAGCCAAGGTTATAGATCAGGCAGGCCTGTTGTGTGGTTAGCCTAAATCAAAAAGCCAGCAACTCTATGGGAAGAAGATGTGATTTGTGTTCAATGAGTCAGTGTTATTAAGGTATCAGATGTCACTTGGCTTCAGAAGGGAATTTTTATTTAAATATGCCCCAACTGAGCATGAGAGCAATGGCCATCCATAGGAGGTAATAAATAGAGAACAAGTGCCTTATAAATTTCATCCTACATTACTATGAGAGAAATTAGTGCCGCTGCTGTTTCAACTTCAATTTATTAAATACTTACGTGGTCTAGGATGTCCCACTCTTCCAGATTGCCCAGTGCTAAGGAGCTTCTGAAAGGTGGGAATTTAATGCTAAAACAAACAGTCCTAGGCTAACTGGGGTAACTGGTCACCCTACCAATGTTAAACATGGTGATAAAACCACTACACGTTTCCTCTCACTCCTTCCTCCCAAAACCCAGATGTCAATTTAGCCTCATTTAATGGATGAAACTGATCTTCTAGAAGGTAAAAGCCTGATTTAAATGCAGGCTCAGGTTTAAACCAGGTCCATTCTTAGCTAAATCCCTGCCCCCATCAACACATTATGATGATAAAAATGCTGGCCTCATTGAGATAAAAATTGATTTGCTTCCGTTTTAAAAAATATCCCAAATCATCTGAAAACATTTAAAGTAAAACACTGGTCATAAAATTCCAGCTGCAAGTCTAACATTGCTCTCATGGATGAAAGATCTAGCTAAAAGTCTGTTGAACTCATGAATGAATGTTAAGATTCTTTGGAATATGGAGAGATGTTTTGAACACCTACAATACATGCTCTATCCAGTCCCAGGCCAAGCTAGAATAAAAGTATATATGCATTTTTTTATGTTTCTGCTAGCATCTGAATTGCTCTTTTTAAAGATTTTTTTTAAATTTATTTTTAGAAAGAGAGGAAGGGAGAGGGAAAGAGAGAGAAACATTAAGACATTGAATGGCTGCCTCCCACGTGCCCCCTACTGGGGATCAAGCCTGAAACCCAGTTATGTGCCCTGACTGAAATCAAACCAGCAACCTTTTGGTGCATGGGACAATGTCCAACCCCCTGAGGCACACTGGTCAGGACTGAATTGCTCTTTGAACTGTATAACCTTCTCCTCCTCCACCTCCACCCTCCGTAAAAACAACCTCCAGAGCATGGGTTCCATTCATTTAAAACAGTGTTCCTCCTCCCCACCACCCCACAGACACCACTTCCTATTTATTTTCTTCATAGCTGCCTGTCACTTTCCTGTTCATGCATTTGTTTGTGTATTTATTTTCAGTCTTCCCCTCCAGAATGTTCTCTATCTATTCTGGATTTTACAACTCAGGAGTGACAAACTCAATGACCACAAAACAGTATCCAAGAGATGAAGACAAAGAAAACAGTGGGCTATTTAATTATTCAGGGTCAGAACAGTCTCCAAAAATATGGAGAGCTGCCCTATGAAGCAAGATTTCAACTTTTACACTGAAGAGTTGCAGAAGGTAACCAGTAAGTCTCAAGAACTCAAGTAAGATTCTCAGAGCTGGAAGAAACTTCCAACCATTTGAGATGTCCATTTGAGATTGCATCTTTGGAAGGCAATAAAGCCCCAATGGATGAGACTCTCAATGTAAAGCCATTCCTGACTACCTTTCAGGAACAAATCATGGTTTGCTCTTCACAGTGAATGACTGATCCTGGAGGACTTCTGCCACACATGAGCTACCTCTAAAGCAGAGGGCGTCCTCACCAGCAGCAAAAACGATCACTGGAATCCTTCTGTCTGCAGAGGGCTTTGTGCCTATGAGCTCCTTTAGAACTAATATTTACCACAGCTTTACAACATACCATTGAGGTGGTCAACGAAGTGGACTCTACTGTCTAGAAAAGGAGATCAGGGTCCAGAAAGCATATGCCTCCCATGCAGCTGGCATTAGTGCTGGAATGAAAGCCCAGAACTCCTGGCTCCCAGCCGGTGCTCTCTTTATTCCAGCACACTTCTCCCAGGCCAGATCAGAGCTTGGGGCATGGCCTCAGCTCGTTTGGACTCTTCCCTAACTGCCTGGGCCTGTTTCTTCAGCATCCACAGTCCAGAACTATCTAATTTCTTTTAAGAGGAAAAATATACATTTTCTACAAATATCTGGGTGAGGTTCAAAATGGCCAGAACGTGTTCCTGAGCCAATTTCTATTCTAGGCACCGTCAGTGACTCACTGGCGACCTTGGACAAGAAAGAGGTAACCTTTATTCCTCTGACAAGTTTCTATTTCTCAGAACCCGGAGTCATAAGCAACACAGTTTCTGACAAGATGTCCCCGTCGCCCAAAGCCTGGATGCACCCTCCAGAGATCAGCAGACCCGCCCCTCCAGCATTTGACAGATTCCAACAGACCTATTTCAGGCTGAAGCCACCAACTAGAAATAGAACCTGGGACTGCTCCGTGGATTGAATAAAAATGTAAGTGGCTTTCCCCAAATCTCTTAGCTAATGAGCAGGGGGGTTGTGACCAGGATGCACCTCGTGCCGTGATTCCAGTGCAGTGCTGGTGACAGATTTTCACCACGACCTCTCTGCTCGAAGAAAATGCTCAGAATCTTCTAGAGCTTTCAATAACTGGGGGAACAGGCCCCAGGGCCCAGTATAGGCTCAGGGGGAGTCAATGTCCAAGTAAAACATAATTAATGAACTTGACTTGTCCCTTTCTTAGTATGTAAGATAACTACCCCAACATGAAATCCTGTAGGCATGCAGAATGTTCCTGCAGTTGTTCAACCAATATTTATTGTCTAATGAATCAAGTGGTGTCAGGCAAACAGCTTTAAACAAGTGACTGCCTTCTGGGAGCTTATAGGGTCATAAAAGAGGCAGCAAAAAGACACAAATAATGAATGAACTATAACTGGGCTCAATGCTGTAAGGCACAGGAGTTAAGCCTGGAAGAATTCGCAGGGAAGGCTTTCCTGGGGGAGTAACAGAAAGAGGAGCTGGAAGGAAGAAGAGCCTCTGAGGTTGAGGGAACAACACATACAAAGGCCCTGAGACATGACAGGATGTAGAACACTTGAGAAACTGAGCACAGACCTTTCTAGATGGAGGACAGGGTGGAGATGTGCAGACATGTGAGATGAGAGGCAAGCAGAGCACAGAGTTTGCAAGACTGAGTAAGTAACAGTGAGGGATCTGGGCTTTCATCGTGGCTGCGTCTTCCCAGGGCTCATCAGGCTGCTCACCGATAAGGAAATGCCTAAAGGAGCCAGGCCCTGAGCCCACGCCAGGTGCACTCCCTGGGGAGAGAGCAGGAGGCACTGGAGATCAGCTGGCCAGGCACAGAGTAAACAGAAGTCATTTCTCAGCATCCCTTCCCTACCTTTCTTAAAGCCAGCGGAAAACAACACACTCAATGCAATGGTTGACCTAGCAAGAGCCTTTAAACACACACAACTCAGTGAGGCAAAGCCCAAATGCTCCACAATTCAAAGAACCACAAGCCCATCAGATCTGTCTTAGTACTTATGCTTTCATTTCCCAATCCTTAAAGACATAGAGACACTTTACCTCTCCATGAATGTAATGACAATTACGGAAGATCAGAGTAGGAAATAATCTTAGATGACTGATAATGATAATATGTATCTAAAACAATACAAAATTTTATATGTCACCATCCTTTTGACCAACAATTTCAGGGGAGGAAGGACAGGAGCTGGAATGAAGGGTAGTCTTTTCTCAGGAAGTAGAAATCATAACATTTCCACGCAGACAGGCAGCCCAGCTCTGGAAATCATCACGGCTCTACTGTCCACTCCAGCCACCGGCCACATGTGCCTATTTTGCACCTGAAATGTGGTGAGTTGAAATCAACTTGTGCCATGAAATATACATGAGATCTCAAAGGTTCAATTAATAAAATATATCTTATTAATCTTTTAGTGACTGCATGTTTAAATAATATTTTGGATATCCTGAGCTAAACAAGTTATTAAAATTAATTTCACCGTTGTTGTTTTTTACTTTTTTAACATAGCCACTGGAAAACTAAAAATCATTTATAAGGCTCACAAAGTACTTCTATTAGACAGTGCTCACCTAGAGCAACTTGTCCACTGAGCAGGGGGAGAAATTCAAGACGACAATCTTGTACAAAGTGTATAACAAAATGAAACAACAATGCTGCCAGTGGGATATGGCTATGGTGGAAAGAGCATCAGGTGGGCCCTGGCCAGTGCTCTCAGTGGTTGGAGCATTGGCCCATGCACTGAAGGGTCTCTGGTTTGATTCCTGGTGAAGGGCATGTAGTTGAGTGGCAGGTTCCATCCCCGGACCCAGTCAGGGTACATGCAAGAGGCAACTAATTGCAGTCTATGTTTCTTTCTCAGATCAATATTTCTCTCTCCCTTCCCCTCTCTCTCTCTGTCTCCCCTACCTACTCCTTCCCTCCCTTCTATTCTTTTTAAAAAATCAATGGAAAAAATATCCTCAATGAGGATTAACAAAAAAAAATAAAAAGCAAGAGCATCAGGTGGCAACTAGGAAACCAAGGGCTCTGTCCTGGCTTTCGCTTCACTACTTGCTCAGTGAGCTGAGGCGAGGCGACTGGCTCTCCCTCAAGGGACTTCCCTTTCCTCGTCTCTAAGGTGAGGGAATTGGTGAGGTGGAATTCGAGGTCGCTGATACTCTATTCTCTCACCCTGCCCATCCCCTCACCCCCATCCCACCCCCGATCTGGGCAGGCCATCACTCAGACTGCCCAGAACTGGGGGCTACTTTTCCATCTTCAGAGTCCCAGAGAAAGAGCCCTGGAGAGCCTGGCACCTGTGGGTGTCACAATATTGATGATGTTCCCCAAGAACACAGAGGCCGCCTGCCTCCATGGCTGAATGAGTGATTATGGTGCCCAGCCAAAGCTGTCAGTCTCCTTTCTCAGCACCAGTGCTCCCCTGACAGGAGAGGCTCCTTGGTAAAAGGGAGAAAAACATGTAGCGCACACCTACTCTGTACCCACCTGGGCAAAGCACTTTCTTACAGGTGAACTGTGTCCTCCCCAAAAGGACATATTGAAATCTCACTGCCAGCAAATGCGATCTTATTGGAGGTAGGGTCCAAGTTAAAATGACATAATTAGGGAGGGTCCTAATCCAGAATGACTTGTGTTTTTTAAAAGAAAGGAAAACTGGATATAGAGACGACACACAAAGGGAAGAGGATAGGAGGACACAGGGAGAAGGCAGGTGCGTGACTGGAGGGATGCCTGTACAAGCCTAAGCACACCTGGGATTGCTGGAGTTCGAAGGGGCAAGAAAAGTTCCTCCCCTAGGACCATCAGAAAAAGCATGGCTCTGCCAACACCATGATTTTGGACTTGAAACCACCAGCATTGCAGAGCCATAAATGTCTCTTGTTTAAGGCTCCCAACTTTGCAGCACTTTGTTACAGCGGCACTAGGAAACTAATACATACTCTAAATTCATTGTCATAGTTAGCTCTCAGAACAACCCTGTATATAGGTGCTACTAGTGTTGCCCACTGGGTTGGTGGGTAAAGGGAATAGGCAGCTTGCCCAGAAAATGAGGTCAGTATGTGTGGGAGCCACAACTGAACTCAGTCTTTAAGCTCTTAGATACTACGCTCTACTGTCCCTGGTTGAGGGGAAAGAATGTGAAATAAGACCTAGACCAGCATGGGTCTTCACTGTGTAATCCTGGGAATGTCATTCCACCTGTTGGACCCAAAGAAATGATGACATGGGTTCCAACCAGGATGATGACTATGAGACCTGAAATAAATTAACAAAATAAAACGTATAGCTGTTGATGGAGTACATGTGATAAGCGAGAGGGGGCAGTCAGACAGTCCTCTATTCTGACTAACCAATAGTTGATTAGCCACCACAAGGACCACCATTGTCACCACTTTAGCCACTTCCTCCTCCTCTACCAACCCCAGGCCCACAGCCACAATGACCAGACTATCATCCAGTGCCTCTGCCTTCTCATTCCCACCCCCACACACACAGCACATTTAGCGGTGGCTTATTATGTGCCAGGGAGAGATTTTACCCCACCTTACAGATGAGGAAACTGATGCTGGGGGGTGTGGAAGGGTTGTAAAATAAACCACACAGCTAATATAAGAAGGACTTCTGGAATTAGGAATTCAAAGTCTCTGGCTATTCCTCACGTAAGCCTCTTTCTCATGCCTCCCTAGGGTTGGGACCAAGGGCATGATATTTCATCCCCAAAGAGAAGGAATGCTGATGTGACTGCTGACATCCAGGATGTTGTTCAGTGGTTCAGTGCCAGTGAATAGACCTTCCAAAAGGACATGACAGGCTTCAATAGGAATGAATGGGCACTTTTCCAGTCTATCTCATTCACACAGTCTGGCTAATCCTGTCTTTCCCAAGAGGCTAGAGAAAGGAATGTCTCTTGGAGATGTTTTTTTCTGGAAGAAAGTCCAGCCATGTCCTTTCCTCTTTCTCTAGAGTATCTATGACCCAGCCTGCAAAAGCCTGCGAATTTTGACATACACTCTTTTTGCTGCACTGCCCAGAGCATTGCTTGTCATACAAAAGCAGGGATTCCAGTTTGGGCATCAGATTAGAAACAGAGCAGATCTTCTAACCTGCCTCATTTTGAAACCAGTCAAATTCATCCAAGAATAGAGAAATGAATTCTCCACGAGGTCAGCTTGGTTCACTTTCAGTTTTATGCCAGGAGTGGGGTCCAAAACCACAGCAAATAACCAGATTATTCCATTTGTTTTGCATAAACCTCCTTAGAAATCAGTGGCCACCTAGGGACAGGATAATATTTCCACACATAACCAAACACCATCATGGTATCATCTTAACCTCACCATGACTTCTAATAGTGGTATGATCCATGGAGACAGAAAATACAGTAAAAAATGAGCAATCTTGGTGATGGATGATGATGGGAGTAGAGGTTAAATTTAATTTTGAAATGTCAGTAGACACCTATTAGGTAGATGAATAACCAGGAGCTCAAGGAGAATTCTAGGTTGGAAATATAGATTTGGCCATGAGTATATAGATGTGACTGATATCATGTAAGAAGATGCAGTTTCATGGGAACGATATATATAATGAGAACTAAGAGCTGTAAGAGCATAATCCTGAGGAACAGCTACCTAACCTTTCTGAGCCTCATTTTTCTGGTCTGTAAAATGAGAATTGAAAATAGTCCCCCTCTTATAATGTGGTTGTGAGGATTGCAGGAGCTAATCCATGTAGACACTCAGTAGTGTCTGGCTTATATGATGTACCAAGTAAATGTCAATGGTTAATTATATTATTATTCCACTAAGATGTCTAGAATGAGAGAGGTAGTGAGAGGAGTCACCATGTGATGGCCTCTATTTTCCCTGTGAAGAGGACGGCAAAGCTACCTTCCAACAGTGAAGGCAAGGAGATGAAACTGGAGGCATGGAAATGGTGATGAAGATTGGCCAAAGCTTTTCTGAGCTCCGTAGCCAGTTTTGCTCCGTGGATAGAGTATCGACCTGGGGACCAAAGGGTCCTGGGTTCAATTCCAGTCAAGCGCAAATACCTTGGTTGCAGGCTCCTTCAGGGTCTGGGCCCTGGTTGGGGTGCGTGCAGGAGGCAACTAATTGATGTGTTTCTCTCATATCGATGTTTTTCTCTGTCTTTTCTTTCTCTTCTACTCTCCCTAAAAATCAATAGAAAAATATCCTCGGGGGCAGGTTAACTAAAAGAAGAAAAGAGCTTTTCAAGCAACAAAGGACTAGGGACAGGTAAAAGAATCACTGGACCATGTAAGGTAGGTAACTGAGATGAACGACCCTATGTTATAGAACTAGGAAATCACAAGGCCAGATGACTCTTCTCCTATAGCAGTGGTTGGCAAACAGAGCCAAATATCAACAGTACAATGATTGAAATTTCTTTTGAGAGACAAATTTTTTAAACTTCAACTTCTTCTAACTCTACTTCTTCAAAATAGACTCACCCAAGCTGTGGTATTTTGTGGAGGAGCCACATTCAAGGGACTAAAGAGCTGCATGTGGCTCTCGAGCTGCAGTTTGCTGGCCACGGACCTATAGCATTAGCAGTTCTGATGGGGATGAGCCAAGCCTAAGGGTTAGCACAGTTGACTTATCAAATAACCAAGAGGTTTGGGAGCTGAGGGCATAGATGGGCAAACAGATGTGGCGGGTTGCTCTGCAAGCCCACATTCCTAGGATAGGAGAGAAAGCTCTGAGTACTTTATACCAGTGTTCTGACCTGGAATCGTGGGGGCAACATCTTCCATTTCCAGTGCATATTCATCACTTCCTTTGCCTCCACCCATCCTGATTAATTTTTTTTTTTTTCACACCAGACCATGAGGTCCATGGATGTAGGATGGCACTATATCAGTCTGCACATTGTCAGTTTGGTATTTCTAGTGGTGCACATTGGGTTAAAAAAAAATGGGCCTGGTGCCAGGTTGCTTATGTTCAAATCCCAGCTCCATCATTTACAACCTGTGGGACCATAGCAAGGTATTTAAGATTGCTAAGCTCCCTCACGTACTGATCGGGGTTCTACCTACTTAACAGAGAAGTTTTAAGGTTTAGATAAAAAATAATCCACACAAAAGGCTTAGCATAGTACCTGGTCATAACAAAGACCTCAATAACTGTTAGTTGTTATAATAAATGCAATGACTTTTAAACCAGCATGAGGCATGCTTGCTTGTGGTGTTGGATCAGACCAGTTCTAACCTAAAAGGGAATGTAGTAAGACAGAGTTAATGGTAGAGTTGAAAGAAGGCACAAATAGCTATGAGGCCACACAACAAGCTCAAGGCAGGCCTCCCCACTGAACGCTGCCTGGGGAAAGGCTGCCTGCCAGAGCCTCCGAGCCCAGACATCTTCCACAGCATAATTGAGAAATATGTTCCTCATGCATTCCTAATTGGAGTAGAGCAGATGGCAGGAGCATTTGTTTAATGAAATATGTCCTTTCGATTAAGCGGGGCCATTGGGGATTTAGGACTTTAATACCACCTCGTTGCTTTCCTGCTTTTTGGAGACCAGGGAAGTTTGGGGGTATTTTAACAAACTTGGATTAAAGGTTGGAGGGGAAACAATGTTAGTGGAATCATCTAGAAACCCAATCTTTGGAGTTTCTGGCTCTGTCTATATTTTCATTTGTTGCAAAGACATTGAGTGTCTCTTGTGTGAGCTTTGGGCAAGGGTGGAGCACAGAATCAACCAACCAATCTGTCAGCCAAACAAACTAAATTGACTGGGGCCCTCCACACACAGGATGCAAGCAAGTTTCTTCTCTGTGCCCTGCTGATGCCAGTCCCTCTGGCTAAGATGCCTTTCTACCTATTTGCATATGCTCAAGGCTGTGCATATGTTTGTGTGTGCGCGTGTGCGCACTATGAAGATGTCCCTAATTTCTCTCTCAGAGAAACAATACAAAAACCCTCAAAACACTTCATCTGAAGCTCCTTAATGACACATTACTTTCTACTTTGAATTACTTCTGTTCCTGCCTAAACAAGACTTCAAGATATGTTGCTTCTCCTTACTCAAAGGTGAGGGCCACAGAGGTGGCTTACTCTTAACAGCCTTGACATCAGGAAAGTTCAATGAGTTCACAGGAAATGAACAGGGGAAGGACATAGGGGAGAAAGCCCCAAACACACTTTCCTGACTTTCTGATCAATCTGTGCATGCCTCTATCACAACCGGGGAAGAGGAACAGCTCACCTGACTTGTCCAGTCTTGAAACACTTTCTTCCCTTGGCTTCTGGGATAACACGTGCTCCTGATTTTCTTCCAAATTCACATGCTGTTCTTTCTAAGTCTCCTTTGGTGACTCTTCCTTCTCTCCCAAATTTCTAAATGTTCCAGGGCTCCAAGAGTCAGTCCTCGGACTTCTTTTTATTTCTCCGTATCCTCACTCCCTACATGTTCTCTTCCATTTCCACAACTTAAACACTACAAATAGTCTGAGACACCCAAATCTATAACTAGTTCTGATTATTCCATTGTAATCCAGACTCAAATATCTAACTACCTATTCTACCTTCACAAGAAATCAGAGATATCTCTAAAATAGAATGATAGGGTTTACCCCACCCCCATCCCATATTACTATACATTCATTTCTCGGGTCAGTAACCTAGAAGTCATCCTTTATTCCTCTGTTATCTTCATTCCCCCAAACATATCCATTAGCAAGTATCATCAATTATACTTCTGGAATATATCCTGAATCTAACCATCTCCCCCGTTAACAAGATGGCCTAAGTCACCATCATGTCTTGCCTCAGAAATTGTAACCACTCCTTAGTGGTCTCTAGCTCTCCACTGTCAGCCCCTTATAGTTAGCCTTTCACACAGCAGCATCAACCAGTTAACATATCCCCACTGGAACTGCCTGTGGCTTCCTGTCACACTTAGAACAAAATTTAAGGTCTCCAATGAACGAATCCATCTATATCAGACATCACTCTTCCAACACTCTCCATGACATTACCACAGTTCAACCATGCCAGCCTTCTCTCTGTAACTTAAACACACTAAGCTCACCCTGTGGTAGGACTTATGAACTTACTGCTCTTCTGCTAAGCACACTTTTCATATGCCTGCCACCTTCTTATAATTCATGCTTAACATTGTCCTCCCTTCCAGAGAGACCATCCAAGACCACCTTAGCTAGAGTATCCCCAGTCCATATTATCTACCAATCTTATTTTCTTCTAAGCACATAATGAAACCTGAAATATCTCATTTATTTACTTTTTTAGTCTCTGCTTATCAGAATGAAAGCTCCGTGAGGACAGGGCCTGTGACTTGTTCACAGATGTGTCTGTAATGCTGGCAGAGAGTGGACAAAGAAGATGTATTTGCTGATTGCCTGCCTTGGTTTAGATAACATGGCTAGACAAGGGAAGAAGTTGGACTATGACCCAATACCCTGGCCTCTTAATGTGTTTAATCCTTAACTCCAATGGCTTTCATCTCCATTCCTTCAGCCATGTACTCCTAGCCATGCAATCTTGGCATGTTGGGATGATGCTCTAAACAACTGAACTATCCAGCCATGACCACTACCTTTTCCTTTTTCTTTTTTTTCTTTTTTTCCTTTTTTAAAACTATATAATTTTATTGATTTCAGAGAAGAAGGGAGAGGGAGAGAAAGAGAGATAGAAACATTGATAAGAGAGGAACATCATCAATCAGCTGTCTCTTGCACACCCCATAGTGGGTATCAAGTCTGAAACCCTGGCATGTGCCCTAACCTGAAATTCAACTATGTCCTCCTGGTTCATAGGTCAGCACTATACCCCTGAGACACACTGGCCAGGCTACCTTCTCCTTTTACACGGAGCACCCATTCTCTTGGTACATAGCTCTTTCAACTATGTAGTTACCCCAACACAAGCTAGCATCTTCCTGGACATTTTCAACTTCCTCACCAACTACATTTAATTTGTCATGAACTCCTTCTAATCCTGTCTTTTTCTTAAATTCATTTATGCAGTTCAAATCCACTCAGCAAGTTTATGGAATCAGCTGCATTGCTAGTCTCCTGACTCCCAATGTTCTTTTCCTAAGCAAGGAAGGCTGATCTTCCAAAGCACAATTAATAAGGGACATTCCCAGGCCTTGAACCATTCAATGGCTCTGTAAAGGTGTTAGATTAAATTTCAAATTTTTCATCATGATAGAGAAGGTCATGATGCTTAACTCCTGTTTTTCTCTCCAACCTCAATCTGTCACTCCCTTTCATAAGCTGAACTCTAGCAAAACTAAGCCACTCTGTCTGCCTCTTTCATATATAGAACGTGCATGCTCTCATTTGCCTTCTGATGTTCGCTCATGTTTTTTTTGTTACTCAGTTCCATCTTTCTCCTCTCCTTTCTCACATACCCCTTATTCGTTCCTTATGTCTCTGTTTAGATATGTTCTTTTAAAGGCCTTTCCTGTTTCTTTGAATTTGGATACCCTTAAGAGTTCCCATAGTACCCTGAATTTATCCCTATCATAGCACTAATTACTATGCTTTACTTGGCTCTTTGGAACAACTTTATTAAGGTATCATTTATGTGCCATAAAATTCACCCATTCTAAGGGTACCATTTAATAAAGTTTGGTATACTTACAGAGTTGTAGAATAATCCCCACAATCTGGTTTTAGAACATTTCTATCACTCTTGTTCCTAGCTCAAGCAACCTGAGAGAGGTGCCATGTTTTGTTGAGCTTCAGATCCTTGGGGCACAGTGTAAGTGGGGTATCTGTCATCAAGTAAGTATTTGTTGAACAAATAAAAAATAAATGAAAGGAAAAATCAATGCCCAAATCTGACGTGTTGCATTTGTCTTTATCCGACACTGCAACCTAATTTTGAAGTTCTCACTTTCATACGCATTCTCCGTCCTCTCTGACATTTCACTAACTTCCCCCATGTGGCAGTCACTGATGAATTTCTTCTGACATAGAAAATAGGACTATAAAATACCCAGATGGCCAAGAGCGCCAGCAGCACGCATTTATGGGTGATTCAAGCATGTCTAGACACTTACATTTGCCCAAAATGAAGTTAGTTTATTCCCCAAATACTTGAGATTTCCTCCAGTACAATTCACCAGTATGGGTTAATGTAAAATGTCTGCTTCTTGAGTTTTATCCTTTTTCTCTTTTCTGCCCATTTAAATTCTTAAGACTGAGAGTCAAGAGACCTATGACCTGGCCATAATTATGACAACAGTTCACTAAGTGACTTGAAATATATCAGTTCACATCACTGCTCAGGAGTTTTCATATAATATCCACTTTATCTCTCCCCATTCTGATTTAGTGAGGATGAAGTAAGCTAAGAGGCAGAACAATGCACTTCAAAAACTAAAGAAAAACAAACATGCAAATATAATAGATGTGAATTGACTATCATTTCTATGGTGTCTAGCAATCGCCTCACTTATCAAAGACACTACTGTGCTGATCTGAACTATTAACACTACCCCAAACTGACATACAAACATACAAAATCCTTCATGCATGGAGCTGACACACGCTGCTAAAGGAAGGTTTCTGACCTCCCCTCGAGCCTGCTCTTTTTCACAAGCAATTCTAATGTACACAGTTCCATTGTTTCCCAAAACACTGCCCATTAGAATAGAAACAAAAGGGCTGGAGGAGCCTCTAATGGCAAACACACTGAGAACAGGAAGATTGACAGCTGACAACGATGGGAAAAAATAGAAACTCTGCCCGGCCAGTGTGGCTCAGCAGTTGAACATCGAGCCAGGAACCAAGAGGTCATCCATTAAATTCCTGGTCAGGGCACATGCCTGGGTTGTGAGCTCAATCCTAGTAGGGGGCATGCAAGAGGCAGCCAAACATTGATGTTTCTTTCTCCTACCATTGATGTTTCTATCTCTCTATCCTTATCCCTTCCTTTCTCTCTAAAAAACAATAAAAATATATTTTTTAAGAAATAGAAGCATTATAAAAGCAGATATATGAACTCAGAAATGTATAGCCAAGATACATTCAGAATAGAGGTAATAAGTCCTACAGAGCAATGTTCATGATGATAATTCTGAATCATCAGAAGGCTCCACTGCCTGAGCATCAATTTGAAAGAGAGATCATGTGCGTTTTTCAAACACAAATTAACTCCTGTTCTTTAAATCTTAATACAGAAATGAAATCAGAAATTACGTTTGATCTCTAAGCTACCAAATTAACGTTTTAAGTTAGCAAAGAGGCATTGACTCTTCAGATTATACCCAAGACTACTCACCAAAGCATCTTTACAATATTTTCTACTCTTTTAAGATGAGAACATTCTTCATTTCTAGTTGAGAAACAACCTTTTTCCTAGAGATCTCAGAACTATTTTTTAAAAAAAAACAACCCATAAAATTTATCAGGCATATGTCAGATGATCAGGGGACTCTTATCATACAACTTCCTACAACTTAATACAATTTGTAATTGCACATTTATGATTATTTGCTTTCTTTCTTCCTTTCTTCTTTTTTAATCCTCACTTGAGGATATTTTTCCATTGATTTTTAGACAGTGGAAGAAAGAAATATCAATGTGAGAGAAACACATCAATTGGTTGCCTCCTCCACCAGCCCTGACCAGGGCCCAGGCCGGGGAGAAGCCTGCAACTGAGGTATGTGCCCTTGATCGGAATAAAACCCAGGACCCTTCAGTCCGCAGGCCAATGCTCTATCCACTGAGCCAAACTGGCTACGGCCCTGCTTTATTTATACCCTCCCCACAGCTTCATATGAACAAGGATATTTGTTTTTAACTTGCCATGCTTATCTCCAAAGCCTAGACTAATGCCTAGCATGTAGAAATTGCTCACTGCATTGTACTGCTGTTGTGTGAATTAATGCCATAGAAAATGTCCCTCATGCTGCACATAGCACCCATAGGGTGCTATGTGCAGCATGATATGGTAGAGTCACCATTTTAATTTCTTCACTGTCCAATGAAGATAACCCTAAAGGATAGTAAACCCTTAGAGAGTGCCACAACATTTTATTTTTATAGATAAAAGAATTGTGCTAAAGAGAAATAAAAGTGTGTACCAAGTGTTTTCTGCCAACTGAGAGATGGACCATAAATTCATTCCCATGCGCTTGCTACTCTCTCATATATGGGAAGAAACTGATATACACGGGTCTGAAGATTTCAAGTAGGTTTTCTAAATTATCTGTGGGAAAGCTCTGTTTACAGATGCTGAGACAGGAAGGACATTGCACTGCTAATAAGGGAGAAAAAGCAAGATGTGTAAACAGTTTCTTCCTAAAATTCTCTGCCTCTGGGCATTTGGTCCACTAGCAAAATTGTTTACAAGACGTTTTCAAAGTCCTTGGGGATGGTTTCGGCTCAATTAAAACCTGATTATTTTGTCCCTAGGATCTGAAGTGAGCCATAAAAGTAATAGAATTGACTTTGTCAGGTTTCATGTTTCCTCCCTTTTCCATCCCAAGAAATTAACTCCTCATCAGACTGACAGAGTCACTGCATTGGGCTTATCTTGATTATAACTTTGTGCCCCTCCATAACTACCCTTCTAATGAGATTATGGGTGAGAATGTTGACAAGTCTTTACGTAGTACAGGGACTATTACATAATACACACTCGTATGTTGATAAAAGGATGATGGATGGCCAGATAGATAATCATAGTTATAGTCATAACCACGGTAGTAGAAGTTATCAATATTCCTAAGATACTGATGAGTGATATCATTCACAGCAGCAATATCCACAATTTACATGTAACTAATATTATGAAATTATGAATTAGATATCCATATGCCAAAAAACCCCTCAGCTCATAGTTCACATCTCATAAAAATTAACTCAAAATGAGTCAAGACTTAAATAAACTTAAAACTATAAAACGCATGGAAGGAAAAATATCTCTGTGATATATAGATAAGGCAATGATTTCTTATACCTAAAGCATATCTACAAAAGAAATCTCAATGAAGTGGACTTCATAAAAATTCAAAACTTCTACTTTACATAAGATTTAGAGGATGAAAAGATAAGCCAAGACTGGGAGAAAATATTAGCAAAACACATATCTGACAAAAGGGCTTGTATCCAGAATATATTAAAGAATTCTCAAAACTCAACACTAAGTACACAAGTGACCCAATTTAAAAAATGAGCAAAATATTTGAAAAGATACTCCACCAAAGATATACTAATGGCAAATAAGTATAAGAAAGGATGCTCATAACATCAGTCATTAGGGAAATTCAAAATTAAAGCTACAATGAGATAACATGACATACCAACTTAAATCGTTAAAGTTTAAGACTGACCATACCACACGCAGGTGAGGAAATAGAGAAACTGAAATCCTCATACATTGCAGATAGAATATAAAGTGTTACTGTCACTTTGGAAAACAATTTGACAGTCTCTTATAAATATACATTTCTCATATAACCCAGCAATCATGCTCCTAGACATTTATCCAAAAGAATTGATGACTTATATTTATCTAAAATCTTCTACATTATGTTTATATCAATTTTGTTCATAATTGCACAATGATATCAATGTCCTTCAGCTAGTGAATGAATAAACCAAGAGTGCTATGTGACTATTCAGCAATAAAAAGAAAACAAATACTGCCATATCTATAATAATAAAAGGGTAATATGCTAATTAGACCAGACATCTTCTGGACTTCATTCTGGATGTCCTTCCTCATGAAGCAGGGGCCAGAGGAAAGCCAGCTCAGGTCTGGGTACCTGCCAGGGGAGAGAAGCTTAGGTCCTGGGTGCCTGAGGGAAGCTGGTGCTAGCAGCTGGGGGGGGGAAGGAAGGCCTACACTTGCATGAATTTTCATGCAGCAGGCCTCTAGTATACATATAACATGGAGTAATCTCATGAATTATGCTAAGAGAAAGACAGATTCAAAAGACTACATACTGATACTGTATGGTTCCATTCAAATGACAATTTGGCTGGGCTGGTGTGGCTCAGTGGTTGAGCATTGACCCATGAACCAAAAAGGTCACCAGTTTGATTCCCAGTCATGGCACATGCCTGGATTGTGAGCTCATTCCCCAACAGAGAATGTGCAGGAGGCAGCAATCAATGTTTCTCTCTTACTGGTGTTTCTATCTCTCTACCCTCACCCTTCCTGTCTCAAAAATCAATAAACACATATTAAAAAATAGTAAGTGACAGTTTGAAAAAGGCAAAATAAAGAAACAAAAAACAGATCAGTTCCTGGCAGGTCTAGGATTAGGCACAGGCTTGGCTAGAAAGAGGAAAATGTGATGAAACTTTTTTGTATTTTGATTGTAGTTATTGTTACATAACTATAAATTTGCCAGAACTCAAAGAACTATATGCAAAAAAATGAGCAAAATCTATTACAGTCTGGAGATTTTAAAAGTGAATATATGTTGCATTCTAAGAAAACCCACAAAACATATAGCTAGAAATTTCTTTAAAAACTTTAAAAATAATAATTGCTAACATTTGTTGAGTCCTTACTATGTGACTGGCAGGCACTGTGCTTAGGGATTTTTGCCCTTTATCTTATTTAACTTCACACCAACGTTTTAAGGTAGGAACAAACTATTGTAGGTTTTAGAAAAGAAGGGTCAAAACATCTTTGTTCTGATCTCAGTTCACAGCCCAGGTAACGTGTCTACACACCACATTCTGCTCCATCACAATACTCACCTTCATCCCACCTGAGATGGCAGGAAACTGGACTGGGAGCCCAGGCTCAACTCTACCAACACGCTGTGTGAGCATAAGCAATGGCTAAACTTCTCCATGATTCCTTATTTCAAAATACAAGTCCCTGGAGAGATGATTCCTCAGTTTCCACTTCATCCTACCTAGTTTAGGAGTCTATGAATAGCTTTTAGTCACTTGCTGCCTGGAAAGACTGACATTTAAGGCTGACATTTCTGACCTATCCAAGCTCTTTACATGACCTGTGGGGTCCTGGCGTGAAAAATTCCACCATTAGTTCTTTATTCCTTGAGATTAAGGCACAGAGGCTGTAGAATAGTATAATGTGTATAACGTAGCCCTTGGAGTCTGGGTGTGGGTACAGGGATTGCTCAAGTTGCTCACAGTATAGCAGATAAGACAGAGAGATGAACAACCAGCAATGAGTGTTTTATGTTGTGTGTTAAGCTCTTTGCTGCGAAACAGTGACATTTGGAATGATGGGCAAGAGTGTGGGCTCTGGAGACAAGGAGAGCTGGGTATAAAGCTCAGTTGCCCCATCTACAAAATGGGACAACAGCAAGATGTCTGGGCTCCTATCTGCCTACCTGAGGCACTCCCAAGGAAGCACAGTGAAACCCTGTACTGTGTCATGCAGTGATGAGTCTTGCTCACAACTGTCACCATGCTGTTAAGAAACTGGACAAGTTGTACATTCTTTTGGAGTCAAAGAGGAAGGGAGAAAGCAATGCTCAGAGAAGATAAATAAGTGACTCAAGGTCAAATGGCTAATAGGTCATGATGATCATATCGTCAGCTGTATAGATGCTGTACATCTGAAACCACTATAATATTATATGTCAACTGTACTTCAATAAGAAAGAAAAAATAGTCTACAGAGTAGGATAGCACCTGAACGGGAGATTTGGCTGAATGCTTTATTATCCATGAATTTCTGCAAGTCTCTGACCTTGTAATATAAGCTGTGGCCTTCATATTACTTTGAGATCCCCTCCCATCAGCAGTTATAAATAGGAGTTGGCAAGAACTATAACCCCCTCCTCTTCTGTGCCATGGAGCGGTGAGGGAGAGGGGGAGAGAGACTCCTCTTCAAGGCTGATCTCTCCATCTCTCTTTAGGGTACAGACTGTTCCCACAGGAAATATGACTGCCCAGAAATGACGCTGCATTTGGCACTATCTTCCCTTGTGCATTATCTTCTATTCCTCACTGGAGTCATCTCTGGCACGGTCTGGAATTCCACCTTGTGTGACTTTTTCTTCTTTTATTTGCTCCCTCTCACCGTAGCTATATAATTAACCATTATATAATGCTTGAAGTCCATCTGTGATTCCACATCAGTGGTCCTCAAGCTGGGGGTTGATCTGCCCCCACTCCGCATGCCCCAGGGGCCACTGGCAATGCCTGACACTCTCTGGGTGATCACAGCTGGGGAGAGGCCGGTGCTGCCATCCAGTAAGTGGAGGCTGAGGATGCTGCTGCCCCTCCTGCAACACACAGGACCTCCTCCCACCAAGAATGCTCTGGCCCAAGCATTATGCTCAGCAAAGTGAGCCATTCAGAGGACAAGTGTCACATGACCTCTCTCATATGTGGAATCTAATGAACAAAATAAATTGATGAACAAAATAGATCCAGACACATAGAAGCAGGCATGGAACAGAATGTCGAACCTCAGAGGGAAGGTGGAGGAGGGTGGAGGGTGAGTGGGAGGTCAACCAACGCACTTACATGCATATATGCATAACCCATGGACACAAACAAAAGAGTGGTGAAGGCCTGCAAGTGAGGGGGTGGGAGGGAGAAGGCCTAAAAGAGGTCAATGGTCAATGTGGGAAAAAGGGGGACATATATAATGCTTTCAGCAATAAAAACTTAAAAAAAAAAAAAAAGAATTCTCCGGTCCAAAATGGTAATAGTGCCGAGTTTGGAAAACTGCTCTATGATGATAAAAGCACCCACAAAGCTCTTTGCCCATTTGGTTCTTATCATGCCCTTGGGATAAAGCCAAGTCAGTGTCCACATTCATCCCCAGTATCTCCTTATAACGAGGAGGATACAGAAAGACACTCCCACTACCACGCGGAGGAAACTGAGACCCTGGAAAATGAAGGGATGGCCTATGGCCACAGAATGAGGCGGTGACACAGGCAAGTCTTGGATTTGCTGACTTCCCACACTGCCTCACTGTCAGCGCGTTTAGGAATGTATTAAAAAGTCTCCCGCCTCTCACAGATGAGTGGCACAAAGCCAGAAAACCTTAAAGTGGCAATTAAATATATTTTCTCAGGATACTTATAAATTATTTAATTGATTCTATTATGTTAGATCTGGGAAAGAAATAGAGGCCCTTGCCACACAGTAGATGCATTTTAGAGCGGAGGATGGCAGACTCTTTCCCTTCTGTTCACCCAGCAGCCTTTGGCCTCCGTGCTGGAGAGCATCTGAAACCTGTGGTCTTTGTGGGCATTTACTTAGGAAATATACAGAGGACGCTAGAGACACCACTCAGGCATCAGATGGAAACACATGGGCTAGGTACTGGGGGCTTAAGAGAGTTGGAAGGGACAAAAGGGGCCCAAAAGAGAAAGTAGGTTAGATGGAAATGAGGACTCACAGAAGTAGGAAAAGAGAAAGGGAAAAAAAGGGGAAATTATACCTTTCCTCTATGTTTAGGGATTCCCATGTGCATTCAAGTCTCTTGAGTAGGGAGAAAAGAAACTCTGTCATACAAACTCAACTAAAACTGTACTTTAAAACCCTTTATCTCATTATTTTATAACTATAAATATAACGGGTGCTTATTATTTTTTAAAATGAGTGTAGAAAACGGTAACATAGAGACTTTTTCTAGTTTCCTACTCTCCTGAGATAAAACCGTTAGCAGCATAATCTATGTTCTAAGTCTCTATTCTAGTCTATATTCTGCATTATAAGCTATTAACTTTCCTGTTTTACAAAAAGGATATCTACACAAAATGTGCAGTGTCTTGATTTTTCACTTGGGATGGATCTGGATATGCTTTCCCGTTAGTACACACAGAGCCATTGCATTCTCCTTCCTGTGTACACAGTATTCTATTGTTCGGATATATCATCATTTACTAGTTATCAATACTCATTTTCAATTTTCTGTGAGACTTCCATATAATAATCCCTACAAATGGGGTTACTATGCAACTCTATGGAATTATACACCAGTACATATATGTTTCAAAGGTGATAGTCAAATTGCCCCCCAATGACTTTAATCAATAGTAACTCCTCCCAAATGGACATTCTAAATCAGTAGACAGCTTCCCTTGAAGCAATCCTCCGCTGACTCCTCCTTGCCCTCAGAACGTTCCTACCTCTGTCAGACACATCTCCCAACCTTTCTCTACCAGCAGTCCTGCATTTGAGTTAACCTCTGTGATTCTCCCAGTGTCAGCGTCTAGAACAGGAAGGTTGGGTGGGAGGAAAATGAGTGTGAAGTGAAGATCCCAAAGTTTCATTAGCTGCTTTCAGCTCCTGCCTCATTTCTGCTGATCTCACCTGAACAGGTTCTGCCAAATATGCACGTTGGCAGGCTGTGCCAACCAGTGCAAAATGAATGAAGAAGGGCAGCTAATTAGGAGATCAAACAGCCAGAGAGCTGAGCAACGCAGGGCTCCTGGGCTGTTTCACTGTCCCAGGTCCCCTAAATACATCAGAGGCCTGGCCCTCCAAAGCCCTCTGCGCTTTGTCCTGAAAACGAAAGCAGAGCTCTGAACTGAAACCCCAGTAAAGAGAGAGAGAGAGAGAGAGAGAGAGAGAGAGAGAGAGAGAGAGAGAATGAATAAGAGATCACCCGTCTCCAAATGTTTACCCTGAACAGAATGGCCCTGGACGAGTCTTCCTGAAAGCCTGCTCGCTGAGTCCCGAGGCCCATGATGCGCTTTAGGGAATAAAAGACTTGTTCAAAGAACTTGGCAAACGCCACACACAGTGTTCCCCTCTTAGGTATTCACAAAGCATATTCATAATCCAGAGCCTCTGAAGAGGCTTTAAGAAACCCCCGGCTGCCAAGAAATTCATTTAACATATTAATATTCCAAGCTACTCACTTGGGAGACATGGCCATGGCCAAGTTCTGCCTCCAACCTTCCTGTCCCAAACCCTGTTTGGGAACCCTCTACCGCCACTTTCCAGTAAAGCATGATGCTAATCATGGGACTGTTATGGCGGGTGTGTTAATAACACAGATGTTCAGTCAATACTCAAAACATACTTACTTAGTGCCTATCAGGGGTCCAGCAGTAGGAATATAGTAGTGTGCAATGAAGGCCCTATTTTCTGGTCCAATTATTGGGATAGTCTAATCTGCATACCTACTATCCCTGATCTACATCAAAATATCCTCAATGCTGCAAAAAGCTGGGTAGGAAACATTAGAACTACTGTTGTTCTTGGAGCAGGGGTGGGGGGGGGAGAGAAGGAAGTCACCAAAGGAGAGCTCTCCTGTGCTCTGAGTTATGATGAGAAGTCTAGTGGGAAGATAGGTTAGCTCTATCAACATTGACATTTCAGTGTAAACAAAACACAGGAGCTGTGCGTACTTAGCCAGACTCTTCTTATCTGTGAAATGATGTGCCCATACAAACTGGAGAGCCAGCTATTTAAGTCGTTTTATTGTTAAAACACCAGAACTGTATGGTATGTTTCTGAAAAGTGTCCTAGAAACTTGGTCAAAGTGTGGATTTTGAATTCATCATGTCTGCCTGTAGGAGATGGGCTACAAAACTAAGAACTGAGACAAATGCTTCATGGCTTCTGTATAAAAAGGAATGGGCTCTCAGAGGTTATCAGTCAGAGTGTAAGTCTCATATCTACAATCTCTTTAAAGGGCACTTTGTGAATAGCTATCAAATTTTATTTTAATTTTTTAAATATATTTTATTGATTTTTTTTTTTTTTTTTTTTTTTTTTTTTTTTTTTTTACAGAGAGGAAGGGAGAGGGCGAGAGAAAGAAACACTGGTCAGCTGACTCCTGCACACTCCAAACTGGAGATGTGCCCACAACCAAGGTACATGCCCCTGACTGGAATCGAACCTGGGACCCTTCAGTCTTCAAGCCAATGCTCTATCCACTGAGCAAAACTGGTTAAGACTTATTTTAATTTTTTAATCTCTCAAATGTTCAATGCATGCACTACTTGAACCAAGAGTTAATCCATTAATTCATTACACAAATGAATTGGGTGCCTACTGTTGGAGGTGCTAGATATACAGCAGTGAAGAAAACAAGGTTTGTCCAGCTGGTGTGGCTCAGTGGTTGAGCACTGACCTATGGACCAGAAGGTGATGGTTCAATTCCCAGTCAGGACACATGCCCCGGTTGCAGGCTCCATCCCCAGTGTGGGGGTGCAGGAGGCAGCCAATCAATGATTCTCTCTCATCATTGATATTTTTCTCTCTCTCTTCCTCTCCCTTCCTCTATGAAATCAATGAAAATATAACAAAATAAAGTATACATGGTTTCTTCCCTCGTGGCTCTTCTATTCTATTAGGAGAAAGACATACAACAAACTGACACGATAAACATAATACTTCCGGTGATGATAAATTATGCATAAAATAAATCAGGTTTAAGGGAAGGGAGAGTGCCAAGTTGGATATCTAGGGAAGCCACTCTGACCAAGTGAAAACCCAGCAGATGCCTGGAGGGAGGGAGGGCATGAACTATGTGGGTGCCTAGGGAAAGGGTGCTCCAGGGACGTGGACAGTAATGCTCTGAGGTCAGAATACATGTGGCATTTTAAGGAACAGAAATGAGGTCAGCATGGCCAGAACAAAGTGAGATAACTCAGAGAGGTGACAGGACCCAAGGATCCAGGAGTCACAAATCAGATTGCACAGAGCCTCAAAGCCAGGGGAAGGACCTCAATTTTACCACAGGGGAGGTGGGAAGTTCTGAGCAGAGAGTGCACAGCGTAAGGCTTTAGAGAACCCGTATGGCCTCTTGCATGGAGAAGAAATGGTAGAAGAGCAATGCAGAAGGAGAGAGACTAGTTAGGGGTCACTGAAATAATCCAGGGAAAACAGGACTGCGGTCTGGAACAGAGTGGCTGCCACGGGGTGGAAAGAACTGAGCAGAGCTGGGACAGGATTTGTTGACCAGATTTTCTGATAGTTTGGATGTGAGTAAGAGAAAGAGAGGCAGCAAGGATGATACACAGTGTTTGGCCTGAGCACTGGAAGGCTGGAATCCCATTTACTACAATGGGGAGAGCTCCAACAAAACAGGTTTTGAGGAGTGAATACAGGCAACTTGGGAGTAGCAGTTTGCTGTAGGGAGGGAACCAGGCGGCAGGGACTGGAGGAGAAACATATTTCATATTTCACCTTTTGAATTTTGATCCAGGGGCATGTATTTATTACCCATTCTCCCAAAGAAAAAATTAATTAAATTTTAAATAAAATTTGTTGTTTCTGAAAGAAAATTGGTAAGCCTGAACAATAAAATAACACAGAGAACCAGTCAACCAGCACATATTTTAACTGTCCTGGCAGAGAGATGTACAGATACCAGTAATGCATGCGTTTTATAGAGCATTGGGACTCACCACTAAAGATTCTCTCATTCTATTCATGTATGAAACATTAAGAAATTTTAGTAAAGATGCACAGGACTGTATTTCTAGTCCAGGCAAAAGCAGCTCTGCCATCAGAGAGGAACATTTATACCCAGGAAAAGGACAAAGACTATGCCTTTTGTTTGATTTTGGATGCATCCGAGAGGAAGGATGAAAACTAAGTTCTATAAAACCCTCACCATGTGCCCGCCATTGTGCTGAGTGCTTTTCATAAAACTGTTTCTTTTATCCTCACCATACCTTGTGGTTTAAATATCCTGATTTTTCAGAAAAAGGACTCAGGGATTGTGGTGATAAACAGCATGACCCAGGTCATAAAGATATGACATGACAGAGGTAAAAAGTAAACCCAGACTGGACTGCCTTAATGGCCAATGCTCTTTCCACATCACCGGGTCTTGTTTTGCTGAGATTGTGAGCACACTGCTGGTACGTTCTTCTGTGCATCCATCTGAGTCTGCTTTGTCCTCACATACTTGCAGATATGTAAATATCAGAGCTGGGAGGGTCCTAAGATATAAACTATCTTGTCTAATCTTGTCATTTTATAAATGAGGAAACAGAGACCTAGGGAAGCAGAGGGACTTCCCTGGGCCCCATAGCTGATTAAAGACATGGGACCAGCATTCATGCCCCTGGTTTTAAACTCCCCTGGAGAAACCACTGCCAGCAAGATGCAATAGTAAATCAAACCAAACTCTGAAACACAGACTCCACAGGGTGGGCTGTTCAGGAAGCCAGAAAAGAAAAGGGTGGAGCAAGAAGTATTTAAAAAGAAACCTCAACAGCAATTGAGCTTTACAAATCACAACAGACAAAAATCAATCTTTATTCACCGTAAAACTGAATTCGATATCTCAAAGGGGCACGCATAAACCCACACACCACCATCCAGGAAAACAAACTCCAAAAAATCAATTCCTGGGAAAATACAGTACTCCACGGAGATGGTGACTTTGATTTTGACTTGGTTTTGAAGAAGACTTTGAAAAGTGGTCATCAGTCAAACTGAGACATGAAACCATACAACCTAAAGTCCATTCCTTCATTCTGCAAATAAATGAGGATTCCAGCCTGACCAGCACGGCTCAGTGCTTGAGCATAGACCTATGAACTGGAAGGTCATGGTTTTATTCCCATTTAGGGCACATGCCAGGGTTGTGGGTTTGATCCCCACTGGGGTGCATGCAGGAGGCAGCTGATCAAGGATTTTCTCCCATCGTTGATGTTTCTATCTCTCTCTCTTCATCTCTGAAATCATTAAAAATATATTAAAGAAAAAATAAACTAGCACTCGTAACAGAACAAGGACTCAGAATAGAAAAAGATAATTCCTAAGTTGATCATTTTTCTATTGAGATCAGGGTTGGCTAACACTTAGTCAGTAAAAGCATGGATTTTAGGGGCACACAGACCTGTGTTCCAGGCCTGGCTCCACCACCACTATCTCCCTGTTAGACACTTTGTTGGTTAATGCAGAACTATTACTAATCCCCATATCCCTTGCCTGTTTCCTCTCTAAAGCCAGAGAAAACTACTCATTTTCCCAGCATCCCTTGCAGTGAGAGATGGATATGTGATATAACTCTGGTCACTGAAACTTAAGTGAATCTAAGCCAAGGCTTCTGGGAAGATGTTCACTTTTCATGATTGAAGAAACACACATGGCGTTGCCCCCATCCTCTTGCTTCTTCCTTGAAAACAGACTTGCTATCTGAAGCAAGCACTCTAAATCAAAACCATCTTATGGCCAGGAGAATAGAACCATAAAGAAGAAAAACCAACACACTGAAGATGGTGGAGGCAGAGCAGAATGACAGGAAGACTGGGGTTTTTAATGGCATATTGAAGTGGATTCGGTAGCAGCAATACCACAAAACTCTCATTTGGCAGGGGAAGGGAGTGGGGAGAGAATAACCCCATTTGTTTAAATCAAAATTAATTTTATATCTATTGCATCCAAAGAAAACTGATATAATCACCCTTCACAATTAGTCTCTCTAGGCCTCAGCTGTCACATCTGTAAAACAATAAAGAATACCAATCTCATCATTCTACTGCACAGCATTCAGTACATGTTACCCATCTGCACCTACTATGTAATAGTCTTCCAGGAGTTGGGGATATAGCAGTAAATAAGAGGTTCCTTTGATTATAAGACAGACTTTCTAATCTTGAGAGCAGACAATAAACAAATACATATGCATTTTACCATATGATTTCACATATATGTGGAATCTAAAGAGCAAAATAAAAGATCAAACAAAATAGAAACAGACTCATAACTCCAGAGAACTGATTGAAGGTTGCCAGAGGGGAAGGGCTTGGAGGACTGGACAAAAAAGGTGAAGGGATTAAGAACTACAAATTGGAGTCACAATATAGTCACGGGGGTGTAAAGTACAGGATAGGGAATATAGTCAATAATACTATAATAACTATGTATTGGGCCAGGTAGGTACTTGAAATATTAGAGGGGCCACTTTGTAAAGTATATGACTGTCTAACTGCTATGCTGTACACCTGAAACTAATGCAAAGTACTATTAAATGTAAACTGTCACTGAAAAATAAAACTTGGATAAAGAGAAGTGTGAAGACTAAAGTTAAAACTGCATGTGAAGGCACTGTGGTTAGCACAGAGTAGGGCTTAATTAATAGCAGTTGCCGCTCTTATCATCCTCATTGGCTTTCAATAAACACTACTTACATTCAATGACTTCTCTAAACCTACATACGTATGAGTTATGAGCAATCTCAAGCCATACCTCAATGTCACAAGGAATCCCTGCCCTCTGACCTGCTGATTAACTTTTCTTCTCAAGCTGAGAACATTCTCTTTCAGATCTTGAGATTCGAAGGTTTACATGCCTTGAGAACTTTCCAACACCAGAACTTGTTCTCGATGATCAAAGCAGCGAAGATGACATGGCTGGAAAGAAAGAAGGAAGTTGGATATAAGTATCACATAATCACACTCACTTGTGGAATATAATGAACAACATAAACTGATTAACAAAAATAGATCCAAAGACATAGAAGCATCAAACAGACCATCCAACCTAAGAGGGAAGTCAGGGGAAGTTGAGGGAAGGAGTAGAGATCAATTAAAGGACTTGTATGCATATAAGCAGAACCAATGGACACAGACAATAGGGGGGTGAGGGCCTGTGCTGGGGGGCAGAAGTGGGCTGGGAGAGGTCAATGGGGGGGAAAGGAAATATACATAATACTGTCAACAATAAAGAATTTTTAAAAAGAAGGAAGTTGGAAAGGAGTGATGGGTTGCTACAGGTGGCTGTCCCCTCTGTAAATGGAGAGCTGGCAGGCTTTTCCTGAGCAATTAACCTATGCAAATGCATGTCAGTGATCACCTGTCTCAGAAGGTTGCCAGGGGACACCTAACTGGGACTAGACAATAGAGTCCCAAAATACCTTTGTTCTTCAGATGACATTTCAATAAAAGACTGATTTCATGAGTGGGAATTATAAGACAAGGGAATAGAAAGTTGGGCTTTGACATGCCCTGGAAATATCATTGGGTCAACCTGGGTTCTAGTTCTGGACCCAACAATGATGTGTGTTCCTAAGCAATCAATCCCTTCTCTTCCCTGGGCCCCAGTTTTTCCACCAGAGTGATGATGGAGCTGGACTAGACGGGGTCTAAGGGAACTTGCAGCTCTTACATCCTGTCTTTTTATTTTTCTCACATCATCTGCTCACGGGACAAGCTCTGGTGAGACTCCCTCCCCCCAGCAGCCATGGAACAGGGTGCCTGCCTCTCTCAGCATATTTGCTAATGCCCAGCCAGCAAGGGAAGAAAACTGCTGACGGAAGCTCTGGCTGCCTCCGTGTTGTTAAACACCTACTTACAGCTCTAATAGGCTGGTTTTCACGCCCAGGAGATGGGGATTGATTGCTGACATTGACCTGGCAAGGAGGCACTCCTACAACCACCAGCCAAAGCGACTTAGGCACTCAGACTGGGAATTTGGCAAGTGGTACAGGACAAAGAGCATGGAAAATAAGAACAGGAGATAGTTTTGTGCAGTGGTTAAGAACACTGGTTGCAGAGTCAGACAGATCTGGATTCGAATATGTTACTTGGACATGTTACTTCACATTTCTGAACATGTTTCTCAACGGCAGTGGGCCCTGCCCCACTGTCCCCGGAGTGAATCGTGATGGGTCTTAAAGTCATGGTAATCTTTTCTGCTTGCCAGTGATTCTGTAAGTGGGCCAGCAACCCAATCCTGGCCATTGAAACCTGGGTAACTCCTTGAAAGTGTTCCTTGCTTAGAAAATAAATAAGCAAAAAGTGTTCCTTACTTAGAAAATAAATAAGCAAAAAAGGTACCTGCAAGCCTCTTGGTCATTAAAGTTATTCCATTACTTGAAACCATCCTACGACCATGAAGAAAGACCTTGCTGATATAACGAGTAAGGCAGAGCAAAAAGAGAAAAGGAACCTGGGTCTGTGGTGATGCCATTGAGTCCCCAAATTCTTTACAACCCTGGAGCTGCCCTATTCCCAGACGGCTTGCTGTTCTTGCTAGGTGAAAAATAACCCCTGTTAATTAAACTTCTTTTACTTGGCTTTCTCTTCATTGTAGTCAACGCCTTTTAACTGAGATTGGAAGTCACGGTAACTGTTTTTGTTATCATTGCTAAAATTCTACTAGTCACAGTAGCATAAAAGCAAAAATTCAGACTTAGAAGAACAGGGCTCAACTCCTATTAAGTCCCTTCAGTACCATGTACTCCATTTCCTTCCTGTTGAAATACAGATATACCTCTGAACATCATAAAGATATGAAAAGTCATTAAAAAAATCTATATGAAGTTGAATATTATAAGTATTCCCTCAGTCAACAGAACTGGCTCTTATATTAATTTTCCTGGTGACAATTAATCTTCCCTTCTCTGTATCATAGTTTCTCTATCAGTAAAATTAGGGTCTTGGATAAGTTTAAATGTAAAGTCATTCTTGGAATTGATATCTCATGAATCAAAGTGCTATCTTTTTCTTTCATAGGCAGCAAAAAGAACATTGTTGGCAACAAGATCCGTGGAAAAGCCAGGGAACCCCCTAGGAGCATTGTGTGCTGTGCTTAGAGCTGTTGCCCTGCATGAGCCATCACTCACAGACAGTCCCGCCTAACACAGGTCCCCCTTCACTCTCCGCACAGCTGGCCTGCTGGGCAATTTCCCCAGCATTTCCGCCAACAAAGAAAACCTGCCTACCAGTTCCTGGTCTTTCTTCACTGAGAAACAGTTATTTAAAGCACGGGGATGCTAAAAACAAGAATTCTCCAAATGAAATTATTTTGGCTTGCTCCAGGAATTGTTTAAGAACACAGACGAAACTTCCATCCAAATCAACCCAACAGAACTTCCAAAATACCGACTCCAGACACAACACCAGATGGGATGGCAATAGATGCCAGTTTACCCATTTTCCAAGTGGACAAAGCAAGCTGGCCTTGTGCCACTGCCTGTGGACTGACAGAGAACCTTACCATCTGTGTGGCATGTGGTCCTTCCATGGGACTCTCCCAACAGTATAAAGAAAAGAAGGCAAACTATGCATGACATAATAGTTAAGTATGGAGCTTTGAAATAAATGATATCTAAAGCCAAAATCTGGCTCAGTTCAATTCATTTTTTTACCTCTTTCTCAAAATGTGTACCCTGTATACCTTGTATGTACCAGTAATTGCTCTGGATTTTAATATCCCTCTCCTACAGGCATACATATCTCCCCCTCCCAATTAATCCTAGGACCTCCAATTTGTGCCCAGGTGTCAGGGTAGGTCCCTCCCAGGCCCAAAGAAAGCACATGGGTCTACACTAGTCATAATTTCTCCCATTCTTCTTTGATTGTTATGGGTCTCCCGGTGCACATGTGTTCTGGGATCTCAAAGCCCATTTGATGCTTTGCTGGAAACTTCACGGCTAGAGTTTATTATAGCAAAAGGGTACCCAGTAGGATCAGCGAGGTGGAATCTGGAGCAACCACACACAATTTCATTACACTATCTCCATCTGGTTAGGGGACACATGAGTGTGCTCCTATTGCCAGCAATGGACAACACAGTGACACGTGTGCAATGATCCTGCTTAGGGAACCATTTGAACTCAGCATCCAAGGTTTTTCCTAGGGACATGCAGGGCAGAGGGTGCCAAAATTCCAGCCTCTCAAAAGGAAAGCAGGTGATCAATATCAATTTCATCATATGAACAGTTCAGGGGCCATTGCCACCCTTGGGAACTTGGGAATGGATCAAATACTAAGTGCCCAGATGCCGACCCAGGCCAACCTTGCAAGCAGGCTCTGGACTGCTATGTTAACTCTGCTGCATAACACATGACTCAGTTCTGATCAATGATTCATAAAGAGAAATCTGCTGGAGACTTTTTGTAAAAATAATAGATCTGCATGAGGAAAAAATAAGATCCTTTTACTTATTCTTTTACTTCCTGCTTATTGGGATGCTGAATAAAGATATATCTGGAGCTGAGGCTTCGATCTTATAAGGTGAGAGGACAAGAATCAGGATGAAAATACACCATGCTGGCCAAAACCGGTTTGGCTCAGTGAATAGAGCCTGTGGACTGAAAGGTCCCAGGTTTGATTCCGGTCAAGGGCATGTACCTAGATTTTGGGCACATCCCCAGTAGGGGGTGTGCAGGAGGCAGCTGATCTATATCTCTCTCTCATTGGTGTTTCTGACTCTCCATCCCTCTCTCTTTCCCTCTGTAAAAAAAATCAATTTATATATATATATATATATATATATATATATATATATATATATATATATATATATATATTTTTTTTTTTTTTTTAAATACACCATGCTGAGTATGGCCTGAAAGAGCACAGAAAGTGGCAGAATCCCTGAGAGTATCATTGAGCAAGTGAACTAATTCTAAGAGCCACCTACCTCCACATTTTATTTGTGACAGAAACAACCCCCCTGCTGGTTAAACCTGGATGTAACCAGACAATGCACTATTACTTGCAGCCAAATTCACTCCTAATTGATATAACCATTAAGCAAAAACAGCCACAGCTCTTTTTTTAATGGACTTCCAGTCTAGTAGGAGAGACAGATGACCAAATAATTACACTAATGATTATATAATTGTAAACTGAGACAAGAGCTCTGCAGGGAAGGCATTTTGTTGCCTAAGTTCATATAAGAAGGAAACTGACCTAGGCTGGTTACAAGGAGGTCAGAAAGCACCCATAAAAAAAAAAAAAATGTGTTACAGTTATAATGCATTTCCACAGATTCAATTGCCCCAAAAATGAACAGTTTAAAACAATCATTTTATCTTGGTCTATGATTTTGTGTGTTAGACATTCTGGAAAGTCTTAGCTGGGAATTCTTTGTTGGGATAACTAATGGAAATCAACACAGGATCTCAGGGCTCTAAGCAGAGCTGTTCCCATGAACAAAGTAGAAACTACATGGTATCTTATGGCCCAACCTCAGAAGTTGCATAGCATCACTCATCACTTCCACTGTACCCTTGGTCACAGCAGTAATGCAAACGTGCTCTGGTCAGCGGCCAGCTGAGCCCCAGGAGAGCGGGCATCACCAGCATCACTTCGTGAGCCAGTCAGACCCTTCAGATGACTAGCTTCATAGATCAAAATTAGTGCTCTAAACATGAATGAGCACTAATATACAGTAGGAACCATGGTCCTGACCTATTAGCTCAACCACTGATCAGTTGGCTGATGTATCTATTTATCCCACCTCCTTCCTTCTCTCTCGTCACCCCACACCACCTGTGTGCCTGTGCGTCTTATACACATATAAGACCATCTGCCCAGTTGTTCTCTCAGAAATCTGGGGGCTCACTTGCAGCTAGGAGTTGAGCCTTAGAAGCCCATCACTGATAGAAATCACATCTGGCAGACAAGTATAAGAATATAACTCAAGGGGCCACAGAACTAAATGGATGAGATGCACATTGGTTGATGGGACAAAGGAATAAGAGAAGAAGGGAGGGAAGGAAGGAGGAAAAGAGAGAAGAGGAATGGAGGGGAGGAAAGAGGAGGAGGAAACTGAAAGAAACTCTAAAATTCCCACTTTCCCTAGGATTAAGAGAATGGCTGCCAAAATCATTCTTCCTGAGTCACTCTTGTGGACAGACAGAGCAGAGAAAACCACAAGCCATGTTAGCTAGTACTCAGGCACCCATTCCTGGCAGCTCACAAATATCTCCCCAGCTGGTTCTGTCTCAGCACCTAAAATTCCTCTCCTTAGGAATGCAGACATTTTGGTGTTAAAATGCAAATAGCTCCAGAGGGAGACAAACTTTAACCAACATTAAACCATTATCAACTATTAGCATTTCTACAGGGATTGGAATCACAGAATCAGAGTTTCCTTCAGCAGGAGGGGATTTTTAGAGATTTGCTTGAGATAATTTAGTAACACCTGGGATATCAGAACAATATCCTCAGGGGAGAAAAGTATAATCAGATGCTGTAATCAGTTTCATCCATCTACCTCATCTCCTCTCCCTAAAATACACTTCATTCATTCATTCAACAACTCATTTTCCAGCAGTTTTAGGCTTTTGTGATGCAGGGTAACCAGGTACACACTCTAGTGGAAACATTAGACAGTTAGAAACTCTAATCTTTGATTCCTCATCCTCAGTCTGTGTGTGCATTTCTGTGGCACATGCTTAACTCTAACCCATGCTGCTATTTCCCTTTTTGGAGGTCCTATTGCATTATGCAAAGTCTCCCTCCATTTAGTTCCTAACTGTGCTCTAATTTTCTGTGTGCCTGTTAAACTTTCTCATCCAGACTGTAAACTCCTAGAGGGCAGAGATATTGACATACCTCTTTGTAATCTTTACAAAGCACACAATAGGAACTCAAGGACTTGACTGACGTATCCCTATGAATCACAGCTATTTTTCTCACCACTAATCTCCTGGAACTTAGTAGGTACTCTGTAGACATGTTTAAAACAAATAACTACTACTTGATCGATGATATGCAAAGAAGACCTTCCAGATGGGGTTTCCCAGGGAAATGGGCAGGGCAAATTGTTAGTTAGGTCTGATCAAATAATTGAATTGATACCCTCTTCCCTGGGAACTGACCTTTAGGCCACTTCACAATGGACATTCCACTTGCTTAGACTACATTCACCTTGCTAAGACCATTATCTCTCCCCTCCAGACTTTCCCAAAATCCAGACCTGCACAGAGAATTCTTCTCTCAGAAAAGCTCTCCTAGTGTCCTTTAAAAACCTCTGACTCTCCATCTTTGGGTGCTGGTGCCATTTGGGGGCTCAGATGACCTAATAAATTCATAATTTTTTTTATCCATTTTTGGCCTCATGTGTTCCTCCTTCAGTGACCCTAACACAAACAAATGGACAACACTTGTCCAATAGACATTTGAGGCTGGTACCAGGACAAAGAAGAGTAGACTCTAAAGGACAATAGGAGGGCAGAGACTAACTCTGACTGTATAAATGCTTTAAGGCTTATTTTCCAGGCCTAGATGGGCTACAATGCCTTCTAATTGGGCACTTGGGTGATTGAAGGATTGATTATTCAATTAGTCTGACTTGCTGACTAATTTTATTACAACCCTCAACATATACTGTGAACCTACTACATGCCAGACACTTGGCTAAACTCTTGAGAATAGAATCTTGATAGGAATTAAAGTCAGACTCTGCCTTTGAGCAGAGACTGTGAGATGACTATGTTATGATTCTGAGGCCTCTTCTCTGTGTGTCCAGAGGGCAGGCAGCAGATGAATACCTAGTTATGAATGACAATAGCCTTCAATCCTTTGTCACCAACTGGAAATATCCAGAGCCACCAGGTAAGATAGAAATGCTATTGGTCAAGGGGTCAGATGGGCTTCTTAACCTCGTTAGTGCACTGGACCTGCTGGCCAGTTCAATTATGCCTTCATGTGCTCATTTATTCTACAAATGAATCTGAAATACTTTTTACCTGACAGACTCTGCAAGCAGACATCCATTCCCGGATTCTCCTCTATTTACTGGTGAAAGGAACTTGAGCAAGTTACTGAATAACAGTACCTCCAATTTCTCATATTTAAGTTGTGGATAATAATAGTGCCTATATCTGAGAATTATTCCCAGGATTCAATATGTTGGTATATGAAACAAGTATTTCTGACACATGGCACCTAGCTAATAATTTTTTGCTCTATGTGCAATTTGTGCTGAAATGTATACTTGTCCAGAACTCACTGTCTAGTGAGGGAGACAGGCAGTTACAATGCATAGAGAGGTGCTGTGGTGGATAAGGCAGGGGCCCTGAACCCATAATCAGGAGGTCAAGGAGAGTTTGTAGGATAATGTGAAGACTGTAATGAGACATAGAGGGTCAGGCAATTAAAAGAGTTGGGAAAATAAAGTCCTAAGTGGGGTATATTTAAAATTTCAGATGTTAGAGCTTGTGATCTGTGGAGAAACTGAAACTTTAGCATGACAAAGAGGCCACAAGAAGAGACAACAGCCCTGACCAGGTGGCTCAGTTGGTTGAGCATCATCCCATGCTCCATAAGGTCGCCAGCTCAATTCCCTATCAGAGGCACATGCCCAGGTTATGAGTTCAGTCCATACAGAAAGCAACTAATGGATGTTTCTCCCTCACATCAATGTTTCCCTCTCTCTCTCTCCTCTCCCTCTACCCCCTCTCACTTTCTCTCTCTCTCTCTCAAAAAACAAAAAAATAAATAAATAAATAAATAAATACACAAGCCATGTGAGTTAGTACTCAGGGATTATTAAAAATAAAAAAAATGACAATAGCAATAAAAACCTAGAAGCTGTGAAGCAGAAAGAAGAGTGGTAATTTCATTAGTAGAACCAAGAAAAGCAGAATTATAAGGTGGTTGTTCAGGGGTGAGGAAAAACCCTCAGTTCACTCTGAGAATTCCCAGAAGGCTCATGGGTGGGAGGTATGAGGACCTTTGGAAACAGGTAAAGACTGGACTGTATAGAAGGATGGCTTATAAGTACATAAACCACTTGAAATTGGGGAAATATTAGTAAGTATTGAAGCTGGGTGTCAGGAAAATGAGAGTTCATTTTACTCTTTTTTCTACTTTGAGTCGTGTTTAAAACTTTCCATAATAAAATATTTAAAAATATAATAAAAAACAGTCTTACAGATGTCCCTCCATCTGCATCACTGGGAAACTTGTTATCTGATCATGATCATGATCCTGACCAAAAAAAAAAAAAAAAAAAAAATGCCTGGAAGTTTAAAGTTTATTTTGAAGAATTAATAAGAACAATATCTCTGAATATTCAAGCATCAGGAAAAATTGAGGAAGAGAGTATAATGCTCAAAGCAAAGGTACTAAGCAAACAGTTACAACTTGAATGCTGAGATGCTCATCTATTTTTTTTTTCCAACTAAACTATCAAAACAATGACAGTCAGAAAAGTTATTGGAAGAATCTTATATGCGGAATCTAACTGGCTCAAAAAACAAGAGACTTTGAAGGGAAGCATGGGAGACTTGGTTGGAAAGTTTGTAAGGATGAAATTCAGAAAAGAGAAGTTGGCTGAAAGCTACCACCCCTGTTGCTCAAAATTTTGACTTAGGGAAATTGGCCAAAAGTGGCCACTCCTAATTGTTCCTTAACATTTCCAAACAAGTCTGTGCACACACAGACCGTCGAGTGTTTTCCTAAATCTTTATGCTTAATTTTTAGATGTCCTTGTGTAAAGGACACTACAGACACGTGTCCTCCCAAAATTACTTACCCTACTGATTGTATTTAAAAGATAAACTTTATCTCAAATTGCTGTTGCAATAAAAGCCTGAAGAGGTAGGCTATTGGGGCTATCTGGTTCCTTTAGCCAGGAAGTCCCTTAGCCCTCTTTCACAGCAATCGTGTGTCAGAGTAATCATTCATCCATCGATCAGGGTCTGCTGGTCAGTCCTGGCAAGACTTAAAGAGCCACCACCAGGATTTCACCCATAAAGTAGCCCAAACTGACAACCTTAAAATGCAAGTATGTACACAACACAAAATTTCCAATTAGTTTTGTGGCACCCATCCTTAAATATGAGCAGATAGCCAAAGATGACTAGGTATCTTAGGAAAGAAAGCCTTTAAAATGAATGGTAGATGAGACAGCAAATAGAGAAAAACAACTTGTTAAAAATAGAGACTATTCAGAAAAATAAAAACCCACATAAAAATAAAAAAACACAAAGGAAACAGTTGCCATTAATAGCCTCATATAGAGTAAGGACAATATTGCAACCATAAAGTAAAAATTCAATGCTATTAAGGAAGTCATTAAAAAAAACATGAAAGAATACTTAACATTAAATAAAAATGTTACAGGAGAAATGAAAAGCTAAACCGTGAATTAAAAGATGAAGCTAAAGACATCTCCTGAACAGAAGAGCAAAATGACAAAAAATTAGAAATAGAGAAAATATAAGAAAAATAAAGAAACCCTCCAGAAGATGCAACATTTGTATAATAGGGGTTCCAAGAATGAAGAAAAGAAAAAATAGTAGAAAAAGTGGTCAAAGAAATTCAAAATAGTTTCTCATAACCAAGTTTCCAGATTGAAAGCCTCACTAAAATGCCCAGCACAAGGAATGAAAATATTGCTAACCCAAGCAGCATCAATGAAAATGTCAAAATGCTTGAAATAAAGAAAAAAATCTGAAAGTTTCCACACACAAAAGGAAAGGAAAAGAGCAGGTTACATACTAAGAATCAATAAGCAGATATGCTTCAGGTTTATCAATAGCACCACTGGAAGCTTGAATAAAATGAAATAGCCTTCAAAGTCAAAAGGGGAAAAAACTTCCAAACCAGAATTCCATATCCAAACAAATGTCAATTAAGTATAGAGATATTTTCAGACATGCAAATTACTTTCACTTTTCTTCCTATGAATCCTCTATAAGAAAACTACTGAACAAAAGTATTTAAGATGAGAAAGTAAAGCAAGAAAATGGAAGACATAGAATTGAAAGCAAGAAAGAAAAGAAGGAACAACTCAGGATGAAAATAAAGGAAGACCCGGGAATGAGAGGGGCATAGCAGACCGGAGAACATTTCATCCAGATTAAAGTGAGTCAAGTTTCTAAGAGTGATATCTCTAAGAATTTTTTATTTTTTATTTATTTTTTAAATATATTTTATTTTTATTTTACAGAGAGGAAGAGAGAGGGATAGAGAGTTAGAAACATTGATGAGAGAGAATCATCGATCAGCTGCCTTTTGCACACCCCCTCCTTGGGATTGTGCCTGTAACCAAGGTACATGCCCTTGACCAGAATCAAACCCGGGACCTTTCAGTCCACAGGCTAACGCTCTATCCACTGAGCCAAATCGGTTTCGGCGTCTCCAAGAATTTTTAATTGAGAAGAATACCTAATCTGTGTAAATGTCCTGAGAGAAGATAATGATAAATGGGAGGTGGGTACTGGGGTATAAATTCTAGAAAATTATATTTTAAAAAGATAAACAAATAAAAGAGGGACAATGATTTGCTCCACAGAAAATGGAAAGCTAGAAAGAAAAGGAAGCCCTGGCCAGTTTGGCTCAGTGAATAGAGCGTTGGCGGTCCTGTGTTCCGTTCCAGTCAAGGGCACATGCCTGGGTTGTGGGCTCAATCCCCAGTGTGGGGCATGCAGGAGGCAGCCAATCAATGTTTCGCTCTTTCATCATTGATGTTTCTATCTCTCTCTTCCCTTCCTCTCTGAAATCAATAAAAATATATTTTTTTAAAAAGAAAAAGAAAAGTAATCATGGAACTTTACATGGTTCAACAGTGAATAGCATTTACATGATGTAAATAAAGAATATTCATGCAACTAACGAGGCAGTGACTACATTAGGAGGTAGAGGAATGGAGCATGCACTTGTATGCATGGAGGGAGGTGTCTTGAATAAAAGATAACTTTTTATTTCTATAATAGGATACAAAAAAGATATGTAGACTGAATAAAGAACTCACAATGAGGTCCTATATGCATGTTATTTAGAAATAAAATCTTTTTGAGATAAAAATATTTTTAAAATTATTGGACAAAGTGATGGTTTTCATAAAACCCTGCTAGAAGTATTTTGCTCTAGCTTTGATTTAAAAATAAAAACTATATTAAAAATATAAGTAAACAGATACACCACGTTATGGCCTATTGGAGGGTCACCTTTAACACTTCCATAAGGAGAAATGTTCTAGTCCAATCCCCAACTTTGATATATCAGACCCATTGGAGTGAAGAAACTGGCCCAGAAACACCCAGGAGGTTAATGGCATTGACAGGAGTAAGTATCAGATCTTCTAACGGTTTATAAACTTACAGAGTTTTTGTTTACGGCAGCCTGGTTAAGATGCTGCATTTGCCCAAGGCAGTGCCTGCAGCATCTGGGCTTCAGTCATTTCTGATTGCATTCTGTAGGGATAAGCACCAGGGGAAATCTGAACATTGCTTCCGGGAGCTTACAACCAGAGCACCAGGACCTGCATATGCCAAACGTGTGTAGAGTAATTAAGTGTCTTGGAACTTGCTTTTTTTTTTTTAAGTTATTTTTATGGTTGAGGGTATTATAGATGTCCTCCATTATGAAAAACAGTAGGGAGATTCCTCAAAAAATTAAAAATGGAACTTCCATTTGACCCAGCGATTCCACTTCTGGAAATATATCTCAAGAACCTCAAAACACCAATCAGAAAGAATGTATGTGCCCCAATGTTCATAGCAGTGTTACTGACAATAGCTAAGATCTGGACCTTCCTCTTAACAATGAACCCTAACACTCTGGCACCACTCTTTCCCCTTTAGCTCACACTTTGACTCTTGCAGCTTCAGCTCCATGAGAAGTTAGTCATGTGTGGACATGCCTTTCTTTCTTACATTGTTAAATAAATTAAAAATAAATCTTTGCTATTTATTTTTAAAAATAAAAATAAATCTTTATATGGACAATTGTTTTCTCTAGTCTCATATATAATAAAGAACACAAATCAAACATAAATAGAACATAATCAACAGCTCAAAAGATAACCAAAAAAATTCAAATTGAAAGGGGGTTTTAGAGGTAGTAGGGTTCTACCTACCTATTTCTTAAAATGTCCTATAAAGTTGGCCAAGAAATAAATAAAAAGAAAAGTTGTGAGGAAATGGCCATCATACATTTTTAGTTGAAATGTTAGGACAAACTTTGGAAGACAATATAGCAATAGCTATCAAAAATTAAAATTCACTTACCTTTTAACTCAGCAGTTTCTTTGCTAGGAATTTACCCAAAAGTATGTCAGGATATATGTACAAGGAAACTCACGGCGGCATTATTTATAAAGCAGCAATAAAAAGAAAACGAGTTTCTGCTAATAGCAAACTGGTCAAATCATTAATTATTTATATATCCCTACAATTTAATAGTAAATAACCTTTAAAAATAATCAGTTGGCTCTATCTTGCTGACAAAGAAAGATTTTCAAGATAGACTGTTTAGTTAAAAAAGCAAGGTTCCACATAGTATATTATCATTTGTTTTACACACACACACACACACACACACACACACACACATACACATTGTTTCCCCAAAAAGGTGCTGTCATCTTTGGAGAGAGAAACTAGAACTCAAGAGGAGAGGCAAGGAAGAGCTTTGCTTGGTTTTATACCTTTTATGAAGTAGAAATTACTTCATAATTTACTGTAATTTCTGAAATTACTTCAGAAATAATCATGAATTATATAACTTTCATTTTTTAAGTTTTAAAGATAGATAACTCATGAAAAACAATGAGTAAACTCTCATTAGGGAAGGGCAATTATTTTCCCCAACTTCACTCTAATAATAGCAGCAGTCCTGCAGCTAAACGCGAAGGCCCTGCTGTGCTTCCTATTGCTCTCCCTCGGTTCTCTAATCTGCAAAACAAGAACATTTCTTCCCTCTCCTTCTCTAGATTTCAGAAAAAGATGCTTGGCCTCTGATAGTTATGTCATTGCTACTTATTCAATGAATGAAGAATGAATGAATGAATGAATGAATGAACGAACGAACGAACGAAAAGTAAGTGAGATCATGCATGTATTGATAGAAATGCTGTGCTGAGATCAAGGGTTACTGCTTTAAAAGGGTTAATGTACTCTCCCAACCTGGGATTTGACTGTCTGACCCCGAGTCCCCATTTGGAAAGAAAATGACCGTCCCAGTGACTACTATATCTGGCTTGATAGATGAGAGACCATAAAGGAAACAGCCACCAAAGGCTTGGCAGTGGCTTCTGTTGGCTTTCTGATCACATCGCGGCTGGCTGTCAAGTCCATGGCCCAGCAATTTATGGTGTCCCTGGGCAGGAGCAGCCTGTACAAGGCTGCGCTGAGGCTGCCCGGGGACAGGAGCCAAGCTCTTGTTCTCCTTGAAGCTGAAACAATTCCTCCTGTGGGCCAGGAGCTCTCCCTGCATCAAAGCAAAACAAATGCACACTGCCCGCCCCCCATGGCTTTGTTAACAGGACTACAGAGCCAAGCTGGTGCAAGGCAGACATCATGGCCAAACGCAGCTTCCACAACCACTGCCAGTAAAAAACAGGCACCGACTATTTCTATCATCGCCTCAGATAAACGCCGCCTCCTGCAGCAAGCACCTCAGGAAGAGGGAGCAGAGAGCTCCCTATGATTCATTGAACTAACCCTGAGGCAGAAATTCTGTGGGCACCAGCGAGGGTTATCGGGATCCTGTACTGCAGTGGTCGGCAAACTCATTAGTCAACAGAGCCAAATGTCAACAGTACAATGATTGAAATTTCTTTTGAGAACCAAATTTTTTAAACTTCAACTTCTTCTAACGCCACTTCTTCAAAATACCAGGCCATGGTATTTTGTGGAAGAGCCACACTCAAGGGGCCAAAGAGCCACGTGCGGCTCTTGAGCCGCAGTTTGCCAGCCACTGCTGGACTGGATAAGTCCACTGAATGTGCACTCTGGACTCCAAAAGACCTTTGGCTCGGCTGCTGGTCAGCAGTGTGAGCTTAGGCAAGTGACTTCACCTTTCTGTGCTTCAGTTTCCTCTGCCATAAAATGACAATCCCAGTAATAATATCTAGCTCAGAGGTTTGCTGTGACAATTAAATGAGATAATCCATTTGAAGAGGACTTTGCAAATTACATTTAAGTAGGCTATTCAGCCAAGAACCGACCCTGCTCACAATAGAGGGATATGAAGCCACATCTGGTTGGAGGAATCCTAAAAGGCTCTTCAAAGAGTGAGTCCGCAGGGTGTGGATGGTCAGAGATGCAGGAAGGGAATTCCAGAAACAGGAAACACTAGAAAAGAAGCCACAGAGGAAGAAAGAGAGGCTGGAGTGTGGGACTGTTCGGGGAGATGAGACTGGAAAGGGAACTTGGCTAAGGAAGGAGAATGCAGTTTGGAGCCCAGAGGGAGCCATCTAGGCTGTGTGAGCTGGGGCAACAGAGGAGCCCAGCTGCCCCTTAAAGGGAACGTTTGGCAGCACCTATCTTGGCATGGATGAGAGAAACTGCTTGGTAGGGACTAAACAATGAAGCAAGGTGTCCCTGGAACTCCCACCTCCCAAACTTCTACTGTTCTGGAGACTATAAGCTGCCTATGGAGTCTTCTGTGGAAAAACAAGTTTATTAAGCAAAAGTGCTTCTCAAATGCCTCCAGGTGACTCCTTGAGTCCCCTTTATTGCAAACGAGGAACCTAGGGCTACAGCTCTCTCTTCTTCCAGAAGAAACACGCACCACAGCCGGATCTGTGCTGGAGCACTGTGCTGAGAGCCCTTGCAGCCGGTTTGAAGGGCCATTCAAGCCTCTCCTCCCTGGGTTTTGTCTTCCCAGCAAGGCACCATCAAATTTGACCACTTTCACGATTTGTGGTCACATCCTCACATTCCATTTACTTCTTTCTAGCCTTTTCCCTCAGTGAACCCATTTGTTTTTTGCTTATGCTTAAATAAAAAATATTTGAAAAGAAGGGATCTTTCTACCACAGCCATGAATAGAAAACTTCTATTTTCTTCTCCGAATAGAAGGTAATCACCGTAAAAGGTAGAGAAAAGAACGCAACAAAAACAAAGCATCCTGGACATGCATATTAACTAGACTTATTTTGGTGATCATTTCACAACATATACAAACATTGAGTTGTTATGCTGCGCACCGAAAATATAATGGTATATGTCAATTACACCTCAAGAAAAAAGGCATCATGGAAATCTTGATAGAAACTCTTGCGCTCTCTCTTTTTTTTCCCCCAGAAGGTAGATTGACAAGTATTAATGAGGTGACATACAGCAGTGAATAGAGGTTTTTCTCTTCTTCCAGGTAACTGCAATGATTAAAAGAGGATTAAAGAGGAGATAGCCTTCTCACAATGGATCCGCCCCCTAACACGGTACCACCGAAAATGTTCTTTATAGCCCAGCGGGCATGGCTCAGTGATTGAGCATCAACCTATCAACCAGGAAGTCATGGTTCCATTTACAGTCAGGGCAATGCCTGGGTTGTAGGCTTGATCCCCTGGGTGGGTGTGCAGGAGGCAACTGATCAATGATTCTCTTTCATCATTGATGTCTCTCTCTCTCTCCTTTCCTCTCTCTGAAATCAATAAAAATATATTTTTTCAAAGGACTTGTATGCATGCATATAAGCCTAACCAGTGGTCATGAACAACAGGGGGGTGGTGTGGGCAAGGGTTTGGGATGGGAATGGGGGAATGAGAACAAATATGTGATACCTTAATCAATAAAGAAATTTTAAAAATAAATAAATAAAATCTAGAGGGGGGAAAATTTTAATATAAAATAAAATGTTCTTTGTAAACCAGACTGACACATTCGCACCATTTGGCCAACATTGAACTCGATGATCTCTAAGAATCCTTCTATTTCACTTTTCTTTTATTGACAAATATTGAGTATTTTCAGGTGTCAGGTGCTTTACCTGACCAGTGAGATGAATAAGGAATGTGTCAGCTGCTAACAGAATTGACAACCATGCATTCTCGACCTAGGTGAGCTGAGAACTTGCTCTGTGCCATTTGACAAATTCCTCACTCACCCACACTCGGGCCTCACTGTCTCCACCTCTGAAACACTGAGGCTGAACTACATAATTGCCATGAGCTCTTCCAGATCTAACTTTCTATAATTCAACTAGAGGCCCGATGCATAAAATCCATGCAAGAGTAGGCCTTCCTTCCCCCAGCTGCCAGCACCAGCTTCCCTCTGGCACCTGGGACCCAGGCTTCCCTCACAGCCCTAGCTTCAATCAGAAGGATGTCTGGTCTAATTAGCATATTATGCTTTTATTGTTATAGGTAAAGCCAAAGTGGGAGAATTTGGGATTAAGAAAAGGGTTAGTGCAGAAACTAGGGCAGGGGTAAATTTAGATAGCTGCACAGGTAGGTGGATCTGGGAACACCCTGAGGTGGGTGCTAAGGTTGGCTGGCTTAAAATTCAGGATTTTGGTACAACCACTTTAGAAAACAGTTTGACAGTATTTGCTATATGTAAGGGTATCTAAAGACAGTGGTCCAACAATTCCATTCCTTAGGGGGAATGAGTGCTCGGGTCCATCAAACTCATGTATAAGTATGTTTATAGCAACTTTGTTCATAATGCCCAAGCTGGAAACAATCCAGATGAACTACAGCAGGAAAATGGGTAAATAAAACAGAATAGAGATATAATGAAATAGTATGCAGCAATAAAAAAAAAATGAACTACTGCCACACTTAACATGGATGACTCTGATAGCCATTAGGTTGATTAAAAGAGGCTAGATATAAAAGAATACATGCCATAAGATTCTACCTACATGCTGTTCAAGAAGTTACAAAACAAACGTTATCGTAAAAGAGGTCAGAATAATGGAGGGGAGAGGTTTATATTAACTGGAAAGAGGAATGAGAGAACCTTCTGGGTTGCTGTAAATGTGTTATACCTTCATCTGGGCATTGGTCCCACTGATGAATGCATATATAAAAATCAATCAAGCTCTATCCTTATAATTTATACTTATGAATATGTATAAGTTGTACTCCAACAAAAAAAGTTTTTTAAATGTTTTTAAAAATGGAATTAGCTATGTCTTCAAACCTCCACCAAACATATTCAACTTTAAACCTGAATCTGGTACAAAGAGGAAGCATAGTGAAGTAGGAAATGTACAGCATCAGGTGTCTGGAGATATTGGTCCATTGGTAAGTACAGTGGCCTACAGGCCTTTAACTTTGAGGGATCAGGAAGCATGTTGATACTAATAAATCCAAGGATTTCCCCCCAAAAAAAGTGTCCAAACACACCAAGCTTTGCATATGATTTCAAGGGGCTTATAAAATCCTTGAGACCCATCCATGGGCTGCAAATTAAGAAACCATAGATTATGGGATTTTAAAATATATATATATTTTATTGATTTTTTCACAGAGAGGAAGAGAGAGGGATAGAGAGTTGGAAACATTGATGAGAGAGAAACATCGATCAGCTGCCTCATGCACTACCCCTACTGGGGATGTGCCCGCAACCAAGATACATGCCCTTGATCAGAATCGAACCTGGAACCTTTTAGTCCACAGGCCTACACTCTATCCCACATGTGTCAAACACAAGGCCCGCAGGCCAAATCCGTCCCGCCAGGCCTTGCAATGTGGCCCACACCGCGCTGTCATCACTGCATTCCGCTGTGTTTCCATCACAATGACAGTTTATGACTGTTCAGTAAACCATTCAGCCCGCGATTTAGGCTGGATTTTAGATTTTGGCCCCTTCTCTGATTGAGTTCGACACCCCTACATCCACTGAGCCAAACCTGTTTCAGCTAGATTATGGGATTTTTAAAGTTCGTTCCCAGGAGGATTATTTACATTTTCTTCTATTTTTTTTTTTTTTAAGTGTTGCTATTACTGATTCTCTTCCTTTGTTTCCTTCCCACTTCAGATTCAGTAGCCTCCAAGACTACTACTCTGAGCTGTCACTTCCAGTTTAGGTTGGGGACCTACTGGAATTATAATGGACACATACAGCTGGTCCGGCCAAGCACACACACACACACACACACACACACACACACACAACTATCAGACTTACCCAAGTCTTAGGGGATGAGTGTTTACTGAAAAGGCAGAAAATCAGCTAATCTCTGGGTCGCTGGAAACAGCTTCTTCCAGTTGTAACTTTTTAATAGTAATTACAGGCAAGGGGCGGGAATAGCAGTCTTTGTTTCCTCTTCTCACCTGCTTATCCCTTCCCTCCCAGTGGCTGGGAGAAGGACCCAGAATCCAGATGGGGTCTTGACTTTTCTTGTTTAACTGGTTTAGAACTGCATTTGTAAAAAGAAAAAAGAAAAAAAAGAAAAAGAAAAAAAGAAGAAAAAAAAAGGAGACCACAGCTCTGTAGCCCAAGCAATATCTAACTCCATAACAGCTGATGTTCCTTGTCCAGTTTAGGCTACTGGGCCCACAGAGGAAATCTGGGAGGTGGGACTGAAAAGGGAGTTATGGGAGTTCTAAGGATGGGCAGACCCTTTCGTGACACTGAGACATGTATGTGTGTAATCCCATTTAGATCATGCATTTTTTTAAAAAAAAAATACATATTTTATTGACTTTTTATAGAGAGGAAGGGAAAGGGATAGAGAGTTAAAAACATCAATGAGAGAGAAACATCTATCAGCTGCCTTCTGCACACGCCCTACTGGGGATATGCCCAAAACCAAGGTACATGCCCTTGACCGGAATCGAACCTGGGACCTTTCAGTCCACAGGCTAACGCTCTATCCACTGAGTCAAACCAATTTCAACAGATCATGAATTTCTTAAGCACCAAATGTGTTGCTATCCTATTTCCCCGAAAATAAGACAGTGTCTTATATTAATTTTTGCTCCCAAAGATGCACTAGGTCTTATTTTGAGGGGATGTCTTATTTTTCCATGAAGAAGAATACGGTACACATTTATTGTTAAATAAAAATAAAGGAAATTTATTACCTGTATACGGTATGGTAGTACAGTAGTTGTCAACACAAACCAGACAAACTGTGAATCCTACAGTATCAAGAATTTACTCATTTATTCAATGACAATCATGTCATCATCTTCTGGAACATCATCATAACAATCCAATTCCTGAATTTCCTGGTGAATTTCTTGTGACTCCATTTCTTTCAGAATCAGTGGACCAAATCTCTCATGTTTAGCAATAGCACTGTCTTTAAATGAGTACTTCTTGTCAAGGTAGCCTGCTCGCAATGCATTTGCAATGCAACTGTCAGTGATTTTCTCCCATGAATTTTTCACCCAAGTCACAACTTCTTGCAGTTTAGTAGTCATTAATTTCCATGCGCAAATTGTCTTTGAATGGCTTGTTTATTGCAATATCAAGAGTCTGGAGATAGGCCGTCATTCCTGCGGGAATCATTATCTGATCTATTTTTCATTCGTGAAGAAATGTATTCATGTCTTTAGCTCGGTAAGACAGAGCCTGGGGGAGGGGGGTCTTATTTTCGAGGGGATGCCTTATATTTCACTCAGAAGGAAATCTGTAAGTAGGTCTTATTTTTGGAGGATGTTTTATTTTCGGGGAAACACGGTATTTCATCCTTGATGCTGACTGCAACACTCATTCAGTCACCACTTAACTGAATTGCATCTAAGCCATATTGCAGAGACTGGTGTCAAAAGGTGGGTGTGAATCCACAGTCTATGTCTTTCTGAATGACTGTGATGTACAATCTAACTTTCCTGAGCCCCAATCTCTCCACATGTAAAATGAAAGTCAAAATATTTCCCTAGCTGGTTTGGCTCAGTGGATAGAGCATCAGCCCTGCAGTCTGAAGGTTCTCAAGTTCGATTCTGGTCAAGGGTGAATACCTTGGATGCAGGCTTAAGCTTGTCAGGGGTGTGCAGGAGGCAATCATGTGATGTCTCTCTCTCTCTCTCTCTCTCTCTCTCTCTCTCTCTCTCACACACACACACACACACACACACATCCATGTTTCTCTCTCTCTCCCCCCTCCCTTCCACTCTCTAAAAATCAATGGAAATCCTTGGGTGAGGATTAAAAAACAAAACAAAAAAATCATTCTATTTCAGAGGGTCAAATTCTAATTGAGGTCATAAATATGAAGTGCTTAGAGAAATAGCACAGAATAAGAAACCTGTAAATATTTTTTATAATTATGATTGTTGCTCAGGCTGGGAACATAAAAGTAAATAAGATTGGGTTTCCACTCCAAGAAACTTCAGTGTAATAGAGAAGACAGACAAGAACTGATTACAGAAAACATGGGCAATGCAAAGTGAATGCAAATACAGGCTACAATGGGATCCCCAGAGACGAGATCCCTAATTCAGACTGAGGAGTGAGGGAAGACTTCCAGGGCCAAGTGACATCTAAGCTTAGAAACATTGCAGGTCTAGTGAGAAACGGCGTGAAGGGCTGGAGGCTGGGAGGAAGACATTGGCATCCTGGAGAACTAGCATTCTGAATGGAACAGAGTGAGAGAAGCCAAAGGCCATGAGGTTGGAGGGGTCAGCAGGGCCAGATCACAGCCCCTGGTAGCTGCCTGGAAGTTAGTCATGGCTCAGGAACGAGTTGTTTGTGCTGCAAATGAATCTGCCCATTTTATTGCTGAGACCAATGAAACTAGAAATGTTCACAGCTTGCTGAGCCAGCCAAGAGCCCAGGGCTGCTGATTCTCAACACAGTGCCCATCCTGTAGACCAGCTTTTTGAGCATTTTGGAAAGGCTAGAGTCCAGCTTCTGTGAGTTAGGCTAATAATTACCCTCATTAGTCTGGGCAACAAGGAGCTGCAGGTTGCAATCAGTTCCTTCCCACATTTTCTGAACGTAGGAGGTCGGAAATACTCAAGGAAATCATTCCTCCACTAGAATTAGATGAGGAAAAGAGAAGCCAGGCCAAGGAGGCAGCACTGGAGTCCTGGTTCTTTTGCTTTGCAGGAGCCTCTGCTTCCTGAGGGAACACAATGGATTTAAAAACAAACAAACAGCCCTAACCTGTTTGGCTCAGTGGGTAGAGTATCAGCCTGTGGACTCAAGGGTCCCAGGTTTGATTCCCGCTGAGGTCATGTACCTTGGTTGCGGGCACATCTCCATTAAGGGGTGTGTGCAGGAGGCAGCTGATCAATGTTTCTAACTCTCAATCCCTCTCCCTTCCTCTCTATAAAAAAAAAATCAATAAAATATATTTTTTTTAAATAAAAGCAAACAAACAAAAATCATTTCTTTTCAGGGAGTGATTTGACAGGGGATGGTGAGCCTATGGAGTCAAGCCTAGGGGAAGTGGGGCGAATAGAAGTGGCCATAGAAATAGTGAGATTCGGCTGAGCCAAGAGAGAGGAAAAGAGCAGAAAGAAAAGAAGTGATACCGGTATTTGTGTTGGTCTCCAAGACCTTGGGAGCAATGGCCAAAATTTGGGACATTATGCTGAAGCAAAGGCAAACCAGAGAAAGAAAAAAATCGAGGGCGATTTGACTGAAATGATGAAAAAAGGGAAATCATGGTCTTTAATCTGGAAGGAAATGTGCAAATAGCATCAAAACTCTTTGTTCCTTGGCACGATACCCATTTTCCTCAAGGGAAGGCCTTGGATAAAGGGTCTCTCAGATCTCCCAACTTGAAGGCTCTTCTGGGAAACCATTAAGAGAGACCCCTTTCAAAGACCTGTACATGGATGGAACCGATGCTCAGGAATACCCAGGCTGCCATGGGAATGAGGGGTACGGGTGGGTCAGGGACGAGGATATTTTTAGAGAAGAGTGTGTGTTATGTCGTAGATAAAAGAAGGGCAGGCGTTAGAGACAGCTCGGAGATGGGATATCAAAAGAAGGAATGGATTTCAAGAAGAAAACCCAAACTCTCCCTTTTTGGACATCAAAGGGCATTCGTAGTCTGCTGTGTACTTTGCCATTTCTTCACATGCTGCCATGGGCTCTCCAACATTGGTACATGGATGAGGTGCATAGGGCAAGGTGCATGGAAATGAGGGGCTCACTTGCCATGCTCCCAGCACCTCCATGGGTTCACCAGCCTGGAAGCTCTCTGAACCCTGTACTTTGGGATTTTTATAGAGGACTCCTTACATAATGATTGATTAAATCATTAGCTATTGCCAATTAATTCAAATTCCACTCCCTCTTCTGGGACTGAAAATCCCAACCCTTGAGTCACATGGCTGACTCCATTAACAAGCAGCCCGCCCTAGGTGGGATCCTAAAGTCACCTCGTTCACAGGACAAAAGACACCTATGTCCACTCTCTCCCATGAGGGAAATCCAAAGGTTTCAGGAGTTCTGTGCTGAAAATGGATGAAAGCCATATGTGTGGCTTAGAAATTATAACATCACAGACAGAAGTACCCTCCCCCTTCTTCGTCAGTCCTGGGGGAAGATGGCTTTTGAAATGCACGTTTTTGAAGCATACAGGGTCTTCAGGAATGTGCCCCTCAAATAAAATTATTATCATCGTCCATGCTTTGCAGTTAGGCAATCTGAGCCCTAGGGAAAGGTGGGTAACTTGTTCCGAGTCACGGCAGAAAGTAACAGAAGATGGCCCTTGACCCCAGACAGTGTGGCTTCTGCTCTGCACTGCCACCCTGCTTCCTGAGGGAGGAGAGGCCAGCGCTCTGCTGTCCTCCCAGCTGCCCTGGGGTGAGCCCAGGATGGACATTTTCAGCTATTGATCACAGAAAGCCACCTCCCTTCCTCTATTACTGGTGCATTTTAATTGCTGCCAAGATTAATCAGCAACCTCAGCATTATCCTCTTTGGGACTTTCACCACAATACAAACACTTATATGTACCCAATGTATGCCAACGTGTTTAATTCAAACTTATACACTAGTGATCTTTCCCTTATGTCTTAATTACATTATGCTTCCATTTACAGTTATCTGGTCAGACACAATTTATATGCAGGAACAGGTGGCCAGAGAAATGAGCAGTGACGTTGATGAGCAGACACGTTTGCTGCCGCTTTCAGAGGAACTCAATCTTCCCGATCTGTTTGAAGCAAACTTTCGTGTGATGTCAAATAGAGTTTTTCCTTCAAGGAGTGGGTTACCTTTTAGACATGAATCATGTGACTCATGGGGGAGAAAAGATGTCAATATCTGCGTGCCTGGCTGCGCACTAAACACTTCACAGGGTTGTCTCACTTAATCTACACAGCCAACCTTCCAGGTCAGTACATTTGTCATTTGTGCATTTAAATGTGTACACACACACATTTATAGAGAAAGTGGTAGTGCCAGGCTGGTGTTGCTCAGTGGCTGAGCATCAACCTATGAACCAGGAGGTCACGGTTTGATTCCTGGTCAGGGCGCATGCTCAGGTTGCACACTTGATCCCCAGAGTGAGGCATGCAGGAGGCATTCAATCGATGATTGTCTCTCGTTGTTGATGTTTCATCTTTCTCTCCCTCTCCTTTCCTCTCTGAAATCAATAAAAATATTCTTTAAAAAAAATAAAAATAAGATATAAATAAATAAATAAATAAAGTGGTAGAGTAGAATCCAAGACCTACCAGGACTCCACATCCCACCAGTGAAAGCACAACTTCCAACTTCTTCCTGGACAGTTGTAGCCTGGAAGGGCTGCCTGGTTGCTGAGCTGCAGCACCAGTGTATCAGGTGACTTTAGAAGTGGGGACAGAGCATCTTCCCTGTTAGAGGTGTGAGACGGTCTCCATCCCTGCAAAGGGCAATGATTCAGAATCGATAGACCTGGCAGAACAGAGTTTCAAATTCAATGTACACAGGTCTTCTGGGACCTTGTTAACAAGCAGGTTCTGATTCAGTGCGTCTAAAGAGGGATCTGCGATTCCTAATTTCTCGTCAACTCTGGGGTGATGTTTACACTGTTGACCTGTTGCCTGTACTTTGTGTTACTAAGCTTTAAGGTACAGTATCCAGATCACACCACCAAGGGCATTCAGAATCGTGTATTGGTAACAGAAGGAAAAAACACAAGTAAAAATGAACAGTTAGATGATTGTCTTGATGGTGAAGGTAACATTTATTACTACCCATTGGGCACTGTTCTAAGTCCTAATCACTTAATCCTCACAACAGTTCTTTTGAGATGAATACTATTATCATCTCATTTTACAGAGAAAGAAACTGAGGAGCAGAGAAGTTGGTAACTTGCTTATTTAATATAGAACCAAGATTTGAACCCAGATAACCTGGCTCTAAAGATAAACTTGACACCTGACCCCATAAAAATGACCTAACGAATTTAGTTAACCACAAACTTGGGGTGGGCCATCATGTGTGCCACAGGCCAACAGCATATACAGTGATCTTGGAAATTGTACTAGGCCTGATAATTGAGAAATCATCAACAATAATAACCAAAACAATAGCGTGCAATGAGCAAATTCAGCAGTGGCAATGAGATAGCACCTCATTTCAGGGTCACTGCAAGAACAGAATTCACGGCTATGGAGACTTTCATGAAGGGATTATAGATGCTCCTCAGCTTAGGATTGGGTTATGTCCCAATAAACCCATCACATGTTGAGTTTTGTCAAAAATGCCTGACATTATTTAATACACATGACCTACCAAACGTCATCACTTAGCCTAATCTATCATAAACGAGTTCAGAACACTCACATTAGCCTATAGTTGGGCAAAATCATCTGCCCAGCAACACACGAGAGCATCATACCGCTAGCCCAGGAAAGATCAAAATTCGAAGTACGGTTTCTACTGAATGCATATTGCTTTTGCACCATCATCAGGTCAAAAAGTAAGTCAAACCATTGTCAGCTGAGGACTGTCTGCATTGATAGAAGCACAGGTGGGGTTACATGACAATCGAGGGATGCTGAGGCTGGGGAGAAGAGCAGCAGGGAACGTGTGAGCTCCACAGGCTGAAAGGGAAGGGGAGAGTGGTGTTATCAGGTTCCATGCTGGAAGGACCACATCAGGAGCTACAGGATGGAGGGTCACGGTCATATGCTGAAGGTTGAGAGTCATGCTGAAGAAGGAAAAGAGTGGGACAAAGGACCCAGTCCCCTCTCATTCCCCTTCCAATCACCCTCTACTTCCCACTGGCCTGACCCATATGGTATGCCAGTAAGTCAGCAAAAGAGCCCGGATGAAGTAGTCCAGAGGGACTAAGCTCTCAAGGTGGGGGCAGGACAGAGAACAGTGGAAATGGATGCAGAGAGGAGGGGTAAGTGAGCAATAACCACCACAGGTGGTAGGAACCTGGAAACCCTCCTATCTAGGACACATTAGGCAAATGTGGATATTTACAAATAAAGAGGGACAATCTAGTGGGAACATATTTACCACAACGCAGCTTGAAGGGGTGAGGTAAACAGCAGAGACGACACAGAGCTCCAGTAGACAAAACAATGAAGTGTGGCACAAACATGTATTATATATAGACTTAAACTTCATATGAAGAAATTTTTGACAAATATGGAAAGCATTATTATAGAGGGTACAGAATTTGTCACCGCTAGAAATCCCCCAGCAGAAGGTCCCTGTTGGGGGTTTTATAAAAAAAGATCCCGGCCCAGCTGGTGTGGCTCAGTGGTTGAGCGGCAACTTATGAACCAGGATGTCATGGTTCAATTCCTGGTCAGGGCACATGCCTAGTGTTGCATGATCCATCCCCAGTGAGGTGGCATGCAGGAGGCAGCCAATCAATGATTCTTTCTCATAACTGATGTTTCCATCTCTCTCTCCCTTTCCCTACCTTTCTGAAATCAATAATATATATATTTTAATGAATATATTCCAACATAAAAATGGGTCTGGATGACCTCTGTAGCATCTTCCAAGCTGAGGTCCTGCAAATGTGTGAAGTTATGACAAGCCAGGCCAGTCCCATCTCGCTGGAGATTGCTGAGTCAAACTGCGCCAGGAGCACAGCCTCGGGACCTGCGAATGCTGCTCAGTCAGGCCAATCCCTCACCTCTCCCTGACATTGGGAGAGAGATTACTCCGTCTCCATATCTGGCCTGACAGCTGGAGCCTCCTTCCTCATAACAATGACACCCCTGACCTCCCCTGAGGGTTCTCGCTCTGCCTCTCCAAGTGAATTGCTAAGAGCATCACATTTGATGGGCTTTGTATGCAGAGGGTCTTATGCTTAATGCATGCCAGGTGAGCATCCACTTGGGCTGAAAAATTAATCCCTCCAACATTCGTCAGTGTTACTACCGAGTAGGACAACTGGTCGGTCTTCTTTTAAGGTTACAGACAGGGGATCTGGTATCAGGTAGATCTGAGTTCAACTCTTCTTTTTTTTTTAATATATTTTATTGATTTTTTAAAGAGAGGAAGAGAGAGGGATAGAGAGTTAGAAACATCAATCAGCTCCTCTTGCACACCCCCTACTGGGGATGTACCCACAACCCAAGTACATGCCCTTGACCGGAATCGAACCTGGGACCTTTCAGTCCACAGGCTGACTCTCTATCCTAGGGGTGTCGAACTCATTCAGAGAAGGGGCCAAAATCTAAAATCCAGCCTAAATCGCGGGCCGAATGGTTTACTGAACAGTCATAAACTGTCATTGTGATGGAAACGCAGCGGAGTGCAGTGATGACAGCACGGTGCGGGCCACATTACAAGGCCTGGCGGGACGGATTTGGCCCGCGGGCCTTGTGTTTGACACATGTGCTCTATCCACTGATCCAAACTGGTTTCAGCTGCATTCAACTCTTTACTTCACTGTTTGATAAATGTGTAGCCACAGACAAGTTACTTAGTCCTGTGAACCTCTATCTCCTCTTCTACAAAATGGGGATATTATTACCAATTAGAGGCCCAGTGCATAAAATTCATACATGGGTGGGGTCCCTAGGCCTGGCCAGCAATCATGGCCAGGCCAATCAGGGCCGGGCCAGAAAGGAGGCAATGGTCACCAGGCCGGGTGCAAAAGGAACGGATATCCCCGATGTCACCGCCACCATCATCAGTGTCCTGCCACCATGTGGTTGCTCACAACCATGTGGTTCCCTGCCTCCCTCCTTTCCTGGCTGCAGCAGGCGGGCAGTGGGCTGATTGGGGCCTGCGGGCCAGGCTCGGGGGTTGGGGGGAAGGGACAGCGGGAGGTTGTGGTCTCTGCAGACATCCATCACTGCCCGGTGTGAAAACTGCCGCCTCAATTACAGTGTGGCCGCAGTGACGGCATGTGAGCGCAGTGACGGCACAGCTGTATCCGCAAGGTGGCGCTTACAAAGGCTCCATGGGAGTGATAATCGTCTACCAGTGCTCCTCTTGTAAACAGAAAAAATAATAGCTGCCATTACAGTGCCTTGCAGTTTACAAGAAAGTCTTATTTAGGGGAAAAAGCACTTTTCCGTAGATTTAATAATAAATCTTGTTGAGCACTGCTAGATGCCAGGCCTGGACCAAAACTTTGCATGGCTTACTTAATGCTTACAGTAATCCTGTGAGGTAGAAAAATTACTAGTCCCATTCTGCCAACCAGGAAACTGAGGCACGGGAGGTCATTTAAATTACTCAGGGTCACATCGCTGGTGACAAACAGAGCCAGGCAACGAACAGAGCCTACCCAGTGTGTTGTCTCCTTTGGATGGTCTGATTTAATCTTCTTAGTGGCCTTATGTTGCTTCTTTTTGCAAATGGGTAAACTAAGACTAAGAAAGGGTTTTGCTCAGGGTTATACAGCTGGCACATGGTAGAGTTGCTGCTGTTTTTTATAGAACATTTGTGGGAAAGGAAGGAACCACCTCCCTAGGTTGTTTTCTTAGTCTTCAATGTTTTCTCATCTGCCCCTTTCCAGAGACTGGCCCCAGAGTCATGCCCAGGTCCCCCGGGTGGGCGCTGAGTGCTGCAGTGGAAGAGGACAGCAGTCACCTTCTGCTCACTGATGTCACTAGAACACAAGCTCCTCCTGTGGAGAATCACGTCTGTGTTCTCTTGTATTCCTAACTCCTGGCCCAGATCCTCAATAAATAGTTGCTGCGTGAATGAATGAGATAAATGCACAGGGAGGCTGTTTGAACTCTCTCCAGTTTGTCCTAAATACATTTTAAAGATTCAAAAGAAAAGCAACCTCTGAGCCCTGGACATGTGCTAGGAGCCTCATTCCTAGTCTTGCTCCAGCCACTGATTTGTTGGGGGGACTGTACACCCTTCCTTTCACTGGATCTCTCAAATAAAATAGAGAGAGGAGCCCTGGCTGGTTTGGCTCAGAGGATAGAGCACCCAGTCTGCAGACTGAAGGGTCCTGGGTTCATTTCCAGTCAAGGGCACATGCCCAGGTTGCAGGCTCAATACCCAGTAGGACGTGTGCAGGAGGCAGCAGATCAATGATTCTCCCTCATCACTGATTCTCTCTCTCTCTCTCTCTCTCTCTCTCTCTCTCTCTCTCTCTCTCTCCCTCTCTCTCTCTCTCTCCTTCCTTCCTCTCTGAAATCAATAAAAAATAGTTTTTAAATGTTTTTAAATGAAATAAAATAGACAGAGGAGGCTGGGACAATATCTGTCCTGGGTTAAAAATATGTCCCAGTGACTTCACTGCTGAGTTTCCCCCCAGATGAACTCCCAAGCCACTGAGACACGCCCCACTGTCCGAGCTGGGAGGTCTGCTGCAATGTTGCCTGCAGCCCCTAACAGTGCACCCTCCTCACTGGCGAGGTGAGCGGCAGCCACGGACCACATCAGGCCCACCACCTGCTTCCCTGTAACTTGTGAGACAAGAATGGTCTTTATATATATTTTTAAATATATTTGTATTGGTTTCAGAAAGGAAAGGAGAGAGAGAGAAATTAAAAACATCAATGATGAGAGTGAATCATGAATCAGCTGCCTCCTGCACACCCCACACTGGGAATTGAGCCACAACCCAGGCGGGAAATTGATCCGTGACCTCCTGATTCATAAGATGATGCTCAACCACTGAGCCACGCTGGCTGGCCTGGGCTTTATATTTTTTAAGCATTGTTAAAAGAGCAAGGAGGAGGAGGAGCTGGTACTAAGGCCCTATACCCACAAACCTATAATATTAGATATATGCAGAAACGGTTGGTTGACCCATAAGCCATAGTATGTTCTTCCTGTAAAAGAAGCAGCCGTTGAAAAAGGAAAAGAAAGCCCCATATGTGTTGACATGAAGAGATCTGCTACATATTGTTCAATAAAGTTTCGAGTACCGAACAGCATGAGCAGTCGGGTTATGTTTGTGTCAATGCATAGGACTCGAGCTAATAACATTTCTGGAAGGACACACCAGAAACTTGACAGTGGTCACCCCTGGGGAAATGAGACAGAAATGGAGATGGAGAGGGAGATGGTGATGGAGAGGAAAGCCTTTTAAATTTATTTTCTTCTCCACTCATTGGCGTTTATTTACCACGAGCACGTTATGGCCTTGACCATGAAAATGAACCAGTTCCACGATATGATCTCTCGGGGCACCTTTAGCTCTGAGTCTCTCCAGAATAATAGCTTCCAACATTGAGCTACTGTTCATCACCGGGTGACAGCTACTGCACTAAGCACCGTCTACACTTTCTTCCTCTTCAATTTCTTTTATATATTTTTTAATTGATTTTTTTACAGAGAGCAAGGGAGAGAGATAGAGAGTCAGAAACATCGATGAGAGAGAAACATCCACCAGCTGCCTCTTGCACACCCCCTACAGGGGATGTGCTCGCAACCAATGTACATGCCCTTGACCAGAATCAAACCCGGGACCTTTCAGTCCACAGACCGACCTTTACCACTGAGCCAAACCAGCTTTGGTCTTCCTCTTCAATTTCACAACAGCCCCCTGCAGTCACGGTCCCCCTTGGCCAGATGAGGAGACTCAGTCTGTGGCCTTGCGAGCCTGAGCTGCAGCTGAGGATTCTGGGTCTGGCTCCACTGCCTGGTTCCCAACAGTGACACCCTGGGACTGTCCCCAGGCCTGCCACTGTTCCCAATTGTGATGCTTCTGAGCCCGAGGGGCAGAGTGAGGTTGACTCTATGAAGAACTGGAAGCAGCAAAAAATATGAGATGATTTGAAGGGGGTCAGAGTATATGGCCAACTATTTCTCCTTCTTGGACCCATTGCAGGCTGTTATGAAACAGATGGCAGGGGTGGAGGTCAGTTTTTCACTGGGAAGTGAGAAAAACCCTCAGATCACATCATGTAAATGGAACGTGCTTTGCTCATGGGGGAAGCTGTGTGACCTTGGGTAAACGAAGGGCCTCTCTGGGCCTCACTGCACTTACTTCTAAAATGGAGAGGACAGCCTGAATTGGGGCTTGCAAATGTTGACAAGGCCAGGCTGGTCAAGTTAATGGGTCCAAGGGCCAGGTGGGAACAGTGGGAAACCAGAGAATTCTTGCCTGTTTAAAGGATGGCAAATTCTTGCCTATTGTATTTCTTACAGATTGCTGCCAAGGGTGCCTACAGACCAGTGCCATCAAATGGTCTAGTTTTTATGAGCAGCCAGAAGTGGTATTCTCACATGAAAACATCCAATATTTAAATCTTGCTATCTCATCCTAATATTTAAAAAAAAAAAAAAAAAAAAAAAACACCACTCTGGTGCCAAACCAAATCTACCCATCAGTAGCCTGCAGGCCTGCCAGTTTGCCACCATCAACTGATAAGGTCACCAGGGACACTCGCAGCTTCCTATCACTGAGCCCCTCCTGGGGCCACAGGGCTGCAGCACCCAAAGGCCAAATTCCCCCGAGCTCCCATTTGCAACAGCCGTCAGGACTCTGCCTGCTTCCTTTCTCTCGACCGCATGGCTTGCTCACCCCAGCAAACAAAACATGGCCCCAATCCAGGAAATACCAGTGCCGAGCAAGAGCAGGAGAAAGGCCGGGCCTTCGGTCATGTGGAACCAGCATCAGGAGGTGTCGTTCCCCTGAGGAGATGGGGGGCAGCCTTTGCTGCAATGACCAACACCCTATTCCTGGGGACAATCCTGAAAGCTCTGGCAGGAAGAGGCCTCTCCCGCTCCAAGCAGCCAGCGTCCTCAGCATCTGTGCACGCGCACCTGAGATTTCCACCCAAGGGAACAGGCACTCAATCTAGGAAGGCCCAGCTCATTCTTCATTCTGACATGGCTGCGAGCAACACAGGGCTCCTTGGCGACAAACTCAAGGTGACCGGAATCCTGAGCACCGCCCGGTGGTTGTGTTCATGTGTGTATGTGCACGTGCACACGGGATGGGGCAGCCATCATTTGGGCTCTTGACAGCCCTCACATCACAGGAGCAGAAAGAACACGTCACATGAGAGAAGTGGAAAACTGCCCCACCCGGGAATCAGCCGTGACTCCCACGGCGCACAGAATGAAGCCAAGCTCCAGGCATTCAAGGCCACCTGTCTTTTAGCACCAACCTCCCCTTCCAGTCTCACCCGCAACCATACCATTCCTTCAAGGAGTTATCAGTCACATAAATATTTTCCCTCCATGCGCCCACCTCCCAGTTAGCTCACTCTGCCTAGAATGCCCCTCCATTTGGAGGGATTCAGGTTGTCATGTTTACTGAAAAAAAAAAAAAATACAAAACAATTTAGGTAATGCCTTGTACCTGTCCTAGTAGATCTATTATACAACTACCAAAAATACCTTCGACCAATACGACCATGCAGCCATAGAAGTAATAAGAAATGCCATTTATTGAGCACCTACTATGTGCCAAGCACTGTACTGTGTGCACTACTGCCTCAAATGTTTAACCCTCACAACCACCCTATTAGATGAGATACAAAGAGCCCATAACTTGCCCAATGTCTCACAGCTAACACAAGGTGAAGCAAGGATTTGAACTCAGGACCTGTCTCCAACCCTACCATCAGGATGTGCTGCTGTCCTCTGAAGGTCTGTGTAAGGGCAAATCTCAGTCACACACATTGGGGCCCAGAGTGGGAGACAGCTCAGCAAGGAAAAAGGGAGAAGATGGAGCCAGGAAATCTCGTCACTGATACTGGTCACGTTACCTCGCCAAGCCTCTCTCTGCATCTTCTCTAAAGAATGTGTAAATTGTATGATCCAGCTTTATACAGTTAGTGATGCCATATATGTTATTTTATCCAGATTGATTGCAAAGGGCCAAAAGAAAAAAAGAACTGCAGGTGGCGTTTAAAGTGCTATGACTGTCTTAATGGAAATAACGGGGAAAGGTGGCAAAGGAGAGCGACGCGCATAAGCCAAGGCACAGCTGACCTGCGGGACAACTTGGTGGCTTCTGTGGTGACTGAAGAGACCCTGGGAGTTCTCAGAAGGTTCAACTCCTCTGGTTGAGATAAGCATCGCTGTCAACCCTCTGGTGTCCAGCAGAGGGCGCCCGCGCCCACACCCCAGGCGGCTTGGAGGGCCTGCTAACTTGGAGATCTGGCTTCAGTGCAGACAGTCCCCTGTGAGGTCTTTGTTTGCCCTGCTCCGTTTGCCAATGAAGGATTGGAATGAACCGAGACACGGAATAGGCGATTTAGAACCTTCAGTTCGTCCTTAGATGCCTCTGGATTCCCAACAAGCCTCTTTAAAAGATGAAGAGTCCTTTCAGCAGCCCCTTCCTCTCTGCCATCCCTCCTCTTTGTCCCTGGGTCCCTCCAAGCAGGGTCCGAAAGGTAAGAGACCCTCCGGATCCACACTCTTGCAGCACCTTCTCTGGCTACTCCGTGATTTTGAGGGAAAGGGTTTCCCTATATCAAATCACAGGCCTCCTTAGAAATAGCCCCAGTGACCATCACCGCCTGCCAGGTGCCGAAATATGTTATCATTAGGCTCAACATGTGATTTAGTTAATTAAATGTCATGCTTTTGATGGCATTAATTAGACGCGCAGTCGAGTCCTTGGAAAACAAAAATTAAAACATCACTCCTAAGCCAGGGAGACTGGACGGAGCCAGAGTGAGGTCCCCCGAAAGCCCTCTCCCCTCCCAGGACCAAATCTGTCCCCCGGAATCTGTGAGCAGCTCAATGAGCTCCATGAGGTCATGTTCCCGTTGAGGGATGGTGTTATTAATGGCCCTGGTATTATAGAGTGTTTAATGCTTTTACTAATCAATGATATAATTGCTTCTTACATGAATATAGTATTTTAGAGATTATAACCTGCTTTCACATTCAACATCTGTGTTTCGTAAGAAGCTGGAGGGGTTGGCGTGGGTGAGGAGAGAGACTCACTTGCTGGAGGTCACACAGCAAGACAGGCTGCTGGACTCCAACCCAGGCCTTCCCAGGGAGTTATGTGATAGTATTTATAAAACACCTTCCCAAATGTTTTCTCACAGGTGAAACTTTCCAACAAAAACCCAGGGAGGCAGCCCCAGGCGAGGGGCTCTGCTGGGTGAGCACTGCCCTGTACACTGGAAGGCTGTGAGTTTGATTCCTGGTCAGAGGATATAGCCAGCTTGCAGGTTTGGTCCCGGGACTGGACATGTGCAGGAGGCAACTGATCTATGTTTCCCTCACATCCATGTGTCTCTCTCCCTTCCTCTCTTTCTAAAATCAATAAAAATATATCCTTGACTAAGGATTTTTTTTTTTTAATCCAGGGAGTAGAAAAAGGATGGATTATCAGTATTTCTTCTTAACGACTGATGAAACAGAGGCCCCAGGATGTGAAGTGATGAAAAGGACTATTAGTGAAAGACTAGGGAAACAAAAATCTAGAGTCCAGTACAAGCAGGGCATCAGGGTTCACTTGTTAGCTGTGACGGTGCCTGGGTTATGGAAGCTGTGAACAACAGGAGAAACTAGCTATGCAGACCTGTGCTCAGGAACCCTGTACTCACTATGCAATTGTGGGGGGAAATCAAAGAATTATTGCAAAATAAAAAGTTTCCTTTTTAAAAAGTAATTAACAGATCTGGCCAATGATGTTCAGTGGTAAGGGCATCATACCAAAGATTGGTTTGAGGGTCCCAACCTTCAACATCCATCAGGTGAGGTTGGAAGTATATAGCAACTCTCCAAAAAAAATTGGATGAGGTTGGAATTGGGTCCAGAGCCTAAATAAACATTGGGAGATGTGGTAAGTGGGTCACGCCCATCAACAACCATTGGGTGAGTTTGGAAGTGGGACCCGCCCATTGACTCCCATTGGGTGAGGTTCAAAATGGGTCACACCTTTCCGCAACCATTGGGTGAGGGTGGAAGTTGGTCCCGCACCTCAACAATCATTGGCTGTGGTTGGATGTGGGTCCCACCTATCAACAACCAAATGGGTCCCAACCTCCAACCCAATTGGTTGAGGTTGGAAGTGGGTCCTGCCTCTCAACTATCATTGGGTAAATGGGGAGTAGGTCCCTCCCCTCAACAACCATTGGTTGATGTTGGAACGGGACCCGCACCTCAACAACCATTGAGTGAGGTTCAAAGTAAGTCCCACCCCTAAACCAGGATTGGGTAAGGTAGGAAGTGGGTCACCCAACTCAACTACAATTGGGTGAGGTGGGGAGTGGATCTCACACATCAACTACCATTGGGTGAGGTTGGCAGTGGGACCCACCCCTCAACAACCATTGGATGAGGTTTAAAGAAGGTCCACAGGGCAGGGCACAAATTAATTACAGAAATACAGATGTCTCTGAAAAAACCACACCTTTGGGCCCAACCCGTTTGACTGGTTCTGCCTCCTCCTCACTGCTCATATCCAATCTAACCTCAAAGATTGGAGGCAATTGTGTCATCCCAAGTACTTCCAACCCCTTCCACTTCTGCCATTACCAGAAGGCACTATGTGTCTCTCTCCCAATGCTCAGACTGTGGGATGGAAACCGCGGCAGGGATACAGTGAAGACCCTAGCAGACACCCCAGGATCCTGGCAACCCAGACCAACAAAAACAGGGATCCACAGAAAAATCGTGTTGGTACCAGGTGCCCTGACTCTGTGCAATGAGCTTGCTCCATGCCAGTGGGACTCTCCTCTAAACCCCAGTCCATTGTGAGGAAAACATCAGAAAGTCCAAAAGGCATCCTTCAAAACAGGACCAGCACTGTGCCTCCAGACAAGGCCCAGGGTTGGGGAGACTCTGAGAGGGAGCGGCTGAAAAGCTTGGAGAAGACAGACAAGAGAAGCTGGGTCTCGGTGGTATGCTGCTTCCTGAGAGACAGCACCCAAGCCCACAAGCCCAGTCTTTATTTTGTAGCAGATGCCACGAGGCAAAGGAAGGGCTTGCTCAAGATGCTTACAGCATTCTCAAGGGTTTCCATCCTACTCCATTGCATTCACCTGATCACACTTGGTTTACTTGCAGCCTATATCACTCAGGCAGGTGGGGACACATATTCAGACCATAGAATCAAGCTTACAACTCTAGCTCTTGGCTATCATTGTGCTGGGAGGCTCTGCCTTCCAGGCAGGGACATGTATTGGGTCGGAAACTAAGTAATTGCGGATTTTTAAAAGAAAATCAAAGACAATTTTTTCATGGAACTAAATAACTTTATTCTGTAATGTATTGCCCATTTTGATCAATGACCTTTTGCCATCTTTCAGGCAGCATCATAATCCCACGTTCAAAAAACTTCTGGTTTTTATTACATGGCCAAGAGAAGAATGGGTCCTCTAAGGAGTCCCGGTCTTAAACCTGTCAAAATGCTGCAGCCCCTCTCCACACAGCACACTCCAAATGGGTCAAGGTCATTAAAAACAAAGACGACTGGGAGACCATGCACAGATGGGGCTAAAAGCAGTGCGGGGTTCTGGTTCGATCCTCCGACACAAAGAGGCTATCAGTGAAAGACTAGGGAAACACAAGTCTATAGTCCAGTTCAAGCTGGACACCAGCGTTCACTTGTTAGCTGTGTAGGCGCAGGGGTAATGGAAGCTGTGAACCACAGGAGGGAGTAGCTATGCAGACCTGTGCACAGGAACCCTGTACTCGCTATGCAATCGTGGGGGGTAAATCTAGAATTATCCCACAATAAGAAAATTAAAAAATAACAAACTTATTTTTTAAAAATGTAATTAAAAGCTCTGGCCAATTAAGTTCAGTGGTAAGGGCATCAGCCCAAGGACAGGTTTATGGGTCCCACCCCTCAACAACCATTGGGTGAGTTTGGAAGTTGGTCCCACACATCAACTATCATTGGATGAGGTAAGATGTGGGACCGGCCCCTCAACAACCATTAGGTTAGGTTCAAAGTGGGTCTCACCTCTCAACAACTACTAGTCAGTGAGGTTTTAGTTATAATAGTAATAAGTGAGTAAACGTGTGGAGAAGAATCCCAAATTCCTGGATTTGTATTCCAAATGCTCAGAGAAATGTCAAATAGAGAACCATTGGAGACATGGATACCTACACAGCTCTTGGGGAAATTCTGAGTGGTCACCAATTGCATGCCACCACCACACTCTGAGCACTGAACCTCCATGTCCTGATGCCACTGTGTACATACTCATAAAACCATAAAGCGAAGTATTGTTATCCACTTTATTCAGCGCACGCTACAAAACTGTAGAGTTCACCAGAGAGCTAGCAGCGTGGAGAGTGTCTAGGGTCAGAAACCAGGGCTTCCTGTCCGAAGCTCCCAGGGCTTGCACTGGCCTCCAACAGTGTCAGGAAAGCCACTTACGTTTTAGTATGCATGGGATGACCATTGTATGCTCAGCATATGACACCTGGATGGCGGAAAAAGGGATATGTTGGACACAATCCCAGGCACAAGGAGCTCAAGCACACTGAGTAACACGGCTAAACAGCCGGGAAGGAAAGAGTGCACAGTGTGGTCCAAGGGAGGATCCTTTGAAGGTGGTGGCTGTCTTCTTAGGCCTTAACCTCAACCTTCAAAAAACTGTGGGCTCTGCCCTGGCCTGTGTGACTCAGTTGGTTGGGCATTGTCCCATGCACCAAGGAGTTGACAATTCGATTCCTAGTCAGGGCACATGGCTAGGTTATGGGCTGGATCCCCATTAGGGGGCATGCAGTAGGTAGCCAATGGATGTGTTGCTCTCAGATCTCTCTCTCTTTCTCTTTTCTCTCTCTCTCTCTCTCTCTCTCTCTCTCTCTCTCTCTCTCTCTCTCTCTCTCTCTCAAAATCACTTTTTTTAAATAGAAAATAATAATTTTAAATTTTAAAAAATTCCTTAAAAAGACTGTGGGCCCCTAGGTAACTTAGATTTCTCTCATTACTTGTCTGGCACAGTAGATTTATGCAGTATACATATTTAATATCCATTAATGCAGCAGCCTGCATTCAGCAGAGAAAGGGAGAAAATGTTCATAGTTGAGAGGTGTCGCTGCAAGAGCATGCCCCTGGCATGAGCACAGGGTGAGTGACACTGACCTGCAGGTCCCCGAGGCAGCATCTCTCCCCATGTCCCCCTCTGAGCATGGGCACCTTTGCAAAATGACTGTGATTGTGTTGCTGAAAGACACAATAATATTTGGGTATTAATTCACTGCTAAACACAAGGCAATCATTTCATGTGGGGCTTAACCAAAGGAAGAGCCATCTGTTCCAGTGCTCAAGGACAAACTGGCTGTGCCACACACAGGAAGACATGGAACAATTGTGAGCTTTGCAGATAAGTGGAAGTATTTTGGGGGGTCATTTTTATCACATGGAGTTTTTTACTCATACAGGGTGGACGTAAGTAAACCATAGTTGTTTGTATGGAAAATAACACAGTCATTAATAAACAACAGTACATACAAGAATGAACTGTGTTGCACATACAACTATAAACCTACTTCTGTCCCCCTATCCCCCCGTACGTTGACCTTAGAACTTAACCACACACATGGGGTGTCTCCTCTTTAATAGGTGTGCACAAACTTGCCACTACATCGCCTACTAGCATTGCTACCAAAACAGCAGCCATGTGTGAGCAGGTAGCAGGACATCCAGGGATCTGGGAATTACGATGACCACCAAGGGTCATGCTGAGCATTTAGTCAGATGGCCCTTTCCAGGCACTACCAAGAAAACAGCAAAACGTGAGGCAGACCCAAGATTAGACAGACATCGTCACGGCCCCAGGTACAAAGAAAGGCAGCAAGATCCATAGGAAGATTCTCGAATGAGTGAGTAAAGGCCTATCCCTTATCACTGAGCTCTCCACGTCCCAAGCCTTTGTCTGCTTGGTTCCAATGGCAAAGAATGGAAAAAGCTATTCCTCAAAAATCAACCTCCAAAGCCAGGTGCCAGAAGTCGAAAAGAAGACAGAGGCAAACCAGGGCTATGAAGCGTTTCGCAAAGCAAAGCCAGGGTCCAGGTGCGCAAAGTCATGGTAGATTGCCCTGAAATAGGGTAACCATGTAAGTAGGGGCACTTTTGAGAGTGTAGCGGGAGGAGTAACGCTTAAGCAAGCACACTCTGCATGAGCCAGAAGCATCTCGGCAAACCAGTTCGCTAGGCCTCTCTAGCTTCCAGGAGGTGTAGGTTTCAGGACCTTGGAGAGTGCCTTGCGCCCCATTGCTCTCTCGCTGCCTGGGTCCATTCTGTCCACTGGGCCCAGTTTAGCTGACTCCTCGCATATTCCCTTGGCGTGTGTCCCAGGGTGGAGGTCCACTTGGGACCCGGCAAGAGGTTTTCAGAGGAATCTGAACCCTCAGCAGATGCATGTAGGTTAAATGAGAGGGACAGCCAGACTCGGTGGCAGGAGACTACGCCACGGCAAGTGTAGCACAGAGGAAGCAGTATCTGCACTTGGAACCCAGGAAATAGGAGTTACAGCACCAGATATACCTCTGAATTTTGGGATGATTTGGGGAAATTCACTTAACTTCTCTGAGCCTCTATTTTCTCTCCGATAAAATCAAGGGGGTAGCTCGGTTCTCTTTGGCATTTCCAGCCCTCACACCAGTGCATTTTACAGTTCTTTTAAATGTGGGATGGTACCCTGGCACTGATGTTTCTGTGAGGTTTCAGGTTTTCAGCTTCTCCTTCATGGAGTAAACCACATAAAATCTCTAACCATGCCCCCTTCGCTGGCTCTTGACATAGTGACAATCTCTTGCCACCCACTAGGAATACAATGGCCACATGGTGGGTAATCACAGAGGAGTTGCCAACACCCTAATATCTCTCATGTCTATGGCAGCATTTTTTATTCTGCTTCACTGATCAAGGGTAAGATCACATTTGCATTACTGATAATATCATTGAGCACCTGGATCGAGCCATGCCTGAAGCCAATAGTCCCCAGACTCTCCAGGTGCATGAATCAGTCACCTCTCCCTTTCAACTTACATGGATTGGAAAGATTCCTGTATCAGTTAATTCTATGCATTCCATTTCTTATTACGTGTAACTAAAAGAGACCGGAGAATATATTATACAATCTATCTAGAACGTGAGAGTGTTACATGAAGCACAGAATAGAAAGATAGATTTAGATGTCTCTATAGGTTTCCTTTTCTATAGGTCAAGAGTCAGGAGGGGGAAATTGTGGACTCAACATCATGCCAATGTCAAGGATCTGCCAGACCAGGTTGCAGAACTATTTGTTGAAATGCCCTTTTGCCCAGTCATGCTGAACATTTTAACAGTCGACAGTTTGCCCCTGAGAAATTTAGCTGCTTACAGACGTTTCTGTCTCTGGTAATATCACAACATTCATTGGATAGAAAAATACTCCAAAGACATAATTTGATTGGGGCATCGTGATATATGCCTGAGGAGGGATGACAGCCATTTATTGAAGGCCCACTGTGTGCCAAGGATGTCCAGGAATATCCATTCTCACGATAATCCTGCATAGTCACTCTAATGATCTCCATTTTACCAATAGTGATGTTAAAAGTTAGGGAGGTTACTATGGCTCTGGCATAAGACATACAAATGTCATGGTCTACAGATAGAGCTGCTGGCCCAGCAAGGGTACTGAAGAGTATTGATGAAAGGAGATTCAAAACTTTCAACAACCAATTGACCCATTTCCACAAACTGGTGCCCTGCCATTTTATTTTATTGGAATTTAAGAATCTACGGATCTTATAAACCTATATGAAGGCTAAGACAACTGAATTAAAACAAAAACAAACAAACAAAAGAAAAAAGTTAGGGAGGTTAAATAACTTTTCCAAAATGTCCAGGATAAGGGCTAGGTTCTGCATTCAAAGCTTGGTTTCCTGGTTCAAGTTCAATGTTTCTTCCACCATGCCACCACAGCTTTCCCTCCATAGAGTGGAGGAGGCTCAACAAACACTATCAGCACAAAGTGAAGTGGGGATAAAAGCTGCCTAAACCTGCAGCTGGGCTGGGCCAGTGGTACAAGGAAACACCTATTTCGAAAGGGGCAGTCTTGGCAACGATAGGCATGAAGCAGGCTGTGTCTGAGGCACAATACTATGAATGCCTTCCTGAATTCAGAATTGTCCTCCATTCTCCTCCATCCACGTAACCCTGGAGATCAGGCTCAAGGTCATAACACCAGTAAATAGCAAGGTCAGAGTTTGAATCCAGGCCTGTCTTACTCCAGGAACTTGGCCTATTTTATTTATTTTCTTTTATATCATTACTGGGTTTTTTTGTTTTGTTTTGTTTTTCTTTTTCTTCCCATCACCATGTAAGGAACCCAGGCTTTTTATAAACACCTCAGGGTTTCCAGAATATCACCACTTTCATATCACATTTTGGATTTTTCTAGACCCTTATGCCAACTGCATTGTTATTTACTTAGTATTTTTAAATGACACATTTCCATTTAAAATCATTTAAAGGAAACTTCTCAACATTACATGAGAAAACCATGTCGCTTGCCATAAATAGAAGAAAATCTCATCATAAGTATAAAAATAAGACAAAGTTTTTAAATTTAAGTTACACTGTTACTGATGTTTCTGAGCCTAAGACTTGCTCTTCCTTGTATTTAAAAAAAAAAAAAAGTGGCAGAGAATTATTGAGAGTCTTAAAAATACATTAGCACAAACATGAGTCTATCCGACACAATTATATGGGTTAAAGAAGAGCCAACATATCTTCAATGCTGGAGAAGACATAAAATTCAAGGAAAACATGAATAAATGGGTACTTAAAAATAGAATATAATAGAGGCAAAATTTGAAAACCAAATAACCAAGAAATGTGTGTGTGTGTGGGGGGGGGGTGGTGTTTATTTCAGCATCTAAAGGCCTGATCTTAAAGAAATTGTAACAACAGGGATGTAAAGTACAGCACAGGGAATATAGTCAACAATCTATATATATATAAAAGCCTAATATGCAAAGTGTCCCCTTGGGAGTTCGACAGACCAGGAATTTGACCACTTGCTATGATGTGCACTGACCACCAGGGGGCAGCGCAGAATGAAGGCAGGCTGGGGAAGGGACATCCCAGCCAGCAGCTGGCAGCCACTAGGGATCCTACCCATGCATGAATTTCATACACTGGGCCTCTAGTCTACACTAATAAAAGAGTAAAATGCAAATTGACCTTACCTTTGTGATATCCACCAGCCAATCGGAAGTGAGTATGCAAATTAACCCAACAAAGATGCCAGGTTAATTTGCATAGGCAGGTGCCTAGCAGCTGGGGTTGGGGCGGGATGCTTACATTTCGACAACGCAGGCATTTCACACCACCCCAGCAGCTCTGGGCCTCTGGGAAGCATGGGAAGGTAGAAAGGTGGCTCTGGGCTAGAGCAAAGGCAATGCTAGCAGCCAGGGGAAGGGAGGCTCATTCTTGCACAAATCTTCATGCATCAGGCTTCTCATATTGTAATAATTACATATGATACCGCATGGAACTAGACTTATTAGACTTCATAAATTATATAATTGTCTGACCACTATGCTATACACCTGAAACTAATATAAAGTAGTATAAAATGTCAGCTGTAATTGAAATTAAAAAATAGGTGAATAATTTTTTTAAAGAATTGAGAAGGCAATAACTTTCTCACAGTACATTTTGACAATATTCAGTCCCATGTCCATGCGTTACCTAAAACCACAGTGGAAGGACCAGCAGGGAACACTGCCTGTGCTTAGGGACCTGCTGCCTTGGTGTGCAATTGGCTCAGGCAGTCCTGCCACCTCCCTTTCTGTGCCTTTGATGATGCTGTCCAGCCCCACAACTCTTCTTCTTCTATCAGTTCCTTTCTCTCCTTCACAGAGCCTGGGGGAATGTCCAATCCCAGGGTGCTACTTGGCTTCTGGATCACACATTTAGAAAATGAAGGATTTCCTGTTCTGGGTGGCAATGCTCCCATCTCACATGGAGCTCCCTGCTCAAACAGGCAGATACCCAAACAGGCAGAGTGACTTCCCGTCTACCTGCTTCTTCCTGCTTCCCCATCTGCAGAGTAAACTGTGACCCAGTGAACATCCACTCCAGCTGGGGCAGGGGCCTCATACATTTTAGACTAGAAAATATCTCAGTGCTCATTGAATCCTTGTTCTGGAGATGTGAAAGCTAAGGTTTGAGGGTTTTCAGGGACTTCTTCAAGGTTAACGCCCAGAAGATGACGGCATAGCTGGGGTCTGGGCCCAGGGCCTCTGGGTGAGCAGAGAGCTTTCTCTTTTCCTCTGTGTCCCTCTATGATAGGAATATAAGAGTGCTTATAAATACAACCCAAATTTGAAATAAGAACAAACAGCCATGCCCCTGGGTGAGTTGATGGAAATTCTAGTGGATCTTGAATCTTCCAGAAACAAATTCCAGCAGAGAGTTTCATCTTACAAACCAAGGCTTGCTGATGTTGTGAGTGAGGACTTAGGGGCAGCCAGAGGGAGCAGAGAGAAGCGATTCTGCCAGTCATGACGTCGTAGGATTAATAATAAATGTCTCCTCAGGGAGGTTTGTTTTTAACTGTTATTACGAAACCTCTCAAACATAACTGTGAAGAGAGCTTGCCAGACCGCGCCCACCTCTGCGGCCCAGATGGCTCGGATAAGCGCTAGATGAATTCCGGGGCTGGGGCACTGATCCAACGGGAGCTGGAACTCCCAGCACTTTTAAGTAATTATGCCTGAAAATATTTACTGTGTATCTTCCTCTAAATGTTAATGATGGAGATTCCACTGCACCATTGTGATCTGAGGCATGGACAAAGCTCCTCCCCTCACCCCCCCAGCTCTTCCTCACAGACCTAACCCTGCATAGAAGATGTTTACATTCCTATAAGTCTTCAGCATCACTTCCTCATGCTCACTTTGTCACCCTTTCTTAATTTGGTCTAAAAAAAAAAAAAAAAACAATAAAAAACAAAACCTGTCTAATCTAGATGGCAGGTTCTATAAATTATCTTGTTTTTTCTCTTTTAATTTTTTTTCAATTACAGTTTATATTCCATATTATTCTGTATTTGTTTCGGGTGTACAGACAGTGGCTAGACCATCACAGACTTCACAAAGTGTTTCCCCTGATATTTTCAGGACCCACCTGGCATTGTACATCCTTACCACAATATTACTGGCAATATTCCATACGCTGTACTGTACATCCCCATAACTGTTTTGTAACTACCCGTCTGTTCTTCCCTCTTCACCCAGCTCCCCTCCCCTCTGGCAACCATCAGTCTAGTCTGTTCTCTGTATCTGTGAGTCTGTTTCTTTGTCTTCACTCTTCTTAGCAAGGGGGATGCTCACCTGCAGCATACACTCCCTAGATTCTGTGGATATTTCTTTCCTTTTTTTAAATACTAACCTGAGGATATTTTTCTATTGATTTTTAGAGAGAGTAGAAAGGAGGGAGGTGAAGGGGGGTGAGCAAAAATGAGAGTGAGAGGGAGAGAGAGAGAAAAACAAAACAAAACACATCAGTGTGAGAGAGAAGACATCGGTTGGTTGCCTCCAGTCCAGGGATTGAGCCTACAAGGAGGTACATGCCCTGGACCAGGAATCAAACCTAAAACCCTTCAGTCCTTGGGCTGACACTCTAACCACTTAGCAAACCAGGCCAGTGTTCCAGGTGTACTTCTGCAATGTTTCTCCTCAGTTGCCTAAAACAATGTTTCCTTCTCTTTTGAAGGTCACCATAGAGCTATGGCCTCGGGTGGGAGAGGAGCAAGTGTGAGAGTTAAGACACCTCCCTGGACCTCAGTTTCCTGATCAGTAAAGGGTAAACTAGCCCAGCTGTTCCTTGTGCCCCAACAGACTACAGATCTCCTGGTGGTGAGCGTTCCGTGAGGATGTGAAGCAGCAGGATTGCTACACTCGGGGAGAACTGTCTGTTTGCCTCTCCATGGGGACCCTGCAGTGAAGTCGGGCAGCCTCCTTCTCCCAGGGGTTCCAGCCCCGGAAAGGCCCTTTTTCTCTCCTCCCGCAGTGACTCCTTCCCCTGCTCCTGCAGCCCAGTCAGTCGGCATCGAGTGCTTCAGCCGCTGCATTCTGACCTCCAACAGGCCAGCAGGGTTTGACTTCCCCCAGAGTCTGCCACCAGCCATGGACAGCCTCCCGCAACACTCATCCCTCCTTACTGGCACGCCGTGGGTTTTCTTTTGTGCATTTATATGTAGAATCAGAATAGATATTTCATAGCTTTGCTACGAAGCAAAAGTCTGGATTAGATTTTAGTGTCTCGTCTTTGTAACAAACACCTTCCCCTCTAGCATATAATTGCCAACCCCTGAGGCATGGAGCACCAACATCTGGCTTCCCAAGAAGTGAAGCATCCCTAGCATAACGCCCTTGGATGACAATCAGAAGGCTGAGACTCAGGTCCGAGCATTTCCTCACGAACTTGCTGTATAGCCTTGATCAAACCCCTTGCCCTCTCTGATGACGCCCAGCGGAGTCATCGATCAAATGGGTATAACTTGGCCCACATGTGTTGTGTGTCTATTGAAGAGACACCAATAAGCAAGATGAAGGCTGTGAAGGGGAGCACCTCCACCAAAGGCAAGTTAGATGCTGGAGATTGTGGCACAGACTCGACCAAAAAAAAGTGCCATGAGAAGGCTGTAGCGCTGGTCGGGGTGGGAAAGGAGAGAGCATCGTGAGGAAGTGGGTGGGCCAGCGTGATGAAAAGTTGATAGGATTCTGAAGCCAGACACAGAGAGGGAAATGAATGTTTCCAGGGAAAGAAGTGTGAAGAAGGATCTGAAGCCGAGAATGGCAGCATGGTAGCCGTGGGTGGTTTGGCGTGGCTGGAGGATGGAGCGCTAAGCCAGGAATGTTAGTGCTGAGGACAGCAGACGGACCTCCACGCCTGAGGTTAGGAAGCACTTACTGTGTCTGAGGAGCTGATTCATTCTGGCAATGGGGAGCCATTAGATGCTGTGGAGGGAGGGAGGCACGGATCAAAGCTGTGCGTTAGGGACGTGGGTCTGGCAACTGTGGAGGGTATGCGTGGAGGGTGGAGAGAGGCTGGAGGCAGAAGAGCAGCGGGAGGCTACCACTTTGCCGCTCCCTGGGTGCCATAACGAGACACTGATTTAAGGCCGTGCAGAGCTCCCAGGGTTGTGGAGAGAATGGAAATAGCAGAGCCCTTTAGATTCCCTACGTGGATAACAAATAGGTCATCGAGAACTAGGAAGGGCGTGGGATCTTTACGATAATAATTTAACCTGCCACAATCCCATAGACGTTGGCAGGAGGCAGACCCCGGGTTTGAGACAAGGAACTCTATTCCTCAAAGCACAGCAGGCAGCACGCGCTTCCTGCTTGCCTCAGTCTCCCTTGCCCCTCAAGTCCTGTAGGGAAACGCAGCGAGGTGCCCAGGGACTTGGAACTGACACACTGTGTTTATGATATAGTAGAGGAACCCAACCTTAGAAAACCACCCACTTTATCAGGGGAGTAACTAGCAGAGCTGCCCCACCTTTCTCCTGGTCAGGAAGGAAATCTCTGCTGCCCAGTGGAGGATGCAATCTGTCTTCCAAAGCTCTTTGCTACACAAACATCCATAAAAAGGTCGTCCTGCCCAACTGACATGGCTCAGGGGTGGAGCTTCGACCTATGAACCGGGAGGTTGCTGTTCGATTCCTGGCCAGGGCACATGCCCGGATTGTAGGCTCCATCCCTAGAGGGAGGCATGCAGGAGGCAGCCAATCAATGCTTCTCTCTCATCGTTGATGTTTCTATCTCTTTCTCCTTCTCCTTTCCTCTTTGAAAGCAATAAAACTATTTTAAAAAATAAAAATAAAAAAGATAGTCCCAAACAAAGTTGTCAGAGTCTCTCACTCAAAAGACAGGAAGAAGTGCAAGAGGCTTGTGAAGAGTGAGACCCTGTGGAAATGAGTGTTTCATATCTCTGTATAGGACTAGAGAGTTCCACCTGAACAGGGATGGTAGATGGACTGTAGCAGGGCCGCGTGAGTGCCTTTAAGAAAAAAAAGAAAAGAAAAGAAAAAAACACAGTTGTCTCCTTTGCTTTATTGCAAACCACCAAGAAACAAACACAATTGGGTCCACAGGCTGGTCCGTGATGCTGCTAATCTGCAAGAGCAAACGCTTTGCTACCTTTTAAGGCTGCTCTTGTAGGGGATCGTTTCCTCTGTTGATGGAGATTAAAATAGGGTTTGCAAGTTACCTACCCCAGGGAACCATCCAGAGGGCAGGCCCTCTCGCTCATGCTCCACGCCCAGCCTGGCCGTTATTGCTGTGCGTATTTTTATCCTCCCCGAAGGTTAGAGTGCTGAAGAAGATGGTTTTGCATGGCTGTGTCAACATCATTTCTGCTTCCCAGGATGACAGGGAAAGGAGGAAACTCATAACAGCATTAGCATTTTACTTACTGAGCACCTTTTACCTGAAGAGCCCAATTAATGCTCTGCCTAGCATGTATTCATTTATACTCCATGACACCCCGGAGAGGTAAGATAAGTGTTATTACGTTCACCCAAGCGGCTCCACAACGGGAAATGTGAAATGCAAGTCGAGTCAGATAAGGTTTGAATGACACCAGCAGAATTTGGAGAGCAAATACTGGCTCATCTCTCTGGTGTGATCCTATCTCTCACTCCCCTGATGGAAAGCACACCAACTACAGGACCACACCCTCTGGGCATCTATTTCACCCAAGTCTAAGCCTGCAACATCCCATTTCCTGTCTCTGCTTGTTTTCCGTTTGCCTCCTTGACCTACTCCTAAAACCCCTCAAGCGGAGTGGCGCAGTAGGTGAGAATTCTTTCCCGTTGCCCACCCTGTATTTCCACAGCATGCTTGTCTCTTATGGCCAATGCCCTCTTCTTCCTGGAGTCTTCCCAGCATCCTTCCTCTGGCCTTTGACCTACGCCTCTTTTATGTGGTATCTGGGCATCAACACCAGCACAATTCATGTCCACTCCTTCTCCACACGCCCCCTGCCCAGCTAGGCTTCTCCATGAAGATTGCTGGAGTGAATGAATGTTTTACACTACAGAAATGGATGCCACTTTTCTTCTGTTTCTAACGAATAATGGTACAACATCAGGTGCTATTTTCCAGCAGAGAATTAGCTTGATTGTTCTTTTAACTCTAGAACACGAAAGTCATGGCTGTGGCTTTGAATGGCAGCAAGGTAGGGAAAACTTAAACAGAGAAGTGGTATCCTTGTTCAGAACTCTTTTCTACTGGTTGGAAGATTTAGAAAAACTTCAAATCGTCAAAATAAGAGAAAAAAAATAACAGTCCCTACTACTTCCATAGGACCTTTTATATTTTTATATCATGTGATCTTCCTCAGACAGTACTCAGCACTTTCCCTGCTTTAGAGATGAGGAAAAGCCAAAGGAATGGAAGTGGGTTACCCAAACGTAGGTAGGCGGGAGGCCGGGGTGAGATCCCAGGTAATCTGGTTCTGAATCTAAGATTTCCTTCTTTCCTAACGGGTACCTAACAGGTACAACAATTAGCCTACCATCTGCCTTTGAAATATATACTGAAGACTTGCTGCACATTAAATATGCATTTATTGAGCATCTTCTTGACTGAACACCAGGTGTGGGATGAGAAACCAAGTTAGCATTGTCGCTGCTCCTACTGCGTTCCCAGACTGGCTGGGGAGACCATAGGTGAGTTGGAAACTACAGTATGCTGTGCGCTATGATCTGAGTGTGTGTCTGAGACAGGCAGACCTTAGAGGAGGAGGAGCTTGACTAGTTATGGGAGTAGGAGCAAGAAGACTGGACAGATGGAAAGTTACATCAGCAAATGGTGACGTCTGAAGGCCTCCACATGATTCAGCAGCAATGCATGGCCAAACTCCCTTAGTGAGAAATCAAACTCACTTAAATGCTCCCACCCCCCAGGAGGATGAGCAACCAGACTCAGGAAGCCAGCAGGAAGTCAAGACACCTTCCTCACCCAGGAGAGGAAAGTGGTTGGTTCCTGTGTTCAGACCCTACTTTTCTGAGGGGTTTCCCCAGAGGACTGGCTTGTGTCCTGCCAATCTTAGAGCCCTTATGGGTCTGGCACAGTCCAGCTGCCCTGAGGGGAAGAGGGGGAAGAAGAGGCTGCAGCCTGGCTGGCAGAGGCCATTGCTCCCTTCCCTGCCTCGTGGGAAGGGAACAAGTTGATCCACACATTAGCACCCCAATTCTCCGAGGCTGCCCAAAACCTAGGCATTGCTCATGTGTTCTGGAGCTCTGACGAGGCCAGCTCAGCCTAGCCTCCGCGGGGAGAGCACAGGGGGCAGCTTGGGCTGGTGGATGCCACAGTTTTCCTCCCGCACAATTCAACACAGAATGAGCACAAAATACCCCAGCTAGAATTCTCTTCTGGGGAGGGAAGGGATTCCAGAGGTCCCGGAACACATCCATACTCATTCTACAAGGCCAGCATTCCCTGATGCCAGAGCCAGACAAAGAAACCCAATAAAAGACGGCAGGCTGGTGAGAGCGCGGAGGAAAGGGAGCCCTCGGGCACTGTTGGTGGGAATGTAAATTGGTGCGCCACTGTGGAAAGCGGTACTGCGTTTCCTCACACAATTAAAGTAGAACTACCGTATGATCCAGCAATCCACTTCGGGGTGTTTATCCACAGAAAATAAAATCAGTGTCTCCAAGAAATAGCTGCGCTCCCGTGTTTGCTACACATTATTCACAATAGCCAAACACAGAAACAACCAAGTGTCCATCGACAGATAAATGGATAAAGGAGGCATATAGGTGTGTGTGTGAGTGTGAGTGTGTGTGTGTGTGTGTGTAATTCAGCTATAAAAAAAAGAAAATCGTGCCATTTGCAACAACATGGATAAATCATCAGAGCATTACACTAAGTGAAATAAGTCAAACAGAGAAAGACAAATACTATATGATCTAACTTATATGTGGAATCTAAAAAAGAACAACTGAACTCATAGAAACAGAAAGTCTATTGGTAGTAGCCAAGGGCTGGGAAAGATAGGTGGGAAAGGGATAAATAAGTGATGGCAATCAGAGGGTACAAACTTGTGGGGCTATAATGTACACACAACATGTTGACTATGGTTAACAATGCTGTCTTGTGTGTGTGAAAGTTACTCAGAAAACATGGATTAAAAGGTCTCTACACACACACACACACACACACACACACGTTGTAACTATGTGAGGGGATGGATGTGATAATTAACTTTAATGTTGTGATCATTTGCAATATACACATATATCAAATCATCACATTGTACACCATAAACTTACACAAATGCAAATGTCAATTATATCTCAATAAACTGGGAAATCATACCTATAAGTATTACCCAGGGGAGCGGAAAGCAATAGGTAAGCATATGAAAGAGCTGGAATAAACGCTGTGTGGGAAGACTATGAAGCAAGAGATGGGGCACAGCCCAAACCTGGATGACTGACGTACCAAATGGGGAGCTCAGAATGCATCCTGGAAGAGTACAGCGTTGGTGGGCGGGGGACTTTGGGAATGTTTTAGCAGAGAGAAGCACAGTCATATCTGAATATCAGTTTAATCACTCTGTGGTTTGGCGGGGGGAGAGTGGGAAGGAGGAAGGAGGTGTACTTTGAAATAAGGAGACCCTTGGGAAGCTTCTAATAGATTGGAATCTAGGGATTAAGGACCTCAATTAAATTTAGATAAAATATTAAATCACAAGATATCAAGGAAGCAAGTCCTAAGGAATTCAGTGAATTACTCCACTGGGGAATGACATATGGGGCAGAGAGTTTAGAAGGACTCCCAGATATGGCCTGGGTATCTGGGCGAATGATGCTACCACGTGGTACAACAGGGGAGTCTGGGAGTGGGGAGGGGAAGATGGTGAGTATACTTTGAATGTTGCCTTTGAATTAGTTGGGGTATCTAAGGAGAGCTGGCCAGCAGGCAGATACAAAGGGATACAGTCAGTACAGAGGTGTGGTTTAGAGTTTTGTTTTCAGAGCCATCAGATTGTAAGATGGTTCCTGCCACCGGGTTAGCAGAGGTCACCCAGGGAAACTGCTTAGGATTAGAAGAATAACAGCATCAGAGAGAGAGAAAAGAAAAACGAGAGAAGCCCATGAAGAAAGCAGGAATCAGGCCATTCTTTTCCCAGGCATGGAGAAAACTAAATGTGTTCCTCCCAAGGTATCTGCCATATGAAATGATTTAACATCTCTTCCATACATCCACAATGATACAAATTTTATACTTTCCATGGAGGAATTGAGAAAATAGTCCCTAAATCATATTCTGTATCTCTGTTAAGAACCACTGGTTAAGAAAGACTTCTGGACAGACAAGAGGAAACCCAGGAAATCAAGGGAGACGGTCACTGGTAAATGCCACAAAGAGGATGAAAAGCAAAAGGCAGGCAATACCCAGGGGACTTGGAAACACGGAGGTCATTGCCAGTTAGCAGGAGCAAGTGCAATGTGTAGGGAGGAGAGGGCACTGCATTGATAGAGGAGCAAATGGGTTCTGTGATAAAAGTGCTGAAGAGCAGTGTCCGCTTCTGAGGAAAATTGACCGTTAAGGGGAGGAAAGAAACAAAGTAGACTGTAGCTCTGGGGGAATGTGGGACTTGTCAGCTTATATCCTGAAGAGGAAGAATGAGGGTGATGAAGGTAGGGCTCAAGGATAAGGCCATAAAGTGGATGAGTGGCAGAACAAGGTTAACTGGGGAGCGATGGAGGATAGGACTGAAAGGCAGGCAAAGATTTTACCTTGACCAGAAGAAAGACTTTCTCCTTCCCCAAGAGACTGAGGGAGGAGGAAAGTTCTCTGGAAGGAGATAAGCTTGGAGGAATCACGAGAGGCAGTGGATGGAGCGAGCATGATGGAATCCATCTTCCCAATGCGGTACTGAAGCTCACCCACTAAGTGCAAAAAGAAGCAGGAGAGACCCGAGCATCTTCAGAGAGGGGTAGATTGTGTGAGGGCCGTAGAGGGAAACCAGAGAACGGACGTGATGCAGAACCTGTGAAAGGACAACCACGCTGCAGGGAGGATCCAACTAAGATTGCAAAACCCTAAAAACAGTGACTACAACACAGTCTAGCTCAGTGGTCACCAACCTTTTGGATTTCATGGACCACCAGTGGGCCACCAGTTGGCGACCGCTGGTCTATGATAGATTGTCACCTGAATGGAAGACATGCAATTGTTGCTACGCTCTCAGCTAATCCTTTTGAAATCAAAGATATGTACCTACAAGAGAGCTGGCCAGGTTTAAAGCAATCATGAAAGAAGTCTTCCCTAAGATATTGTAAATATTAAAGACTCTAGTGTGGAAAAAAAGTCTATCTTACTGATGATAAGGCTCATCAATGAATGGGTCATTAAGAGAGAAAGGGGGTCTCCATTGGAAAGTTGACATGAAAAAGAAAAAGTACACTTGACCTTGGGCTGTGAGCTGGAGTTGACATAAAATCCCTTGATCACATTTTTGACAGAATAAGTGATGGTGTTAGATGGCTTGTTGACCACGAAGCCTCTCTTCACCCTTTCCATCTCTGTATTGTGTGTAAGGAGGAAGTCAAAAGCTGGATTAGAATCAAAATGATGTCTCCTCAAAACTTACAGTGAGAATAGTATACAAAAACTAAGAAACATATACTTCTACATTTAGAAGAGATTTTAGAGGTCAGTTTAATTCCCCTTTGGTGGCTGAAGCTCCCATATAACATTCTCACCTAGCAGCCATCCAGCCTCTGATTGAATACTTCTAGTAATGGCAAACTCACTACCCCAAGGACCAACTACCTTATCTTAAAAATTACTTCTTTGTGTTTGAGTGGAATTCTGACTTCCCGTGGCTTCTGCCCACTCAATCCCTAAGCTTAAAGTTTGATCTGTGCAAGACAAGCTGACAGGATTTGTGTGTAGGTAATGCCTTTTACTAAACTCATCAGCATAGCTCTGAATCTTGGGCTTGCTGATTCGCACTGCCAGGAGAAGCCAAGAGTATACATCCCCAGTGCTGCCACCAGGAGGAAGGAGCGTGCCATGTGTGTATGTACTAAAAAAATCAGTCAGTCTAATGGGAAACCTAAAATTAAAGTTGAGAGAAAAGAAATAGAGGATCTCAGTAGACTGAAAATAAAGACTTGATCTGTCTCCAGCCCAGCTCTCTCCATCTCTGTGTCTCTCTCCTTTCCTACACTCCATCCCTCATGCAGTCAATATGGACAGATTATCTGTCTCCTACATGCCAAGTACTAGGTGCAAGGTCTGCCACTTCACTCCCCTAAACCAGGCAGGCCACCACAGCTCAGGATTTGGGTATGGAATGGGAGGAAGAGACAGAGAGTTCCCTTTAGATTCCGGGCTCGTGATGTGTAGCTCCATCTGCTAGTGTCCCGCATGGGAGTCACATGATGCTCGTGTCCCATTTACCACAGTCCCTGTAACCCCAGCTCCCGGGGGAGCCTTGAGAAGTGAAGAATGTGGCTCAGAATTCCCTGTGGACACTCCTGTGTGCCCTAAGCAAATTCTCTATGCGAACATTCCCAGTTCTATGTTCTCCCTTAACCAGATCCTTTGTTAGTACAAGGTAAAATAATTCTAAGTCCCACACTCCAATTTTTCCTCAGCTCCATTTTCTCACAGGTTTATGTCTCGAGGGTAAACATAAAAAGGCACAGCAAGAACTCTCACGAAAAAAAACACAAGCCGTTGGGAAGCAAAGCTGTACACCCCCAGCAGAAAGAGAAAGAAAAAGGGGTGTCCCAGCACCCCACATAGGAGTGGCCCATTGGCCCATTCGCCACCCTGGCAGAAGAATCAGTGACTGACAAAGTGAGAGCTGATTCCTACAGTGGCCCTGGGGCCTGGTGGGGCCTGGTGGGCACAGTGACAGCACAGGGCTTAGAGGCCATGGGGATCTGAGGAAATTCCAGGGCCGGAAGGAGGTGGCTTGTCTCTGGGCCCTGGGGGTAGTAAACAAAATAACATCCCCCAGCCCAGGAACAGCACAGAGGGCGTCTGGATGGGGAAATGGCAGATGCCAGGTAACAGCTAACCAGATTTATTTGCTAGCACACATGGGACTCTCTCTGGGGACCCCTGAAACAGTGTGAAGGGCCTGGCCGGGGGCTGCAGACGCTGCCTTTACCCGCCATGCTTCATTTTAAAGGGAGAGTGACAGGGCTTGGGGGAAACCAAGACAACAAATTCAACCAAATCACAGAACGTTGAGGCTGGATGGGAACACAGAGCTCAAATCTAAACCTTTTCTGTTTAGATGGGTGGGCAAAAGCCTGAAAAGGGTCAGGGACAGATGCAAAGTTGCACAGTCCAGAGGTGCAGGGAAGACCAAGGTTCTTGCCCAGCATGTCCCCGCCCCATCCGTGTGTGGGTCCTGCGTCTCCAATTAGACTACAACCAGGACTGCTCTTGGTGATAAGCAAGCTGGGTCTCCTTGTACATGTAAAAGCACACTAAATACATGTGGACTGAGGCTTAGATGGCAAAACTGACAATTTCTGTGTCTTCATTTTTAGCAAATCTTTGGAGGAAAGGTAGGGGGAGAGAGATGGAAGGTCATGAAGGGGCTGAGCTGCGAGGGGTGTGTAGAAATGGACCCGGAGCCCGCTCCCCTGTCCGCTATGCGTGGGGCCTCAGGGGCTCAGGAGGAGGTGGGTCACACAGGATCTATATGGGCGCATGTATGGGGTATGTGTCATATGCTTTTGTTGGTTTCTGTGCTTCTACTGAAAAACCCGGGAAGAAGGGAGGGAGAACTTAGGCAAAAGGACAAGCTCTGGAGAGACAGCGTCTGGGATGCTGGTAGTAAAAAGGCAAGCGAGACTGCTTTCCACAGACAGCCACTAGCAGGCATGCACCACAGCCATAAAACCCCCACGTCTGTACCACCCGCAACCAGCTCGCCTCCTCCCGCATCCCTCTGCGCCAAGCTGCCGCAGGCATCACGGGCTCCCGGGAGGCTGCTGCCTGGTCCCGAGCCAGAACCTGATCCCCGTCCTCGTCCTCCTCCTCCTTCTCCTCCTCCTCCTCGCCAGCCAGGGCAGAAAGCACCTGCTGAGAGAGGAGGAGGGTTCAACTGCATGATCGTCACCTTTATAAGGTTTCCAGGACAACACTGCGGAGATGGTGACATTTGGATTCCCTACCCTCCACCTCCCAGGGCCGGGTCCTGTCTCACACGCTGGGGCCTCCTTCGTCCATGCCCTCGCCCAGGCCTGGCCTCTGCCTCTCGGGCTGCTCCCAGCAGGCCTACACCCCTTCCTCCTGCACCCCCTCCTCCTTCCCTCTCCGACAGTGACCACGGCTGCTGAGAGCCATGCACACTGCCAGGTTTCACTTGGCACCTACACGGGCCACGCACTTTGCTGAGGGCTTTGCCTGTCGGGCCTCTTTAGTTCTCACAACAAATGTATGACGCAGGTATGGTCGTCAAGATATTTGCTTTGCAAATCAGAAAAAAGGCTAAATGGCGCACAGCAGAAAGAACATGACGACATTGGCCAGGACCATACGCTCTCAGCATTTTGCCATAGGTTTGGGCGGTAACCAGGGCCGCCATCTCAGAGTTGGAGAGAACGAAATGCCTTAAGGGGCTTTTCTACGCCTTTGAAATCATCTGCTTCAATGACATCAGAGCCTTGAACTTCCTAGTCCACTTCGGGTCAAGGCCTTAACCTGAAATATAGTAGCAACCATACTTGGGTAAAAACTGCTGTTTGAATTTTAAACCTGCTAAGGCAATTTTCCTGTGCCTGGGACCATAACCTTTGGAGAGACTTGCTTTGTTCATGGCGTGATAGACTTAGGGAGGATTAATTCAAATTCTAAGCAAGGTTACAGGCAGAACTTTCTTTTTCTTTTCTTTTCTTTTTTTTTATTAAAGAGCCAGCCCTATGTGCACTTAGTGGTTATCTCGATGCTGGTCTTGAAAAACAGTACAGTTCTATCCAATTGAGAAGGTGCACCTGGCATGGTATTGAGATTGTAGGTATATCTGGTCTCTGGCCTACAAGTCAGACAGCTAAGTTTATCTTCATCATTTTTCTTTTTTTTTTTTTTTTCTTTTTTTTTAAATATATTTTATTGATTTTGTACAGAGAGGAAGGGATAGAGATAGAAAGTTAGAAACATCGATGAGAGAGAGTCATCGATCAGTCGCCTCTTGCACACCCCTACTGGGGAAATGCCCGCAACCAAGGTACATGCCCTTGACCGGAATCGAACCCGGGTCCCTTCAGTCCCCAAGCTGACGCTCTATCCATTGAGCTAAATCGGTCCCGGCTATCTTCATCATTTTTCAAACGGGCTAAAGCAAACTAGAAAGCAACATTTTATCTAGGAAGAACAGCAGAAAATTCCAAACAACAGTTTGTTGCAAAATAGGGGTTTTTCTTCTCAGAACCTTTAAAAAGAACTACCTGCCCCTGAAGTGGTGCAGTCCTGTAGAGTCCGCCTGCGTGTGGTGCTCTTGCGGCTGTCTTGGTCAGATATTTCAATAAATCTTTGCCTGCTTTTTTTAAGAAATCATCAGCCTCCGGTGGTCTTATTTTGAACCCAGGGTTCGACCCCACAACAAACCTGTTCCTCCCCAACCCCCCAGCAACCCCACCCCACCATCACCCGCAATGATGCCTGTCGAGGACCCATTTTCTTCCACAGAAACAACTTTCTCACTTTCACGGTAACCATGCTAGTGTTTGGGTAACAAACTGTTCCTGCAGTGTGGACGGGTAGGGGTTAGTCTAACCCTTTAGATTAGGAGTGGGGAACCTTTTTTCTGCCAAGGGCCATTTGGATATTTATAATATCACTCGCTTAATAGAATTCACTTAATATAAATGTATGCCGTTATGAAAAAGGCTCCTAGATTTACTGAATTTTGAGTCCTACCTGCAGTTGCCTTGGCAGGGCCCGACCAAATGACTTCACGGACCTAAGACAGCCCTTGGGCCGGCTGTTCCCCACCCCTGCTCTGGATGAAGAGAGGAGGGCCAGGCAAGGTGACAGCAGACAGGGTCGAGAGCTCCTGGCACACAGCCAGGGTTAAAAGTCGGGTGTGGAAATGCCATACCTGCTCTTCTCCATCGCATCCGGGTTACGTCCAGGAACCTCACCATGGAGCAAGCACAGATTCCCCACAGGCCAATAATCCCACAGACGGACGGCAACCAGGAACCTCCAGGCCACAGCGAACAAGGTCTCCCTTCGCGGTTCCTCCCAGCCCTGGCCAGTCCATGGAACACCAGCACAGCAAAGTCTTTGGGGCCTATGTGCCCCGCATCTGCCCAGGGGGACAGCAGGGAAATGCAGGCGAGGGCTGCTCAGCTCACAGACAGCAATTTGCAAGGTGTCCTGCAGGGAGGGAGGCACCACACGCCTTCATTAGGAAGGAGATGTTAACAGCTGTCTAGCCCTTTGAAAACACTCCCCAGTGGGAGCAAAGACGGCAACAAGTAAACAAACGCAAAGGAAAGAACATTTAAGTGAACAGGCGGCAGCTGCCCCAGGACAGGGCGCCGGCGTGTCAGTTAAGAGCTCCGTATCCCCGGCGGCTGCCTTCTGCCAGAAAGAGAAACTCCAGGTGCTTCCCTCTGTTTCCAGACTGAGTCCTGAGCTGCCTGCCGCCCGGCTTTCTTTCCCACCGCTCTCCTGCGTGTCCTCTGGGCACCAACCACCCTGCACCCTGACTCCCTGCACATCCTCCAAGCCAGGGGGTGTATACTCAGGGGCCAAGAAGGTCCTGCCAGCAGAGCAATGGAATAAAGCCAGCTTGGGATTAAGTAAAAAAAATAAATAAATAAATAAAAATAAAAATAAAAATTCCAGGCATGTTTTTAACAACTACTGACCCTCAGAAAAACAGTAGAGAGTGCTGAGGCCTGAGGCAAGGAGAACATTGCTGCCCCAGCTCCTGTCAGTCATGGCCTAGCTTACACTACAAAACTGTACATGTCAGGGAACTTTGAAAAGAGAACAAACTCTACCCCAAGTTAGAGAAGGAACAGCACTACAAAGATCAGAGCAAAAGTAAATGAAAGAGGGATGGCATCCCGCTCTGACTGTCTCTCTGCTGTGCCAGTTTTCACAGAGACAGGCCCACCAATCAACAGGCCCCGTCCTCACTGTCACTCAGGCCTCCTCGCCGTGGCATTGCTGTTTCAGTCGAGGGCCTGGTGCCTGGGAAACACTGATCCATCCTCTGACAGCCTGTCCCCCCCATCCCCCCAGGGCAGGGCAACTGCCAGGGGGAGACCAAGGCCTCAGTCCTTCAGACCGAAAACAGGAGACCAGGGCCAAGGTGACCACATGATTTTTACTTAAAAATATTTCATTTATTTTCCACCCACTGTTTAGTGGGGTTTATCACAGTTCCACCTGAACGTGCAATACAGAATGGATATATACATATTTACCAGTTATTTGTTCATAATATTATTTGTACCATTATTTATACTACAATACAATACAATATATAAAAATGGTAATGATATTTATGTTGTTATATATTATATATAACACTATACTACATATAACATACAATAATATAAATAAAATAATTATATTCTATGCAATGATTATGTTATTACATTTATATTGTTTACATCCCGTCTGTAAAGCGCTGTTACATTCTTTCCCCTTGGAGCTTCACAAGCACCCCTGTGAGGCCAGGGGACATTGTATCAGTTTCCGGAGGCTGCTGTGACAAATCACTACACACATGGCGCCTCAAACAAAAGAAGGTTATTTCTCACAGGCGTGGAGGCCCGCTGTCTGCCATCAGCAGGGTCATGCCCTGGGAGCTGTGGGAACGCACCCACCACCCACGTGTCTCCTGCCTCCCAGCTCCCAGCTCCCGCTGGCTGCAGCACTCCTGGGCTACGGCTGCGGCGTCCGATCTCGGCCTCCATCTCTGTGCGGCAAGTCTCCCTCTGCCTTTCTCTGTAACTGCATGTAGGGCCCACTGGGATAATCCACAACAATCTCCTCTTCTAGAGATCCCAACTAATTACATCTGCAAAGACCCTTTTTCCAGATAGAGTGCCCCTGACGGCTGCCAGGAATTTGATGTGGACATCATCTGGGGCTGCTTTTCTGTCCCCCACAGATGTGAATGATTATTCCCATTTTACAGATAAGCAAACCAAGGTTAGAGGACATGCCTACAGTCAGTCACACCGCTGGCAACAGAGACAGCATTGGAAATCAAATCTTAACACTAAACCCAGGATACTTCAACTCTATCCTGGGACCTCCCAAATATCCCTGTGAAAGAGAGAGAGAGAGAGAGAGAGAGAGAGAGAGAGAGAGAGAGAGAGAGAGAGAGAGAGAGAAGAAAAGAGAGAGACTCTCCCAGCTCTCAGAGAGCTCAATCAATGTGGGGAGTTCTGGAATGTTCCAGATGGACTCAAAGTCAAGTGACTTGCCCAAGGCTACTGCGCCATCAGGGAGCCAAGCCCTGGAAGCAGACTGGATGGAGAAGCTTCCTGTTGTGAGGCCTCCTGATTCAGACACTCCACAGCCCTGCAGCTGGTTCTCCTGCACCCACTCAGAGAGTGGGGCCCACCAGGGAAGACTCTGGAGACAGCAAAGCTGTAAGTCAAACCCAACAGGAGCACACGACTGTGAAGCAGCAGGGAGGAGAGGGCGACACCTGCCTGAGGGAGGCAGCAGCGTAGACCTGGGCAGGAAACTGGACCAGACTGAATGGACTAGAGACGGCTGCGGAAGGCTCGTGGGGAAATGCGTGCTTCAGGGGAAAACGGAATTGTCTGCAGCTCCCTGCCATGTATCGGATCTGCTTTGGGGACTATTTTACCCTGAAAGTAGATAACTGACAGCCATGCAAAATAATTCTGTCTGTAAGACCTGCAATTGAATTCTGTTCGGTGGGGACCACGCCTCCATCTTCACCCTGCCATGGGGGCGGGGGCAGCAGGAAGGGATTAGTGTTGTTTCAATTTGCAAATTCATTTCAATATTCCTGATTTCTAATGTTCCAGTTCTTTGGATTCTCCTTTGAACTGGTGACAATATAGAAGCTGTTTGCTCATTAAATAAGTGAAAAGAAATCTTTAACATGTGTTCATTTTACATCTGCATGAGCATCCTGATTTTATCTTTATTTTTAGTTTTATTTTCACAGTTCATAGGAACGAGAGTCCTGCATTGTCAGAGTCAAAAACTACCTTCCAGCTTATCCAGTCCAATGTGTTTCATTGATGAGGAGACCAGGGCCGCGAGAAAGGACAGGACTTGTCTGAGGACCTGGGGCTGGGCAGAGCCTGTGCTAGTGCATGACACAGTTAATACTCCCACAGATCTGGATTCCTATCCCAACCAGGCCCTAATAAGTGTGGCTCCAGGCAAGTGACTTACCTCAGAGCCTCAGTTTCCCCATCAAGGAACCAACTTTATATCATCCATCATCAATGGGTTGTATTAAGGGCCAAATGAGATCATGCATGTAGAGCAATAAGAAAGAATCTCTATGAGACATGCTCAGCAAGGGTCAGATAATGTGATTTTGTTGTTGTTGTTGCACAGTCCTGAGGTGGCAGGAGGGAAGAAGGACTGGCAGAGATGACCCTTCAAAGTGACTGAATTCTACATTTGTCTTCTAGTATATTATCATGTCATTATTCTAGTAGACATCTGTCTCCCCAGTAGAAGGACTCATGGACTCATTGACTGAGGGCAGGGATTATCGTGTTCTCTTGGATAAACTCTCCACATGCTCAGGCACTGAGCTAAGTGCTTTACACCCATTATCTCATTTAATCCTTACAAACCCTAAGGGTTATTTGACTCCTATGCAATGACTGCTAGTTACCTAGTCACTACCCACTGTCCCTCTCTTTCTGACTAAGCAAACTCCAGTTACATTAGGAGCTGCAAAGCATCCAGACAAAACATTCTACCTCCCAACATCTCTTGCAGGTAGAGATGGTCACATGGCCAAGTTCTGGCCATGAGAGGTAAGAAGTCTGTGAGCAGGCATTCTGGAAGCATCTTTTAAAAGAGGACTGACTCAGTTAACAGGTAGCCTTGTTTCCTTCCATGTGTTCTCTATATTCCTGCAAGAAACATGGAAGTGATGACTGGAGCTGGAGCAGCCATCTTGCAAGCATGCATTCAGAAGGAAGAAAGGAGCCATGCATTAAGGATGGCAGAAAAAAAAAAATACAAAGAGGCAGAAGGAGCCTCTGAGATTGTACAACTGCCATACAAGCCTTGTTCTGATCATTCACTGACAGACTTAAATAAGAGGAAAACAAAATCCTAATTTGTTCAAGTCAACATTGGGATAATGTTTTCCTTCCTGGTAGAATATAATTTCCATCGACAACCCATTTTCCAGTTGAGAAAACTGAACCTCAGGGAACTAGAAAGACTGGCCCAGGTCACACATTCAGCACCATGTAAAACCTGAGGGCGTAAACATTGTTCTTAAACCACATGGCTGCGCTGTCTCCCTCCCGCGCACACACACAGGGCTATGCTGGATACTTTGTGTCAAACATATTTCTTCTCCTTGAGTAATGGATTTGGCTGTGGCAAGAATGACCAAAATTCATCATCCTTCCCTTTCCTTGCATCCTTCCATCTAAATCAGAGTTCTTTAGGGATCTTAAGCATTAAAGAGAACATTATCAGGTTCTTGGCTTAGAACTAGGACCTCAGTTTCTCCATGTGCACAAGGACCTGCTTACACTAGTGCTCTTTAGAGCCCGGATGCCATTGCAGAGTGTCAGTTCTTACAGTCCACAGTGTTAATGTCCTCCCCGAGTACAGTTCTGTAAGCCACCAGACAGGGGAGTGGCTCAGACGTCCCTGAGTCCTGCTCTGCTTTACCCCATGCCTGAATCCCTTCTACAGCACCCCATGGCTGATTGCCCACTCCTTGCCTACATTCTCCCATTTTTTAAAAATCAATTTTGAATCTTCAGCATCACGAGTGGTATCTTGTGTCCTGGCCGGTGTTTCTCAGTGGTTAGCCCTTGCATCAAATAATCATGGGCTCAATTCCCAGTCAAGAGTATGTACCTGGGTTGCAGGTTTGATCGTGGCCCTGGTCAGGTATATGTGCAGGAGACAACCAACTGATGTGTCTCTCTTACATTTCTCTCTCTCTCTCTCTCTCTCTCTCTCTCTCTCTCTCTCTCTCTCTCTCTCTCTCTCTTCCTCCCCCCCCCCCCGCTTCCCTCCCACCTTCTCTAAAAAAATCAATGAAGAAAATGGGAAACATCTGTAATACTATCAACAATAAAAAATATATATTAAAAATTAAAAAAAACAATGGATAAAATATCCTAGGGTGATGATTAACATTGGAGGCATTCAATATGTTCATTGAATAAATAAATGAATGAAACTAACAAATTTATTTAGAGGACAGCTCTAAGCCTAAGCAGGCTCTACATGATACAACTGCTACATTCATACTTAAAATAATCACATCAGTAACAGCAATTACCACTTATCAAGTGATTATTAGATGCCAAGCACTATGCTAATGCCTTAATGTACACTCTCTCACTGAGCTGAAATTTGCCTGCTATGGTTTCATCCCACGAGGCCTAATGCTATGCTAATCACAGTCACTCTAGGCCTTGCCATGTGCTGGCCCTATACTATGTACTTTACATATTATAGCTTCCCGCATTAAACATCTTCAACACACCTAGGAGGTTGAAGTCATCGTCTCTACTGACTGATCAAGACAGATGGGGGAAGATAAATGACTAACACCTGAAGACAGATGGTAGGAGTGCCTGGATTATTGATGCAAAAACCCACGTGCTTCACCACAGGGCAGAACCTCATCCCCAGGACTGGGGGGGCCTTACTGCCCTGCTCTGTGGAGGAATCCAACATAGGATTTCAGCAAAGATATGCAAGAAATCCAGCTGTAAGACAGCTCAGGTAGCAAAGTCAGACTAGGAGAGGCTTGCAGGTGCTCGCTGAGGGCTCCACTGCCTCCTCCCAGGGCAGCTCCGCCCTCCAGGCCTTGGACAGGGGAAGAGGTGATGGCTCAGGTGCCTTCCTGGAGCTGGACAGGAGACCAGGGCCACTCACTGACACAGTGCAAACCAGCCACCTCTTACCGCCCACAAGGCCAGAGATCAGAGCCTGCTCTCCTCCCGCCTGGAAGCAGGGAGCCAGCACATGCTGCCGCCTAAAAGGTCCTTTCCCTTCTCCCAGACCCTGTGACATTTTATGGCTGCACCGGACCAGCAATGTCTGCAAATGTCTGGGTCTCAGGACTCCCTGACCCTCTTTACAACCATTGAAGATCCCAACAACCATTGATTTATATAGATTATATCTAGCCATCTCTGCTGTATTAAAAATTAAAATTGAGAATAAAAAATATATTTGAACACAACCCAATAATATATCCAGTAGCCAAAATAATGTTTTTCTAAAAAGTAATTATGTTTTCCAAAGGGGGTAAAAAAAACTGGGCAACAGTGGTATTATTTTAGCTCTTTGGTTTCTGGCTTAATGGAAGACAGCTGGATGCTCATATCTGCTTATGCACTGGGTCTGTTGCAATACTGTACGTCATATCGCCTCTGGAAAACTCAGCTATTACTCTCGTGAGGGAATGATAGTGAGAAAAGCAAATGATGAAAACAGTTTCGACTTCACGTGTCAGTGTTTCGGGACCATACCTTGAGAATGTGTGCCCTAAGCCTGTTGCATAGCACACATGCCCTGCGCTTGCGTGCTGCCCCCCCCCCGCCCCCACTCCTCTCCCCAGCTTCTCTCTGGGTGCTGCAGCTGGGCCCATCTTGACTGAAACCTTCTGCATGAAGCAGTGTCTGATTCTGCAGGCCCTCCCACAGCTGGGAAAACTCTCCGCCTTCCTTGGATCCTAAAAGTCCTTTGTTATCACTTCCTGTGTGTCACACATCACTTTCTAGTTTGTATGAGAGTCATCTGTGGCCACGTTCTACTCTCTATTCCAGAGTTGATTCTTTTTTAAAATACATTTTTTATTGATTTTAGAGAGGTAGGGAAAGGGAGAGAGAGAGAGAGAGAGAGAGAGAGAGAGAGAGAGAGAGAGAGAGAGAGAGAGAGCAAGGATGAGAGAAAATCATTGATTGTCTGCCTCCTGCACACCCCCTACTGGGGATCATGCCCATAGCCCATGTGCCTTGAGCAGGAATCAAACTGTGGCCTCATGGTTCAGGCTGATACTCAACCACTGAGCCACACCAGCCAGGCTCCAGAGCCAACTCTTTAGAGCAGGAGCCACATCTCATCACTGTCATAGCTCTCACATAGACACTATACATTGTGGGTCTCCACAAGACACATTTGTTCAATTAGTTTTGTACTAAGTGCAGCCTGTAAAACAGAGTATAGTCAAAAAGGCATTCACTGACGTCGGATGTTCCTGGGGTCTGGCCCTGCCGCTCCCTACCTGTGTGACTTAGCACAGGTTTCTTAACCTTCCTGAGCTTAGTTTCTGCAACTGAAAAATGGGGGTCAATAATAGACCTAGTCAATAGTTTTGATGTGAGAACTGAGGAATTTAGCACAATGTCAGACACAATCAAGGCCCAGTGACGTACTGATATTACTTCTGTGTGACCAATCCACTGCTGACTCCGTGACACCTGACACAGTTGAAGCTGGAAGGTGGGAGACTGTGTAAAACCTCACTGTCAGGGAATTCCACCCTGGACTTTTTATGGCTCAGACTCCAGAGTCCTTCCCAAGTATAAGCACCTCCCCTGTCTCTTTTGGTTCTCCCCCAATGGCCCCCTCAGTAGTTGTCACCCCTTGCTCACTTCCTTATGGCCCACCTACAATTCTACCTGCATTCAGAGATCATCATAATCTGGCCACTCAGTGTATTTGAGCCCTTGCATTAGTGCTGGACCAACTACCTCTGAATTTCTTATTTCAGGAAGTTAAAGAAATATTTTTATGGCTTAAGCATCATTAGTCAGGTAGATTGCTACTCATAGCTAAAAGCAAGTGCAGCCTATACAAAAGGGTGCTGTGGAGCAACTTTTTTAAAGCAAACAATGAAAACTGATGCCTCTCAGCATGCAAAGTGTCCTTCCCGTTCATTAGTGCATTCAGTCCTGGGGGAACCACAATATTGGCTTAAAGGGGGCGGGGGTATTCCTAGTAAGGATGCCTTATTAAAGAAGTTTGGAGTTCATTGCCATAAAATAAGCTTCGATAAACACTATTCACGGTATTATTAAATGCAACCATTTTGTAATTATTACTGATACTGAATGAAAGACATGGACCAAAAGAAAAACTGCTTAAAGATGTAGGCTTTCCTACAAACTCGTCTCTAGTAGACCCATCCTGCCTGATCCACTAGGATGGTCCCCAAAGATGATCTTCAAAATGAACCTTGGCCTCCGTGCACCTTTGCTGCAGATGACAGAGATGGCCTATGTACTTTCTGCTGAGAATTCCCACAGCGCTCCACAGAGCAGAAGGTCCCTAAAACACTCCACCCCCGCCAACGGGGACAGGATGCCTGCTCCGTCCTCCTGCCTCGAGCTGCAAGCCGCAGGGGCCAGGAAAGGCTTGAAGAGGTACTGCCACAGGGACCTTGGTCTATGCCGGCGAATGAAGACTTTCCCGAACTTACTTGGATCATGGAACTCTCTCCTCCATGACGGCCACTACCCTTTTATTCTTTTTAACTGAATGTGTCGGGTGACACTGGTTTCAAGTCTGCAACTCAACAAAACATCATCAGCATCACCTGCCCTCACCCACAGCAAAGCCTCTTTCTGTTCCCTCCCCACCTTTACCCACCCCCACCTACCCCTACCCCCTTGCCCTCTAGCTATCACCACATTGTTGTCTGACTAGGCGTTTTATATATATATATATATATATGTTGTGTGTTTTTTTTGGGGGGAGGGGTATTTTTCTTAATCCCTTCACTCTTTTAGAACATTCTGAGGAAAGCCGAGGTAATAAAACAGTAGCCCAGGCTGACTCTACCTTGTGGTGAAAGCTTGGCTCAGAGGAAATCTGTGAGTATTGCAGTGGTCCATGTGTTCAAGCCTCAGCTCTGCCATGGACAGTCATTGGCTCTAAAGCTGTATTGTTTTACATTTATCATTTCTTAAAGTCAGTTCCATGTCTTAATTCATTGGCAGCAATTTTCTTTCATGAAATAAAATAAGGGTGCACTTACAGCTGAGGCACCAAGACCGGTGAGCTGTTGTGCATGACCCTGGGTGAGTCGCTTGACCGCTCTGGCGCTGCTCAGTGGAAGAACAGTGATGGCAACTATGTCACACAGGAGAGGGGAGGACAAATAGTGTCAGGCACAGAGTCGTCCTCGGTGAACGTCAGCCACCTGAGCAACTATCTCGGGAACAGTGAACAGATCTCCTGCTCCCCACATGCCTTCCTCACCTCTCTACTGATCCTTTTTTTATCAGTGATTATTTTCCCCCAGAGAAAAAAGTGTTAAAGTGCAAATCCTTCAGGGAGAGAGCCACGGACAGGCAGTCACCTGAGGTAGGAAGATTAATAACAGGCTCTCTTCCGAGGTCAGATTTTGACAGAGGGAGAGGGAAGG